>NC_081411.1:621997682-622305321 GCF_030272615.1 Cryptomeria japonica
CCAAGTGTTAGACTTGTTTGAAGCTTGACTTGATAGTGCTGAATATAATACAAACTTCTCAGATTCAAGTTTTGTGTTCCTCTCTACTTTGGCGAATGATGCCTGCTGTTTTACTTTGTCAGGACAATTAAATGACATGTGTCCGTACTGATCACATCTATGACATTGGATTTTTGACATGTCTTTCTTGTGAAAGCTTTTCCCATGATGGGATTTTCTCTTCTTGAAGTTTCTCTTCTTGCCTTTCTTACAGGAGTCGGTATTCAGAATGTGGAGGTCCTCATCTTTAGTTTTGTGATTTCCCCCTTTCATTTGCCTTGACTCTTCAAGGAGGCAGTCATCCCTTAGTCAATCAAATTCTGTAAATTTATCCCTTGCATTTATGCGTTGTTTGAATGATTCCCAGGATTCAGGTAATCCGTCTAGGGTAATCATTGATAGTTCTTGCTTCTAGACATGATCATCAAGTTTTTGCAGTTGATCTCTGAGTGAACCTATCCTCATGAAGCATGAGTTTATTGTTTCACCTTTATTTATACTTATGTGGTTCAACTGTCTTTTTAGAGCTAGGGTTTTGCTCGGATTGTTTATCTCATACGTCCTTTCAAGGGTTTTGAACATTTCATAAGCGTTGTCAAATTTTAATATAAGTGGTATTATGTGATCCCTTACTGCATCTATCACAATTTTTACAGCTTTATCATTTCCTTCATTCCACACAGTTTTCTCAGGTTCGTCTTTAGGTTGGGCTTGTCTTCTTTTATGAATTTGATTACTTTGTTCTCTTTTAATACTATCATAATTCTGACTTTCCAAGCCACAAAATTTGCTGCTCCTTCGAGTCTGTCCTCGAATCTGATTGTGTTCGCCATTTTAGAAATCTTTGATTTGATATGTAAACTTCGCTTTTAGTCTATTCGGATCTTAAGTAGTTAGGCTCTAATAACATGTAAATGTAAATATACTGTGATGATTTTCAGAACAATCAGAATTCTGAGACAGTGAATTTATACTGTTAGCATTTGATTTAAAGAAATATAAAACTGATTTTTTTATGTCTTATCAGTTTGCCTCTGCAAATACGAAGACCAAGCAATTATATCTTCTACCATTCACAGCATGTATCGTACATATCGATATTTTATTCAACAAAGGGTGGCGGATATATATCACTTGGCTAATAAACAGATTACGATTTTGTTTAGAGTTACGACTGAGACTAATTTTAACAGTGAACATCCTCCCTCAACTTGACTTGGTGGTTCGATTTTTTAGTACACTAGCCCACGAAGCTCATCAATTAGTTCATCTACCCTAGGAATGGGGTAACAATTCTTAATGGCCTTTTTATTAAGGGCCCTATAATCAATGCACATCCTCATGGTACCATCTTTCTTTTTTAGTAATACTACAAAGGAAGCAAAGGGGCTAAGATTTAGGCTCAATATGTACCATTTCCAATAACTCCTTTATGGTTTTCTTAATTTCTTCTTTATATTTTATTGGTTGTCAATAGGGTGTAGCGATAACGGGTCTCGCCCCCCTCTCCAAGTTCAATAGTGTATTTGAAAGCCCTTTTTAGTGGAAGTCCTCGAGGAATGTCACTATAAAATGTAACATCTCTTATATTTTTACATAATATTTAAAGAGGATCTGAACTATTTATTTGTTCATTAACCAATATTCATAATAATTATTAAAAAGATATTGATTTGCATTTTATAATCACAATCAATAATTATTATTGTTAACTAACATTCACAATAATTATTAAATAAATACTGATTTGTATTTATAATCACAATCAATAATTAATATTAAATAATATTCACATAATTATTAATATGCATTTATAATTACCATCAATAATTATTATGTTAAAATATTCGCAGTAATTATTAAATAGTCACAATAAATATTAATTTACATTTATAAATACAATCAATAATAAGTGCTGACTGATGTTTTAGTTTAGTGTAAGGCTGCAGTCAAAGGGACATTACATAAAACCTTTTTGTGTTTGTTCAAGATAGGTTGGATGTCTACATGTATAGTCTTTCCATTGGTTGAAGATTTGTCAAGTATCATACATTGTGCAACCCATTCTATTTGACCATGTCTAAAGGCTCTCTCCATTCATTTGGATGATACTACCCTTGGCATCCCATCAGATAAACCTGTGTAAGATAACCTCTTGGCCATTATGTTGAAAACAAAGCTCCATCTTTTAGGAGCCTTGGTAATATCTCCCTAAGGAGTGCAACAATTGGATGACTAATACCACTTTGGCATCACCCATGTTCATCACATAGAAGTCCTCCTTGATTTGATGTCTTCCCAAGGTGATGCTCAACTATTGGATCCTTTGTGTGCATGGGGTAGTGAACACATCTGCCATTACCACCTTGAATGCTTCAAAGTCTTCAATTTCTAATTTCATCCTTTTCACCAATCCTTCATCGCTGAAGTTATGGGTGGCACCAATATCTACTACGATAGTCACTTTTTGTCCCCGTATAACACTATAGATTCGAAAAGAGTGGTATTTGGGTGCCCCCAAGAGTGTTGCTAAAGTACCCTCTTCTTCATTGTCTTGTCTTCTTATTTTTCTTTGAGATTCCAATTCTTCTTCACTCACCTCTTCATTTGTTAATGCTTCTAAGTTGTGTGCTTTTCCTCTCCCTGTGCACCTATGTCCTAGCTCCCATTTTTCCTTGCACTCAAAACATTGTCCCTTTCTTCCCATGTTGCATGTGAGTGAGAAGGTAATGACTTTTGTTGCCAATTTCTTGGACTGGCTCTTTTCTTTTATTGATGTCATTTCCAACCTTAGGGCCTTTTGAATCGCATCTTGAAGAGATCAGGGTCAAAAGCACTCACTAAACCACGAATTGACTCCAATAGTCCTTCAATAAATAGGTATGCAAGCCTTTTCTCCATAATCCCAAGTATCATGACTAAGACCTTTTGAAATTCGGTTATATATTCTTCTATGAATCCTCCTTGTTTTAATTGTGTTATTTCTTTTAAGTGTCTTTTAGGGTGTTTTTGGTCAAATTGATCCATAATCTTTTGCCTAAATTCATCATAAGTTGTTATGTTTTTCTGCCCTTGAGCAATCAAACCATGGTGCCAGCAATTGTGTGCAACCCCTTCCAAATGTAATGTGGCAAATTTGATGGCATCTTCTTCGAAAAATGGGACTGAGAAATAGATGTGTCCACTTTTTGGATCCATGAATTGGCAGTGACTTTTCTTGACCCATCAAAGTTAGGGAGAGTCATTTTACTCACTATTTGACATAAATCTTTATTAGGTTAACCCCTTTCTCTTTTAGGCTTCTTCTTGTTCCAACCTCACAATAATCTCTAAACAGAAGATTCCTCTTAATTTCGAGGTCAAGTCTTGATAAGCTTTTGCATGCTAGTCTAAGTTATTGTTTGGTGTATTGATTTCTTCTTCCTCTCTTGATAGTCCTATTGTGACCTATTTCACACATCGCCCCATTGCAAATGGGGACCCCTAGTTATTTTCGCTTTTTAGGGTTTTGTCATAGCTCTGCAATTTTGTAAATCCGTCTTCTTTGAGAGTTTTTGAGTTAGAATTTTTGAGAAGTCATCCCAAGCCAAGTAGAGAGTTCATGCTCAGAACAGTGTTTGAACGTTGTCAAAGTGCTTAGAAGGTCTGAAGGACAAGGATCGCAATTGCTTTGAATCATTTCTGACAACTTTCTATTTTTAGGAATTTCTCCTTTTTTCTAAATTTAGAAAGTTTTGTTTTTGGCACTTTGGGCCCAATCCGGGAAGCAGCTTTTTTGGCTTGCTTTTTGCTTTTTTTTGTTTTTTGCTTTTTTGAAAGCAAGATTAGGGTTTTGTTCCTCAGGTCATTTCATCAATGCCCATGTTCTTAGAATTGAAAAATTGTCTCCAAGTGCAAAAAGCAAGGTAAAAACCCTAATTA
Organism: Cryptomeria japonica; assembly: GCF_030272615.1. Lineage (NCBI taxonomy): Eukaryota > Viridiplantae > Streptophyta > Pinopsida > Cupressales > Cupressaceae > Cryptomeria > Cryptomeria japonica. Next base: position 622,001,643 of record NC_081411.1, read on the forward strand.
GGGTTTTCTTCCAGAAGATCATTCCTTAGGCCATATGATCAATGCCCATATCTCCAAAATTGAAAAACTATGTCTCCAAGTACAAAAAGCAAGGTGAAAACCCTAATCTAGGGTTTTGTTCAAGATGATCCTGGTATGAACGTAGCAAGTCAAAGATGGACATGGCAGTCTGAATGAAGATGTTTGGAAGAGGAAAAATGGTATGAAGGTCAAACTTGCCCAAGGCATGAAAGACATGGCCAATGATGTGCCAAGTCCGCCTTGGCATAAAGCTCTTCAACTCCGCATTGCACATGCCAATCAAGCTTAAACTCCGCCCAAGCCAAGGATGGAAGCATAAACATGGCAAAGACCAAGAGAAGTTTGCCAAACTATGAAGGAAATGGCACAAACTTCATGAAGTTCGCTCAGCCAATGGTTTGACTATCCAAACATTCCTAAACTCCTACATGCAGTTAAGAAAGACATGGCAGAGGTTAATCAAACTCCAACCTACAGTTAACACAATGGAAAAGCAAGAAGTTTTGACATGGCAAATGGATATGTCCAACAAGACTTAAACTCCGCCCTCCTAAGTCAAGGGGCCAGCAAGCTTCAAGGTCCGCTAGGCACGTGAGGTTTAATGTCCAAAGGTATTCAAAGTCCGCCATGTCTTGTCCAACTCAAAGTCCGCCATGGCATGGAAGCAATCAAGTCCACCGAAGCATGAAAAGAAAGCATGTCAAAGACCAAGCAAACTCCGCCTAGGAAAGATGGCACAAACAAGGTAAGTATGGCAAATGATTGGAATGTCTAGACCAAAGCAAAGTCTGCCCTTGCATATATCCAAGGAGCCTTCAAGTCCGCCTAACCAAGGTGTGGACACATCCAAACAATGCACAAAGTCCACCAAGAAAAACATGGCAAAGGGGTCTCAAAGTCCGTCCAAGGTGAAATGTTAAGCCGACTTGATCACACCAAAGTCCGCCTTGGCTAGACTTTCTTGAAGTCTGCCATAGAAAGACAAGGTTGGGAGGATAGAAAAGCATGTAAAAGATATGACCTATGAGAGCTGAAGTCCGCCATGTGCTAAGAAAGCTTGAAGTCTGCCTAAGGGATAAGAGGAATAAAAATTTCGATAAGGAAGCAAGGTGCAAGCTAGTATGTCCAAGTGCACTTGAAGTCCGCCCTCTTCTCCATATGGAAAGAGATTAAGCCTAAGGCATAAGGAAGGAAAAACATAAATTAAACCAAAGGGTTTTGACATGTTAAGAAGAAAAGGAAAAGGTTAGAATTAAGTTGGATGACCAAACCTATACCATGTTCGCCTAGACCAAGTTAAAAAAAAATAAAGCACAAAACAAAACATGGCACAAGCAACACAAACTCCGCCCAGCCATGAAGGATGTCCAAACTCTTGTGGAGTCCGCCATGTAGAAAAGAAAAATAAAGTTGGCAAAGACAAGGAAGAAAGCTAGGAAATCTAAGTGGCAAGCAAGACATGGGTCAAAGCACGCAAAGTCTGACTTGGCTAAGTAAAGAATGTTTAATAAGCATGAAAGACGCCCAAACTCTTGGCTAAACACACTTCAAGGTCCATTCAAGAAGAAAATAAAATTTTCCAAGATAGAAGGGAACAAACAAACACAAGTTGGCAAGACACTAACCAAGTTCACCTAGGCATAAATGGAATATGTGAAGACGCCTAAGACAAGATGAAGAATTCGCCCATGATTTGAAGATTACACATGAAGATGACCAACTTGCCATGGCGAAGCAAGAAAAATGGCTAGAGGAATAACAATTTCGACCAAGAAACATAAGAAATCAAGGGTCAATCAAATGAACGGGTTGGAAAATAAATCTTGACACATGAAATATTTTTTATTATTTTCCAACACTTAAAATTATTTTCGAAAGGAAAATAATTTCAACACTTCGAAAGATTTTCGAAAATTCAAGAAAATTTTGGAAATCTAAGAGAAAGTTCTAGAAGATTCCTTGCTTTTTAGCTAAGGATGAATTCTTGAGAGAAAAAATAAAACTTTCCATTTTGGATAGATTTTAAAAATTAAAACACAAAAAATAATAAAAAAATCAAAAAAACAAAAATATGGAGCTCCTAAAATTAAAATTCTGAACTCTATATATTTTCAACCAGTCACTTTCAAATTCATTATCAGGTTGGAAGATTGGAATGCAATTGAGAAGAAGTTTTCTCTCTCTCAAATTTTGTGGAAAATTGATTTTCAAGAAGGAATTTTGAAGAATTAAAATTTTTCTAAGTGTTGAAAGAAAGAAAATAAGTGTTTTTTCTGAGTTTTAGACAGAATTTTCAGAATTTAAGGCAAATTTTCATCAAAATCAGTCAAAGAAAGCTCCAGAGATTCAAGAAATTCGTATTCTTGACTGATTTCTTCTGTCTAAACCATTTATTTCTCAGAATTTACTAAGTACTTGACCAATTTCATCCACTTTCAATCTGATTTTTCACAGATATTTAGCCTTTTAACCAGCTGAAAGTGAAATTTCTGAATTAAAACGTCCAAAATCAGAATTAAAACCCCAAGTTTTCTCGAAAATAATATTAAGTTTTCATGTGTTTTGTAGGAGTACCTTCCAAAAAAGTTCAAGATGAAACTCGCCAGCAAGGGAGCACAGCCAGAATCAAAGATCAAATCCAAGTGGAAGAATGTCACAGGTACTGACCTTGGGCATGTGTATTTCGAAGACTTCAAAAAGAGAATGTATGGCCATGATCGATGCCTACCAACACCCATTGCTCGCCAGATGATGAGAAATGGCATCGTCCAAGCAGTTGGATTTCCACCAACTAAAGAATGTGTTGAGCTGATGGTTAAATGTGCTATGCACTATGATGCACAAGAAAGAGCGATCATAGCACTTGATGGAAGGGTATTAGCTAATCTTTCAGAGTTAGCAATTCGGGAAGTGTTTGGAATACCAAGCTATAATAAAACCTCATATATAACTAAAGAAGATACCCAAAAGATCTATGATGACCAGACTGAACTCTGTGTGGCGAATATCAACAAGTCATGGTTAGAAAAGACAAGACCCCAAGGGAAAGTTCCAAAGAAGCTGCTACACCCATACTTCAAAGAGGAATATGGTGATATTATCCTACTGCTGAATAGAGTAATGGGCAGCCCTCAAGGTGCGCCATTCGAGACATGGATGTACTACTTTATTGACGAAATCACCTCGAGAGTCAAGATGTTCAATTGGTCCCGCATAATCAGTAATAATCTCCATGAACAATTGACAAATTTAGAAAAGACAAAGTCATTTTACATGAGCTCTTACATTGTCTACATGTTGGCCAGAAATTATAGATATTCCGGACTGGTTTGCAAAGGCGTAGTTGGCAATGGTGAAAATGAATTCAAATTTTATGACTGTTACCCACAATTGCAGCTTAGTGAGAAGAGCCATTTCAAGCGAGTAAATGATGCATTCCTGATGTATATCACAAGGACACTACAAGGGGGAACTCGTCAAAGGCTATCTCCTGAAGCTAAGAGTTTAATCAACAAGTATGGTTCCTAGTTTTGTTGGTGTTGGAAATAAGCCACACCCAGACCGACGATGGACTGGTCCAAGAGGGGCCAATAGCTCAATGGTAGAGCACTCCAGCAGCATATGGAAGGTCCTAGGTTCGAGTCCTAGCTGGTCCATATCTCAACATGGTATCAGAGCCAGGTCCAGGCTAGGAGCCCCAAGCACACGAGAGGTGTGGCTTAAGGGGGGGTGTTGGTGTTGGAAATAAGCCACACCCAGACCGACGATGGACTGGTCCAAAAGGGGCCAGTAGCTCAATGGTAGAGCACTCCAGCAGCGTATGGAAGGTCCTAGGTTCGAGTCCCAGCTGGTCCATATCTCAACAGGTTTATCCAGTTTCCGAAATTCACATACATAAGAGTTCAAGGTTTTGCAGGTCGTCCTTACCAACTTCCGATCTATCCCACCAATAGAATGGTCCTACTAGAAGTTCTTAGACAACTGGAGACATATCAAAGCTTCAAAAGAATAAGGCAGAATGCAGCTATTTCCTTCCCATTCTTTATTGGAAATATGTTGGAGTCTTGTCCAACGGCACGACCAGCTGAAAGTGCCAGGCTAGAGATACAATGGTATCCCTTCACATTCTAGCAGTCCAGAGCTAACTATGATCCTCACGGCAATATTGGGATAGTAAATGGAGAGAGATACAAGCATAGAGTAGAATTAGAAGTTTTTTGGGTAGATGTTGCAGACGAATTTGACATTAGGAAGAGACTATGGTCCAGACTACCAGTAAGCTTGATCAGAATAACTCAACTTTTTCGTGTACCTGATCAGTTGGAAGATAATGCAGAATACACTCAGCCACGCTTTGACGAGAATACACCTCTTCCGCCTGTCACATGGTCAAAACCTGAGCATGCAAACTTGGCTACTTTAATGCAACCAATCGTGAAGTATTCTCATTGGTGGGTCGATTAGCAAATTCATGTGCTAAGACGGAGAAATCTAACCTTGACTTATGACCTGATGGGTGAAGCAAAATAAAGTTCTTCAAATGCAGAAGCATCTCAAAGTGTCGGACCGACTGAAAGTACTAAGAAGAAAGGAGTAGGAAACTCTTCAAGAATGAAAGGGAAGACAGTTGTAAATGAAGGACCTGCTCAGAAGAAACAAAAGATAGAACCATCTTGTTCTGCCGCATCAGGCAACATAATTGATACATTGGCTATTGATGAGTCATTGGCAGATATGGAGATTCCTTCCCCAGTTATTGGAGGAAATGTAGAATCAGTCCATCAAGAAGATGAAGAGCCCCCATCTCCTACAGGCACAGAAATATTGGAGTCAGATAATAAAATGGATATTCTGGGCAATGAGTTTCAAGAGGGAATGATTTCCGCTCTTCGAGGACGCCAGAATATGCCATGTGAAGAGAATGATCAAGAAGTAGAAGACGTTGAACAACCTACAGTTCCTGATTGGCTAAAGGAAAGATTGAAAGAAAAGATAAAAGTAATAGATGTTCAAGAAGAAGATGATATGGCCGACTTCTTGGCCAGATTAGAACAAGTTGTTGTAAAAAAGCCAACCAAAAGGTTTTCTACCATCCAGAGAGATGAAGCCGCCTGTTGCATGGTGCAGATTGATGTGTCAAAAGTAGACAAGACAAAAGGAGATATTGCTTCTCATGAATATGCAATCACTACAATCAATTTGGGACCAACTACTAAGAGTCAGGAAGTTGAAGACTTGAATAATTCAATCGCTTCCATGAATGCAAGACTGGACAAAGAAGTAGGAAAGAAAAGGGAATACAAAAGAGAAGTTGAGCGACTAAGGGAATACATTCAGCACTTGACTAAGCCGCTCAATCAAGCCAATCCAGAAGTTCCTTCACTTTTAAATTCACAAGAGACAGTCAGATATTCTGAGGAAGAAGCAATTACAGCCAGAGAAACTAAAGAATGGATGACAAATGGAAAAGGAGCAGCAACATTTGCGGACAAATTGAGATTGACATATGGGCAAACTTCCTTCCTGCTCTCCAAAATTGCAAGCATGGACTGATCTCCAAGACATTCAAGACAGGATTATCCCATGCCTTAAGAGTATTGAAGGGCATGCATAAACAAGAACTGATTAACAAAGAGATAATTGCAGCAGGGGCCGCAGCAGGGGCCGCCTATGATTTTAATGCATGGCATTGGACATTAGTTGCACGCAATGAAGTTTTGGAGAAAGTAAAAGCAAATAGTGCTAAGGCCAAGGAGCAGATAAAAGCGATTTAGGATAAGATCTTCCTCATAGCTGCAGATTGTGCTCGAGAAAGAGATATGCAGTTGGAAAGCCTAAAGCTCAGAATTCAAGAGATTTTCTTCCCCATCACAAGACCAATCCTAAAACAAAATTTGGCCAATGCATCAGAATTTTTGTCTATCTGAGATGCCTTCCAAAAACAGGAGTTGGAGTGGGAGATTGCTTTTGCCGCTTGCGCAGATGATTTGAATGGATGGGAACACAAGATCAGCATGAATGGATGATATAAAAATATATATATATAACCAAATAAATGAATAAAATGAACTACATGAAATCTTAATAATAATAATAAACAAGATTTCATATATCATTTATATTTATCAAATATTAATATTAATTTCATATTTATCAAATAATAATATAAATTTCTCAATATTATTTCTGTTTTTAATCCTTGAGTTGATATTTACCTTTGGAGTCTTTGCCCAAGTCCTTGCAGGCCCCACTTCTCCCTTCTTAATGGCTGGTGGCTGAAGATAATAGAAGAATCCAAGAAAACACAAATAAAATTTATCAACTCACCAGTTCTTTGAGCTTGAGTGCTGCTGCTATCTATAAGTGTCCAACATATTACTTGGTATTACTTGGTAATCTTTGCGAAAGACCAGATCTGACGCATGTCAGAATGGTCTCCCTTAAACAAAATAAAGTCTTTCCAAACTCCTCTAAAAGTGAAATACGAACCACTCATTGAGCCACATCACCTCGTCTCCATTCACAGGCATATCATTTCCTATGCTGCCAATATAATAATCTGCAGAAATATTATATCCCACGCAAGTAGTCATTTGATGTCATAACACAAGTATTGAACCGTCGAGGAAGTGATTATAGAACAACAAATTATATAGTCTATCACGGCAACCAGTCAAGGCTACGATTTGTCTCCAAAGGAATGCTTTAACCAGTACCGAGTATAAAGTTTAAGGGACATCGGTGTCTACTAAATCTTCTCTTCACTGCTTATGAAGGTAAAGATAACTAAGGCATCGATTAGTCCTGAAGAAAGATAACAAGTAATTATTAATAATAATAATAATTACGGAAGGGTGTGTTTCGAGTAATAAACCGATTTGTTTAAACATCTAAATTAAAAAAAATATATCTCAATGGAAAGAAACCCTCCTCTTTATTGCTGGTAGGTTTCAAATTCGTCAAAAAATGTTCTCTTCTTTCATTTGCAATATGTTTCTGCTTGGCTATTCAGGAGCTGTCAAGTTGATAAATTGCATAGATGATAAGAGATCTTCTTTGGTCAGATGAGAAAAGCTTAAAAAGAAATGCAATCAATCAGAATCGATGCTACCTTCCAGAGAAACATGGCAGTATGGAGCTTAAGAATTTGAAATTTCATTGTCTGTCCTTAATTGTAAAATGGATTCTTAAATAATTTGAAAGAGATGAACCATGGAAAGCTCTAATTAGCAATAATATATGCAATGTTGTCCCAAAAAATAATAAAAATCGTAAGGTTCTTCATCCTCGTGATCGGTTGTTTTAGAAATTTTATGTGAAACCTGCAGGTTCAGATGTCTTACATAGTATTTGGAGCATAGTTGAAAAGCTCACAAAGTACTTGCAAAAGCCATGAGCCAAAAGTCCTGGCAAGTTACTCGCCTAAATACTCACCAAAAACTCATAATTTTTAATAAAAAACTCAGTTAAATGAGTTTACTTTGATTTTTTCACCTAATGTTAAAAATTTCATATGATTTTTAAAACATTTTTTATAAACAAAAAAACATCAAATACCTAATTTTGCTCTTAAGTCATTAAAATTGAAAAAATGGTTTTCGCCACGAAGGTTTATGTGGTTTTAAAGGCCTTAATTAGGGCTTGGTGGCAGGGGCTCTGCCCCACAACCCCGCCCTATATCACAACGAGGAACATACCAGGGATGCTGCCCCTCAACCCTGCTGGGGGAGTCTCCCCAAACTCCCATGAGGTGCACTGCCCTCAACCCCATTGGGGTCTATATATGTATTAAACTCTAATTTTGATTTATATTAATATACAATGGAAATCAGTAATACATTTTACAAATTTAGTAATATGTGTTTTTTATTAAAAAAATAAAAAATTAATGTGTTTTTAAATGTTCGATAAAATTGCTGAGTTATTACCTAGTTTTTTCTCGAGATTTTACCAGTTTCTGAATTTTTATAAATTTTAGGCCAGCTGACAAAAATCATCTAGTGGACCAATAGCTGTTTGAGTAACATTTTATCGATCATAATGCAGGCATCTCTAATTGGAACATTTGGCTCTTGATCAGGATAATGTAGCAGAATCTGACTCAACGAATGAGATAAGAAAGAAGGATATAATTATGAATAAGTTAATGCTTCGATGTTGTCAGTGTTTAAGACCCGATATCTTGCTCTCAAAACTTGCTGATAAAACTGTTTATTTGTATTGGTGCCCCTGATCTTGTTATAGTTTCAGGGTGCTGACATGTTTTATTAGTATGATTAGTGACTTTTTTGAGTCATTGGCTATTATACCGTAACCTCTTTGTCAATTACTTTGCAATTTAAAAAAATTGAGTAAATCAGATATTAACAAGCACTTCAGAATGAAGAGCAGCATGACAAAAATTGAAGGCAAATTGGATACTAATAATTTGAGTTTGCACTTCTTGTTCTTTATTTTTCATTTTACTTTTACAGTCCCATGAGTTTATTTCAACCTTTCGTAGACATTAACATCCTTATTGCACTTATTCCGCTAAAGAAACTTTACTGTCTGTAAAAAGACTTCTTAAAAAAACTGAGAATATTAGAAAAAAAATAATACATACTTTAATCCAAAGGGCAGCTCGATACGCTTAGTAACAGCCATAAGCCCCGTGCCATAGGGATTGCATAGGCTAAAAACTTGACCTAAAAAAGCCGGCCCTCTGTTATTCCCAAAATCGATTCCGTCAATCCGTACATTGGAGGGAAAACCGCCTTCTCTTTTTCTTCTCCTCCTTGACGGCGGAACTCGCTGTATGCTAGTCCCATTACTGCCAGATGATCTGGTATTATTATTCTCGTCATTATTACTATTTTTAAGAGAAATGTTGTCCCAAGGCGCTGATGAAAGCCATGTAAAGGTCGAAACAGGCATGACGTTGAACAATACCGGGACCAGAATACTGGGATTAGGGTTTATGTTATTTTCCTGCTGCTTAATTTTGGTTGAAACTGTGGCTAATGGAGCTGCCAAGTTGTGGGAAATGGAATGCATAAAATGCGTGACGAAGTCGGGAATTTTTTGAAATACCGGCGGGGGTTTTATTCGAAGGCCTGTAAAACCCCGACTCTCGTTGCAGTCAGAGGCCATCGTGACTGTTGTGACGAGCGAGAAACCCTTTGACTGGATTGCCCTGCTGTTTTGCTCAAATGAATCCGGTTCGAAAAATGCGTCTCCTCCCCTTGTGAGGAGATACGAAGAGCTTTTTCAGTGGAGTGGTGGTCTTCCGTGGCGATAATTAGAGGGATCATATTAATGATCCATATATCTAAAATAAATAAATAAAAACAAATATTTATAATAATAAGGATGCATACATATGTACATATATGGTTTGATATAATTAAAAGAAAAAATGGAAGGTTCAAACTTCATCCGAGTGCTATTGTTGAATAGAGACATTTTTGGTTCTTGTAGGTGGCTCTGCAATTAGGGTACGAAACTCAGCGGTCCTGGTTGCTGGTCAAGCTAGGCAGGGGGGCTCCCAACACCATTAGGGAGCCCCCGTAATTAATGCTCGTCCAAGTGGATGGGATGGATGGTAATATGTGTGATGGGACACCAAATGTGCCTCATTCCTCCTCGACTGCTCCAACTCTCTCTGGCTCAGCGGTGGATTCTAGCAGATCATTCAAGCAAGCCCTCGAGGGTCCCCGGCTCGACCTTCCAGCGAATGCATGCTTTCTCACAGTGCCTAATCAAGATGTTGGGACCAATTCCAACGTGCAAGAAGGTAAGGTTCCGCCTGCCACTAAACTCATCATTTCGCCTAATTCTTCTATGTCGGCGATGATTTCTAAAGAAATTTGTAGGCTTAGAGAGTCCGCTATCTTTCTTGAAGCCTTAGATGTTAATAGGGTTTCGTCTAGGCAATTCATGAATAAATGGCTTCCAGATATCTGGGTTAAAAAACCAGGGCTCCATTATACATATTGCATAATGATACAAAAAGGGTTGTTTCTAATTTTTTTCAAAGATGCAGATAGCCAAAAAAAAGCCCTAGAGAGATATTTTTGGGTGATAGGTAATTCTAATTTTCGAACCATTAAATGGGCCCCTGAATGTTGCAATGAGGAAATTATGGCCTTTTCGAACCCTAGGTGGGTTAGTGTTAAGATTGTCCCTTTGTTCCTTTGGTCTTGTCTTCCTGAAATGTTGGATCCTTTGGGTAAAATTTTAAGGATTGACTCCTCTTCGACCCTTCTCCCTCATCTGGATGCGAGGATTCTTGTTGCATTTAACCCTGGCACAGATTTACCCTCTGAAATTGTTATCAAGCTCAATGAGTCTCTCTATTCCTATCCTATTGAATATCTAGGGGATATTAATGCTTGCCATATATGTAGAAACAATGGTCATTTTAAAAATAATTGCCCTCTTGTGGCTAAGCGTAAACCCCAATCTAGCCCCTCCAATGATTCCCCTCCGTCCTCCCAAATTCCCTTAGCTCCCTCTCAATCCGGCCCTATCTCTAAAACTGAACCTGATAAACCAACCTCTCCTTCCCAACTCATTGACCCCTCCATTGTCGAGAGCATCCTTAAGTATAGACAAGCCCTAAAGGAAGCAAGGGTGGCCTCTAAGCCTTCCCGACCTTCTCTCTTTGACTACTCTGATGGGTCGGCTTTGAACAAGGGCCCAAGGACTCAAAATGCACAACATATAGTTTTGGACAGGTTGAAAGAGGTTGTCGTGGCTAGGAAGCAACTTGAGCAGGTCATGGGATCTTACAAGGTTGATCCAAATGTGATCCTCCCCTTGCCCCCTAGTGAGTTCATGGGTGTGGATGGCAAGTTGGAGGCCCCTACCACTGACAGTGCCACTATTGGTGGCCAGGTGGCTTGTGTTCCTTCTTCCACTAACTCGGAGGCTAATTCTGAGGGCCCTATGTATGACTCTATTTTCAATGGTGACTCCCGACCTTAGGAGGTCTTGATATCGGGAAGGTCTAGCCCTAATTTAACCTCCATCAAAGTTGCTCCTAAGTCTTATGATGATATTGAAAGTCCCTAGCTATTTTTGGACACTGGGTGAACTCACAACGCTGGTTCCCACTTTTTGGTACATCCTGATTTTTGTTGAAATCATACATTTTTTGGAAAATATAATTATTTAAGCTTTAAGAGGTCCCATTTGAAGTAATTAATTGAAGAGGGTTAGATCAAAGGCTCTTAGATCAAAATTTCTTGGATAGAACCTCTCTACTTCTAAATCATACTTGCAATGGAGTGTCCTTTGCATCTATCAAATGATGATAAAAAACCAATTTTACATTAGTTTTTGAGGGGTCAAACGAATTCATTTAGAAGTTTTGTTTTCTTGAGGATTCAGTCCTTATTATAAGCTTTCCAAATAGTATAATTTTAAATATATTTAAGTTTATTAATATATTTTTATTTTATTTTTTATGAATGTAGGTTTTTCACCGAACATGAACTTCTTTGTTCGATGCATTGGGAAAAATAACAAACTAATTCAAAAAAAATTGAAAAATATCTATGCCCTAGGTATTGATGTCTTCTTTCTAACAAAAAAAATAAAACTTAATTTTGATATATATAGAGCAAGTTATGTGTTCAAACGTACACCTATATCTAAATTATAATTAGTCGGACTTCAAAACTTAATAAAATAAAAAATATTCAGCATATCACTATCAAACCAACTGCATGCCCTGGGTATTGATGTTACAAACCAAAATTTAAAAGAGATAATTTTTTATCATTTATAGAAAAAAATTTATACGTTTCAGGATGCACATCACTCTTAAAAAATGATGTTTCCTGTAAAAAACTACTTTTGAGGGAGATGGAAAAATCAATAAAATTTTATTCAAAAAAATTTGAAAAAAATATATTTAGAATCTACAAAAAGGATGTTACAAATCACTAGTTTACATCATTTGCAAATTCTTAACAATTTAAAAGTTATAGGTGTCGGAAAGTGAAGGTTTTTTGCAAAATGTTCATCTAAGTGTCAAAGTTGGTCAAAAAGTGGGAACCAGTATTGTGAGTTCACCCCACTCCTATGTCTCCGATTGGTGTTTTTATTGGGGGTAGTGACCTCCCCCTGGCTAATCCCACCTCCACCCAAGCCCTCACTCATGGACAAGCGGATGATAACATTGGTACCCTTACAATGGGGAATGGACTTGAATTGTTAGGTCCTGAGGCTCCTAACTTTACTTTAGGGGAGAGTGAGAAGGTTGATGGTTTCATTGAATTCAAAACAAAGAGGGCTAGGAATAAGAGATCTCCCAGGACTATTAGGGATGCTTCTGTCAGGAAGGAGTCCTTAGGACCTGAGCAAATTTCTAAAAGTAGGAAAAAGAGAGGTAGGCCTAATTCAGTTGTGGCCTTTGATGCTAGTAACCTTTCTAACAAGGAGGAATGGCCTAAATGTTTTGCGAGGTTTAAGCCTCTAATGGATACCTATGAATGAATATCTTATGATGATTAATACAGTGTCTTGGAATATAAGAGGCTTGGAGTCCCCGGACAAAGTACATGGTAAAGAGATTCATCAATATGCATAGGAACATTGATTGCCTCATGTTGCAAGAACTGAAATCGGTTGGTTTCTCTCTAGAGGTAGGACTGAAATGTATTTGGAGAGATGCTACATACTTCTTCACTGATCACTCTAGGGGTAAGGGGGTACTGCTGTTTTTCTTAGTCATAAATGGGCTAACAATGTGATTAAGTGGGGATAATCCCCCTATGCCAGAGTTGTGTAGGTTATTCTTAAGGTTGAAGAGAAGATCTTTGCGGTGTTCTCAATTTATGCCCCTAATGATTATAGGCAAAGAGTAGAGCTGTGGAACTGGGTCTCCCACTTAGATGACATCCCTTGGTTCTTAGGGGGTGATTTTAATATGGTAGAGAATGCTCAAGATAAGAGAGGTGGAAACAGATTTGAATGGAAAGGGTTGGAGAGAGTGCATTTGGACAGGATGGTCAATAAGATTAAGCTTATTGACCCAGTTAGGGAAGGAAGGAGGAACTGAATACTATCTGGTATACATGGTGTAATTATCAACAGCTCAATAGGAAGGTCTATTGTAGGTTGGATAGGTTCTATTTTAACAAAGAGTTCTTTGAAATTCAAAGAGATGCCAAGGGGGAGAAGTACTATGTGGTTTCTTACACGTTATCTGATCATCATCCTATTAATATTCAGTTGGGTTTTGTTGTTGGTTGTTCTCCTATCCCCCCTAGAGATGCTTCCTTTATATTGAATGTTAGCTTGCTTGAGGATGAAGATTTTAGGTGTGCTTTGGCTTTTATCCGGATGTTTAATAAGAATAACAGATCATTTCGCTCATGTTGTGAGAGATGGGGTCAGAATGTTAAGAGTTGGACAAAGTTGTGTCAAGTTATCGGCAAGAAGAAGGCAAAGGATAATAGGAGGGTTGAGATGTTTTGGCAAGGGGCCCTGTCGGTAGCTAAGTCTAAACTTCAGGACAACCCAGAAAATGAGTAGCTTACCCATGATTTGATTGGAACTAAGGCAATGTTGAGGAGGATTCAAAATACTAAAGTTAATGGCTGGAAAATAAGGGCTAGGCTTATATGGCTCGAGGCCAAAGATAGAGGGTCTAAGTTATTTTTTCAAATGCTTAAGGTGAAAGAGGTGAAGGAAAGGATTCATAGTATATGGGAAGATAATAAGAATATTTCAGACCCTAAGGAAATATTAGAGCACTTTGCATAGTTCTACAAATCTTTGCTATCTGCAGAGGACAGGGGGGTTGAGCAAAGCAGAGCTCGGGAAGTGATTAAGAGGGTGGTGTCAAAAGTGCTAAATTCATATGATTGCTCCCAAATTGGTATGCCTCTACAGAAGGAGAAGATAGAGCAACCCATTAATTCCCTGAGTAATGACAAGTCCCCTGGACCGGATGGATTTCTAGTGGATTTTTACAAAGTAAACCTAGGGTGGATCTCGGAAGATCTTCTTGAATTATATAAGGAAGCTATTGATAGAGGCTTGCTTGGTAGGGAGATTAATCAGGGGCTTATTAAGTTGATTCCAAAGGAGGGGGACAAAACCTTGATTAGAAATTGGAGGCCTTTTACTCTCCTGAATGTTTCATATGAAATACTAGCCAAGGTTGCAGCTCATAGACTGGAAGAGGTCCTCCCTAAAATCATCAGTCCTACCCAGACCAGTTTTGTTAAGGGAAGGTACATACTAGAAAATCTAATTACATGTTGGGAGTCCTTGAATTGGGCCAAGGAAACTCGTCAAAATGCATCAATTTTAATAATTGCTTTTGAAAAAGCATATGATAAGATTGAATGGGGATTTATTCTCCAAATGCTTAGCAGTATGGGCTTCCCAAACTTTTTTTGTAGGCTGGTTCAAACTCTCCTCTGTGATGCAAATGCAATGGTTGAAGTTAATGGGTTGCAATTTGAATGTTTCCCTCTCTCGAGATCCATTAGACAAGGTTGCCCACTAGCTCCGACCCTGTTTGTAATTGTTGCAAATGCTTTACATTACCTTGTCAGAACAATGACATTACTCCTAGGGTTAGAGGGATTTGCCTACCTAATGGAGAATAAGTAATTAATGTGTAGTTTGTGGATGATACTGCTGCTATGTTGGCTTTGGAAGAAAATGATATGGAGGCCTTGTTAGAGAATGTTGACATCTTTTGCAAAACATCTGGTAGTAAAATTGCTCTTTAGAAATCATGTTTTCTTGGGTGGGATCACAATCCCCCTATCAGGCTCTCTAGATTTTCAAAGAAGTGGGAATCGTTCGGTATTTGGGCATTTCTTTCCTAGTTTCCCCAAACCTAAAGGAGATGTGGGAATGGATCATAAACAAGGTTGATAAAAAGCTATCTGAATGGAATAGGAACTTCCTCTCTCTACTTGGAAGGTTTCAGGTCTGCTAGAAAATACTTTCCTCTTACAACATATACTTCTCCTCAGCCTGGCTCTTTTATAATTACCAGATTAACCACATCCAAAAGCAAATTAGGAACTTTTTGTGGTCTGATGGGAAAGGTAATATGAAACAACGTGCGGTCAAGTGGGATTGGTGTGTCATGAAGAAGGAGAGTGGAGGTATGGGACTTAAGGATCTGTCGACTCAAGGGGTTTCCCTGGCCTCCAAGTGGATCTTTAGGGCCATAGTTGGAGAAGAGCCATGGAAAGTGTGGATTAGGCAAAATATATTAAGGTCGGTTCTTAGAAAGGCTAGGAGATGGAAGGGTCTCTCCCGTTTGGTGACTTAATAGCTGGAAAATTTGAGGTTTCTCCTTGGGGGTCCGAGGTCTTTAAATCTATGTGGAAGGCCTGGGAGGTTGTTAAGTAGTTTGTCAGAAATAATGATTGCCTAGGGGAAGATGTCGTCTGGCTGAAAACATGACCATTTGGTGGAATGCCTCTCATAAAGGAAAATTTCTTGCTACTTTACAGGGATGCTCGACGCTGAAATGGTATAATAGTGATATCAGAGTGTTTGGGGATATATTTCAGGATGGTTCGTTGTTATCTTGGGATGGATTCACCTCGGATAGGGGAGACCACAGTAAGACCTCATTTGAGATGGCCCTCCTTAATTTCATGCACTTCCTGGAGGAGAGGCAGGGCCCAGATGGATCTGATTCACCGAGAAGAGGAATTGATGCAGGGTTGGGTGATGCATCCGCACAAAGAACAAATTCTGAATGGACTGGTCGAAGTTTGGAAGGAAGGAGACTTAGGATGGATTGCATGGGTCCCCCCATTGGGAAAGACTACTCTTCTAGATGGGAAGATTGATTTTAGATAGGATGTGTCTCCTATATTTACTAGTGTCTTGTGGTAGTTTTGGTCTAGGACTTTTTGCCTCAGCTTGGGGTTGGTTGTATGTATCTTTTTGGGGATGATCATGGGCTGATTGGGTACATTTTGTATTTCCTTGAGGACATATACGGGATGGGTTGATATACTGCTTTTTTAGACTCTCACTGGTTTCATTGATGCTTGGTCTTGCATGGCCTCCTTGTAACTCATGATGTGATACTCATTTTTTGGCTTGATTATATTTAATAGAAAAGAAAAAAAAAATAGAATTTGGTTTTGTTTTTTTTGAGCTTTCAACAATTTAAATCTTGGTGTGAAAGAGTCAAATATTGTTTATTTAATGGGGAATGTATTGTGGTTTTTTTCAAATATGTGGATTGATTGGTAGATGGATCAATGAGAGGATGATGTGGAGTCAAGTGGAGAATTGGATTCACTAATCTTGGGATTTCAAGCTTTCAATTTCCTCCCTATTAAAGGGCTTCTTTTACATGAAATTTGAGGATGAAGATTATTAGGATTTCATTCTACAAAATGAACCCTGGAAAACAAATGGAGCAATAATGTACATGCAAGAATGAAGTTTGCTCTCCAATCCTCTATCATTCTCTCTAAGGGTATCGCCTTGTTGGATTTGATTAAATATAACCTTCCTCAAGAATTATGGATGCAAGATACCCAAAAAAATCATCATGTCTACCTCTCATGGTGAATGAAGACGAGAAATTGAAATTGAGGACCATATTATTTTATCTCAAATGGAGAGGAAGAGATCATATGGAAGATCGTTGCATTAAAATTAGATAACAAGGATGTCAAATAGATGGGTCGCAAAGAATCCCTCTTTTGAATTCCCATTGGATTCAATTAAAGGGGGTAATTCATAAAAAATAATGAATGTATTCTTAATGATCTAGATTCTAAGGTGGATGCAAAAAAAGGAAAGGCAATAATTCCATATGCTCATCCAAACCCTCATAAGGATGATATACCTTTAATTAAAGAAGATTCTAAGGATTGGTAAACTAAAAAAATGAATTAGATGATTTGGATATATTTAATATTTGATTAAGACAATTAGTGTCAAAACTATTCAAAATCGACATTAGGTTGATTACCAAATGAAGAAAAAAAAAAAAAAATGGACAATCCTTCTTGAAAACTTATTTTCTCTGGTCTAAGGGAGGAGTCCCCTCCCTTAAAAAATAATGAAGATTTGGACCCTAAATGTTAGGGGATTAAATGCTCTTATTGAGTGACACTTGGCTAAGCATCATTTATACAATTTTTTGGTTGGCATTATCTTCCTGCAAGAAACCAAACTCAAATATCTAGAGATGGGCTTTTCTATATCACTTCCCTAACTAGAAGGGACGGGGTAGAAGATGATGGGCAACTAGTAGTTTAAGAGTTCTATGATGCCCTAATTGTTTGCATGTATATATTCTTACTTCTACTCCTAATTAGATTGTCTTAAAGGTAATAAGCTTGTTATCTAACCTGTCTTTTCTTCTTTTTAATGTTTATCGTCATGTTCGTCCTATAGACAAATTGATGATCTAAATGATATTTTTCCCATTTTCCTCCGCAATTCATCAAAGAAAACTATGTTGGGAGGTTATTTTAATCATGATATTGCTATCTGGATTCAATCGTGTAGTTTTTGAGTCAAACTCATTGACCCATGATTCATGAGTGCTAAGTGTACCATTCATTCTCATTAGAGATGGGTTCTTATGAACCACTACTCATGAATCATGGGTTAATGAGTTTGACTCAAAAACAACACAAATGAATCTTGATAGCAATATCATAATTTGACTTGCTGTGAAAAATATCTCCTACTTATTAGGTGATTTTAATGCAATGTTATCTAATGGGGAAAGGGGTAGGTCTCTCTCATTGAAATTTTAGAAATTTATCCTCTACGTTGACCTCTTGGATCTAGCACCAACAAATGGGTCCTTTACCTAGATTGATAGAAGAGAAAACTTCACTAACATTGCAAAACATCTATAAACTGTTTCTTATATTCTTGTAATTGGCTCAATTCATTACACTTGTTAGAAACATCTATCTACCCAAACTCTAGCTCAAAACACTACCCTATAAACCTAATAATTTTGGAAGACAAACAACCTATAAAGTGTCAATTCTAATTTTGATTGCAAGTGTTGGAATGTAATTTACCCTCTTTTGTAAATAGATATGTTGACTTGTTGACTATGTATAAAAGGAAGACAAAATAGATGAAACAAGGAGCTACCAATTCCGGATCGTGTTGTAACTTCAGATCTGATATTTTTAGACTGATACAGATCTGCCCTGCAAGTTCGGAGAAAAGTCGTCGAGACTGTGTGTAAGTTATGCATGGTCCTCCAAAAAATCTACGAGTCGAAAAGGGTTTTTCCGTCTCTGCAAATGAAGCCTAAATCTGCAATTACAACCGCACACCTACAACCTACACACATAAAAGAAGGGAAGAAGGGTTGTGGATAGGGATTTGCCTTATTCAAACCCTGGCTGAGGAATCAACCTTGAAAGAAAGTAATTGCAAATACTTAAATGTGAATAATGGAAATGTATACCTTGTAGATCTGCAATTTGTTGATGATGGTTGTTTTGCTTCTTGAATGTAATCACAAGTGTTGCATGAAATGACATGTAACATGACAAAAACCTAACACACACACACACATGCTTGCAAATGAATGTTGTAATGTTGCTCCAATGGATGAGTGAAGAAGACACATGAAGGAGAAGAGGACTTGATGAATGCTTGAAGGCTTGAACACTTGAACGCTTGATGATGATAATAGAGACCTTCTGCTTGTTTACCCAATTTTTTCTTATGCAAATGAGAGGACTAGATCCCCTTTTATACTTGCCTTGTAGGATTTAATTTTCCTCTCACCAAAGGCCAACATAAGGGAAATTAAATCCTAAATAGCAAATTAGATCCAAGGCTTAGATGGACCCATTTTAGGGCCACCCAAAGAGGGAGGACAAGGGCGCCACACCCCTGTCTTACCCTATTTTGGGGCTTGGATAGGGTCACAAGGTGATACAAGTGCTGAAACAGGAGGAAATCTAGAAGAATGATGCAAAGAGGGGTCCCAATTGAGTAGGTAGATGCAGTCGCTAGGGTGAGGACCTAAAATGCAGTCAAAATTGCAAGGGTCGCAATTTTATGATGCTACATTTAGCCCCCACTTTAGCGAGAGTATGGCTTATGCCAATACTACTGGTAAAGTAGAAGAGAGAGATGAAGATGAGAGATGCAAAGCAATACCACAAGGAGTATAAGACATCACTAATCTTGAGGAATAAAATCCCCCAATCTTAGGATCTTAACTCACTCAAAAATATGCAAGAGCACACAAGACAAAAATAACAAGACAAACAAGACAAGACAAAGCACAAAAGACACACGAAAAAAACAAAACACAAGACCACAAATCAACTAGCCGAAGAGACCTCGATACTCAAATGTCTCAACAACTAATTGAAACACAAAGATAAATGCCATCACATAAACACCAATAATTACATAAAAGAGTAAAGGTGACATCATCCATGAACCATCAATAGTAAAACTATGAGTTTATGAGAGGAAGAAGAGAGAGAACACGAATACACACTTTGGTGATCCATGAGAAGAAAGGTGAACAAAGGAACCATGGATATATCGCCCCTAGAACTAGGTGATCCACGGAGAAAAAAGGACATGGAAAACTAGCCCCTAGATTCTATCCAAGTGATCCATGTAAGGGGGGAGAGTGAGAACACCATTAGTTCCACTCAATCTCATGTGCGTGTGTGCAAGTGAGGTTTGAAGCACCTCATAGGAGTCTATGCCCGAGTATTCTACAACCTGTATAAGATTTATATTACAAATGTCAAGAAAGGCATTACATCTCACTCTAAGAGACTATGCTCTGGTTCCGAGTATAATCACCCTACACAAGAGAAAAGTGGTGACATCTCGCTCTAAGAGGCTTCCCTCTGGTTCCAAGAATGACCCACTTTATAAGAGAAAAGTGGCGGCATCTCGCTCCAAGAGGCTGCCCTCTGGTTTTGAGTTTGACCCACTATATAAGAGATACAATGCACAAGAGAAATGTAATACAAAAGGAGCAGTATGGGTGCCCCCACCCTTAAGATGTCAACGTAGTTTAATGTTGATATTTTAAGGAAAGTAGAACAAGGATACCTACCTTCAACACCAAGAAGATATCCATCATGCAACAATGTCATAAATCCAAGCAAGAGAGGGAATACTCTTCAAGCATGGATAAGATAGTTGAAAAGAGATATCTTGCTATAAATGTAAATGAGATCCTTGGAGGAGAATAGATATTTTCTCAAAAGACATCTACCTCCAAGAGGGGTTGTCTTAGACAAATCCAACATCTTCTAGAACGAAGCACAAAAGAGAACAAGAACACAATCCTTCCTCCTATTGCTAGGTGAAAGGAATTCTTGATGAAGGATGACTCACTTTTATCCCAATGGGGATGGGTGAATTTATTATAGATGTACATTACCAAGTGTAAAATAGATTATAGTCAAAGACTTACACCTCTTGTATAAGAGAGAACCCTTGAGCAAACAACAATAATTTCACACAAGGAATGACATCAAGTAATAAAAAATCACACCATCTGCAAAATAAGAAAGAGTGGATCCTTACAGAAAGAGGGAGAGAGAGAGAGATCATTGCCCCCCAAGTGTAGGGACAATGAGAAGAGATTACACAATCTTCTAGAGTGAGATTAAACATAAGAAAATGCATAAGAAAATGCACAATTTACTTACATGAATGCATTCAAGAAAAGACATTAGTATATGTAAAATACACATCTCAAGAAGTGGTAATCTTCTAAGAGAAGAGAGAAAGAGAATCACATATTCCCCAAGAGATATTAGTAATATGAACATACTATTGTAAGAAATGATAATCACATATGAAAAATGCAGCCCCTAAAGGAAATAATGATAAATGAGATAGAAAGAAAGAGAAAGGAGCGAAATCCTTGCCCCCCAAGTGAGAAGAACAAGGAGAAGTGTTACACATATTCTAATGGTGATTATTTTCAAGTGATATGCCTTCCTAATGGAACAAATCCTCTCAAGGAAGGGACACGTACTTCACGAGAGATCATTCCATGCTAGGGGGCATATCATACTTGTGAATAACCGAAAGCATAGAAGAGGTAAGTTTTTCAAGAGAATGAAGACAAGAGAAGAAGTGGATTACTCATTAAAGATGCTCCTCTCCAAGCAAAGAAGAAAACCAAAGAACAATTATATGCTCACATAGGAATAACTCTAGGCAAGAAAGGAGATCTAATAATGAATAATGCACAAAGATAGAGATAAATCCATAGAAAGAAGAAGGAAAGTGAACCTCATGTTGCTACCCCAAGGTATTTAAAATTGAAATAACACCACCACAAACGATAAAGAGCCCCCAATTAAGTTGGATATTTATTTCATAGGGTGAAGAGCAATATGAAGAGAAAAGAAGTGCTAAGGCACTATATTTTTGCCAAGAAATACAGCTAGATCTATTGTAAGACAAATTCGTGCAAGATCATATTGCTTTTGAACAAATTTGTTAAATGCGTGACATTTTCCAAGAGAATGTGAATATGAATCATGAAAAATGCAATATTCGTCGCCTTTCACTTGCTCAAGATTGTTGTTTTTCTTTTTAGGAGGAAAGGAAATGTTTTTATCATATTTCAATCTCCAATAGATTCTTGTAGCTAGTCTTCCGGGATGATAAATATGTTTTAATTCATCTTCTTGACATGGAGGAGAAAAATTGTTAGAAGAAGGACCATTATCCACGATTCTAATTGTTCCATTGTCTATGCCCTCTTGAATAGATTTATGAAAAATCAGGGCAATCATCGACATTGTGATCATGGGTTTGATGAAATGAGTAAAAAGGGTATTTTGAAGAAGAAGCATTCTTGCGGGCTCTTATGATTTTTTGTCTTTGGAGATGATTTTGAAAGTTTTGGAGCCTAAGGAGTTCGTCCATAGGGAGAGGAGTCTCGTTTCCTAGGCCTTCTGTAGTAGCTTGTGTGGGATGGTTTATAGGGACACAAATTCCTTGTTCAAACTTCCTAAGTCATTGTCCTCTAAAACCTTTTTTTGTTATTATATCAAATCCACGATTATAAGAATGTTGCAAATGACTAGGTGGGGGAATAGGATCATGAATTTCTTTGAAATCTAATGTGTAAGGGGGAATAAAAGGATTTGTATATGAGGAAGAAATATCACTCGAAGGGACATTCTCTTTTGTCTCATCATGCTTATCCTTTTTGGGAGATTGCGAATGAGCATCTTCATCATCTAAAGGCTCATTTTTACTTATTTCTGTGCGAGGAGAAAGATCATGAATAAAATGCATAACATCATCCTGTCTACATATATTTTAATGTCAAAGATAGGTCCTAGGAGAATAAGGAGGGTCTAAAGATGTAAGAATGTTAATATCTTGATTTTGCTTCCCTTGCTCAAGGGTATGTATGTGAGAAGAAGATGGGCCCATGTTGCTTTCCAATGCTTGCTCTCTTTTAAAAAGATAATTGGTTTAAACATTAGCTCTCATCTCACTCACACAAGATACCCTAGGAGAGGTACAACGATTAGGATCTCTAAGATTGGGATCTACAAAAGCCTTAAGGTGATTAACATATGAAATGCATTTTGTTAATAACATCACCATAATACAACATAAATGATACATGAAAGCTTTGAGATCAAATTGAAAAGGAAATGACTTTGAAATCCTAACAACACAATATGACCAAGTGCTATGAATGAAAAGAAGCAACATGAAATGAAAAAATCCATTATCGAACACATGTTTGTGATAAATATATGTTAAAACAATGTAATCATATGTGAAATAGCAAATAAATCTAATCCATTGATTGCCATTGAAAGTCTCTTAATTAGAATCTGCTGAAAAAGAAGATCTAAAATTAGGACCTTTTTATGAAAATTAATTTAAAAGTTGAGTGTTGAAACTTCAATTTTTTTTCGACCTTATGAGGTGTTAAAATTGATAAAGTACGCCAATTTCCTAGATTTAAGCAGAAAAATACAGTCAATTTTGACTCCCAAAATTTCAGGAAAATAGCCAGGGACCGTGCATAAGTTATGCATGGTCCGACCAACGTTTTTCAAAATTTGTAGGGATGATAGAATTATGATTTTATTGTAGAATCCAAAAAAATAGCTAATTTGGTGATGTCTAGATATATCAAATTAGTAGTCAAAGGTTGAAATAGGAGATTCTTAAAATTTAGGGTTGTGTTGTTTAACCATTGAATTTTCAGAATGAAAAGACAGATTTGAATTACAATTTTGAAATAGAAATCAGATTTGAAGCAAAGCTTAATTTCCTCGAAATGAAAAATTAGGATTTTTATGCAATTAACCTCTAAAATTTGCAAAAAAGATCAAAGTTGGAAATGAAATTTTGAAACTTTAAATTGCAATTATTCAGATCTAACAATAAGAAATCAGAATTAAGATGTAAGACGTTGGATTCACCATAATGTAAAGTGGAAAATTGGAGCCTAGTGGTTCCCCACCTAGGAGAGAGAAAGGAAACCACTAGGATGATTTTCACTTGATGCAAAAATGCACTTTACATTAAAAAGAGGGATTGAATCCACTAGATCCAAATCCAAGGGAAATAAGGATGTGAATGCTAAGTGGATTGCAAGTGTTGGAATGTAGTTTGCCCTCTTTTGTAAATAGATATGTTGACTTGTTGACTATATAGAAAGGGAAGACAAAATAGATGAAACAAGGAGCTACCAATTTGGGATCGCGTTGTAACTTTGGATCTGATATTTTTAGACTAATACAGATCTGCCCTGCAAATTTGGAGAAAAGTCGTCAAGACCGTGTGTAAGTTATGCACGGTCCTCCGAAAAATCCACGAGCCAAAAAGGGTTTTTCCGTCTCTAAAAATGAAGCCTAAATCTGCAATTACAATCGCGCACCTACAACCTACACACATAAAAGAAGGGAAGAAGGGTTGTGGATAGGGGTTTGCCTTAGTCAAACCCCGATTGAGGAATCAACCTTGAAAGAAAGTAATTGCACATACTTAAATGTGAATAATGGAAATGTATACCTTGTAGATCTGCAATTTGTTGATGATGGTTGCTTTGCTTCTTGAATGTAATCACAAGTCTTGCATGAAATGGCATGTAACATGGCAAAACCCTAACACACACATGCTTACAAATCAATGTTGTAATGTTGTTCCAATGGATGAGTGAAGAAGACACATGAAGGAGAAGAGGACTTGATGAATGATTAAAGGCTTGAACACTTGAACCCTTGGTGACAATAGAGACCTTTTTCTTATTTACCCAATTTTATCTTATGCAAATGAGAGAACTAGATACCCTTTTATACTTGCCTTAGAGGATTTGATTTTCCTCTCACCAAAGGCCGACATAGGGGAAAGTAAATCCCAAATAGAAAATTAGGTCCAAGGGTCGGATAGACCCATTTTAGGGCCACCCAAAGAGGGAGGACAGGGGTGCCACACCCCTATCCTAAGGGGAGAGGAGTGCCACGCCCCTGTCCTACCCTATTTTGGGGCTTGGACAGAGTCACAAGGTGATACAAGAGCTGAAACAGGAAGAGATTTGGAAGAATGATATAGAGAAGGGGTCCCAATTGAGTAGGGAGATGCAGTCGCTAGGTTAAGGACCTAAAACACACTCAAAATTGCAAGGGTCGCAATTTTATGATGCTATAATTTGATATCTTGACTTCAAAGATTTTGACTTTACAACTGACAAATATAAGGTATAACCAACATGTGGTTCAAAAATCAACAAAATTATCCTAGACTATATTGATAATTGTGAACATCCAAGTGGCATGTTAGCGTCTAATTAATTTTTGAGTTTTGAAAGTGCATATTCTAGATGGATAAAAGAAATGTTGATCTACTTCACACTCTAATCTATCAGACACGTAATTGAAATGGAAATCTAGAAATAGAATAATGTATGCAGATTGTAACATGTGAGATGACACGCGATACTCATTATACCACTATAATGATTGAACATTAAAAACTATAATAGAATGTAACAAATTAAGCATGAGGGATCTGGATCTCAAGAGAATTGGAAAAAATTCCTTAATTTTATCAAATGGGCCCCAAAAGAGGATGAATTACAAAAATGTGATATTCCTTCCAAAAATGAGAATAACAACTCAAAATTTTTAACTATTTGAATTTGGAAGATGGCCTCAAATATTTATATTTAGCCTTTATTTAAATAAGCCATTAAGGAAGAGATACTAGTAGTGAACCAATTAGTTGCAACAATAAAATTCTAATAGGCTAGAATTTTGAGTGTGACAGATTTGTTTAGAGAATCATAGTTCAAGGATAATTGAGAAGGATGAGGGGTAGAACTAAGGGTTATGAATTTGATGAAGGAAATGCTTACCTAATCACCATGCAATGGTTGTTGGATGCCCAATTGGGAGTTGGCCTTGGTCAAGGTGTCTTGCAATCCAGCTCAAGCAAAAGTAATACGTGACTATTTAGCCACCGAGGCATTTATTGTAGGAGGAGAGGTACTAAGATTGGCATAGAGTAGATAAATCAACTCTAGAGTCACCACTAGTTCATGTTTTAACCTTAAGGGAGTTAATTATTGTAGTAGTTAATCAAAATGACAAATGCATTTATGCAGAAAAGAAGAAACATTTACCATCAACATAATATTAATTTAAAAGTAATATTTTCACAAACATGATCTATTTAATCTTTTTATAAGCTAAAAGGAAAATCATCAACATGTTCAGTATGCCAAGTATATTAGAGACAAAAATCAAAGATATTTTAAAACATGAAATCAAACATCATTTTTTTGCCTCATTATTCCTCCCCTATCTGATTCAAATTGTGTACTCATGGTAGCAACTAAAATGATCCCCCATGGAGTGCCTCTCCCTAATTCATCTTTCCTTTTTGTGCATCGTTAGATTACATGGGCATATCTTAGACTATTTTGTGATGTTTTGATTAGATGCTTCTGGATTTATCTTATGATTTAGATGCTTCATTATGGATATTAGACATATTATATTGTGTTGACATCATGATTACATATGGATGATGACATTTTTAGACTATTGTGATGATGGATTACTCTTTGATGATTGATATGTGTGTTTCGTGTTTTCTCTATGTTAATTTAATTAAATTGTATTATGTACTAACCCTATCTTATGCTGATGATGACTATGATAATGCTTGATTGATTGCGAGTGTCTTCTACTACGTTTTTGATAAGGGATGATGTCATACCACTCATTCATTGTCATACCACTCATTCGTGACCATGATATGTTGTTGTGATTTCCTTTCACTTGTCTGTTTATTTCATGATATATTATATATGTTGTTGTATATGTGTTGGTGATGATAGGTTTGCGGGTACTAGACATCAAATCCACTTGGCTTCACAGGTCTGTCTTATCCCAATGGCAAGTTGATCAGAGTTGACATGGAATCTCATTCTATACTCTAGGTTTAAGTTGATCACCCTTGTTAGTTTAGTGTCTTGGTGTGAGTTGTTGCTTAGCGTCTAGTGATTCCTTGGGTTATCCTATGTTGGTTTGCTTTGTGTAGTGTTGTGATTATGGATTGGTTTAATTATTAATTAATTGATTAAATTGATTTATATAGTTTAATAATGTTAAATTAAATTAATGGATTAATAGAGTTTATAATAATAAATTAAAAAAATAGTTGATATAAATATTTAATATTATTGTGTGTCGATTATTATTATTTATCCTTTGGTTTTATAGTTAGAATAACGATTTAATATCATTATGGTTTATCAAGGATCAATTAGTTAATTATTATTTATTTGATTATTTGTGAGTATTTATTTATATATATATTTGATTATTTAATTATTGGAGTTGTTTTGGGTTTATTTCAGCAGATCTGAGAGCTGGAAGTAGGGTTGGTTTACGAATTGCGTAGGTAAGATCGGATAGCTGGGAGTGTTGCAGTTGGATTCATTGGGTTTTATCCCAATGTTGGGGTCACTTGATGGACTTTCACATGCATATTGTTGAAGTAGTTGTTATCAAAAGCGTTGGAGCTGTTTGGATCCATTTCTACTATGGTTGTATTGTCCGCAAGGCTGGTGCATTTACTCTTTAAAAATTGAGCGTAGTTGGCATCCAGGGAACGGTCCATGTCTCCTTTTGCCCATAAAATTATACAATCTGTTGCTGAATAGATTGCAGTGACCGATTCCAATCGTATGTGCACCTATTCAACATAACAACAATTCTAGATAGGCTGGTGAATGAAGCGCCGTGGAGTTTTACAGAACAGGGCTGCAATTTTGGTAAGCGAAGCGAGGGTTTGAAAACTTGGGGTTCAACGCTGCGGTTGCCATTCAAAGAGGGCAGAGGCTGGTGAATTAAGTGCCATGGAAAATTGCAAAATGAGATAGAGGTGGCCACTTTGACTCTTTCACAACGACATTGTAGTAGGATTGTTGGCGGCAGGGATCAGATCATTCGATATAAGACGATGAACCCTAAATGCAGCAGTGGCCATGGATTGTTTAAGCAACAGAAATTAGGCAGCCAATACAGATCACAAGGACACACAGAGGATGGCAGATGGTGATGGAATCCAGGGATACTCGAAGAAACCCCTAGGAATGGCAGACATGCAGATGTGATGGGAAGATGTGCCATTTGACGACCATGATTTGGCTCAATTACAAACTTCTGATCATTGTCCTCAATGAGTTGTCAAGGATGCTCATTGGCGTGACTTGTCTTATGACAAATTCCTATCGGCTTCGTCATATTTTCACAAATTTACAAGTAATTCTGTTCCAAAACCTTCACGTTCTTATTATAAATCTTCTGTTCCCAAGGCAATAATATTTCAGGGCATTCTGGGTCCTCATCCTGTTGATCACCCAAAGACTCCTTTTAAGCATTTTCATTCCTTTTTTGGTTCTAAAAAACCTAGGAAGCATAGATATGTTTCGCCTCAACCACCATTCGACATTTGTGATGGCTCCCCATGTTCTGATGGTTTTTCCCCATTAGCTTCTTCTGGATCTCCCTCCTAGGATTGTAATCCTTCCCTCCCATCTTATGTCACCTGGCCAAATAACACTTTGGTTTCGAACCCTCACTTTCTTTCTTCCCCGAATGACATTCATGTTGCTAAATGAGCTCCCTTCCATCCAAATCCACTTCCCCATAACTCTCCCTCTGCATTTTCCAATTCGATAAGGGGTAATCCGCATTCTTCTGTGCAGTATAAGGTTATATTCCCCGATTACATGATTCAGGACTCTGTGAAGTTATTGCGTTCTACTGCTCTCATTGGTAAGCTTCTTTCTCCAGTTTCTTTTGGTAAATTGTTAACATGGGAAAAGTCTAATTAGGATGGTATGAAGGATTTATTTATGTTTGATAAAGATTCTCTATATTTCACTGTGATTTTTTATTTTGAAAAGTATAGGGATTGTGTGCATAGATTTAAAGGGTGGTTTTGTTTTGGGATAGGAATTTTTACCTATGATTGGTCTCCTCATTTTGATATTCAATCGACGAAGCCACAGTTTATGCCCTTCTGGGTAACTTTCTGAGGTCTTCCTTTGGAGTATCGTGATATGTATATGGTTGAAATCCTGGCAAATAAATTGGGCATCTTTATTAAGCATGATTTAGTTCCTTTCAAATGGCCTCATCTTCCGGTTAGGGTTTGTTTGTTATTAAATCTATCTAAACCCATTCACTCTGATATTACTATTTGCTCCAAATATGGTGCGTGGATTCAGCCTGTGGTAATTCAAGATTCGATCGCTATTCATTCTTGTTCTCCGTTACTTGGCCATTTCACCTCTCAATGTTGTGGTGATTCTGATGCACCTTTACAAGTTTGTTCAGATTTTTCATCTGATCTTCGCCAATGTTCCTTTTTTAAAAGTAAGGATCGTCAGTCTTTAAAGGATCATAATGTTAAGGATTCTACTCCTTTACCTCTTTCTGTTACATCTCTCGTTCCTTTTTCTGGATATACAGTATGTGATGTGCCTTTGATGGATTTTACTTTTCTCTGCTCTTTGGCCGTGTTCTTCTTTGTTCTGTCTGCCATTCGTCAGTTTTGTTCTATTTCTTCAAACTCGATTAAGTTTCTTCCTAGTCCTTTCAAGGATTATTGGTCTTCTGAATTTCATTTTGAACCTTTTATGTTCTCCTCTGCGAGTTTTTTTCAAATTTCTTGTCCTTCGGTTCCGTTTCCAAAATTGTTGTTACCTTCGAATGGTTGCACAAATCATTGCTCTATTAATTCTTCTCCTCGTTCTTCTTTTGTGGGTCTGGCGGATGATACCAAAATTGTTCATAGTTTGATTTTTTATAGTGATTCTTTTTTGCCCATTCCAAGGTCTCCTTCTTCTCTTTCCATTTCTGAAGAGAAGATTCAACTTATTGCTTCAGATATTTTATTTTTAGTTTCTTCTGATCTATTTGATGAGATTGTTGCAAAGGAATTTCTTGAATTTTCTTTTTCTTCTGCATCTGCCTCTTCAGGGCCTGTCCATGATGGTTGTCATGTTTCCTCTTCTCAGCCAAATTCAGTTGAATGTGTGGATGCGAATCTTTTTGATAGTCCTTCTTCAACTGTTTCTAATGTGTATGGATTTGATTTCTCTCAGAAGTTAGCCTTAGATCAATCTCCTTTTGTTTCCCCCGCTATTGTTAAAACTCCTAAGAAGAGGGGTCGAAAACCAAAATTGACTAAAATCGAGGAGATTGCGGCTGGTATTCAATCCACTATTGTAGAGAATTTTTCTTCCCAAGTCAAAACAAGGAGGGCATGTTGCTTTCCTTGTGATAAATGAGGATTTTATCTTGGAATGTCAGGGGCTTAAATGCCCCTGACAAAAGGGGAAGGATCAAGAAATTTCTTGATTCTTCAAAAGTGGATATCATCTTATTGCAAGAGTCTAAACTTTCTCAGGATTATTTTGATAACATAATTTCCAAATGCCCCCTTTGGAAAGTTGTCCATGTTCCTTCTTTGGGTGCTTCTGGTGGTCTTATAACTTTATGGAATCCTAAATCAGTCAAAGTTGAGATGTTATCTTTTGCTTCTCATTGGCAGTTGTTAAAGGTTGACTGGTTTGAAGTCTCTTTTGTTCCGTTTAATATTCATGGTCCGACTTCTCCTTCAGATTAAACCGGCTTATGGGATTCCTTATCTGAATTGTTTTTATGATATGATGATTTTTTTATTGTGCTTGGGGGTGATTTTAATGCTCTCCTTTGCTTGAATGAAAAAAGAGGGGGTAATCCTACATCTCAGAAGGTTATTGATGACTTTTCTTCCTTTGTACAAAATAGTGTGTTATTCGATATTTTCCCTTCTAATGGTTCTTTCACTTGGACTAATAGGAGATCTAAATGCCAGATTGCCTCTCGTCTTGATAGATTTCTTATTTCCCTAAACCTACGTTTGAGCAACTTTTCCTTTTCTTCTGAGATTCTTACCTCCTCAGATTCTGACCATTTCCCAATTTTGCTCAATTTTGATAAACTGGATCATATTCCCTCTGTTAGACCTTCTTTTAAGTTTGAGAAAATGTGGTTCACTCATCCTCATTTTCTTTCTTTATTAAAGGAATGGTGGATAAGTGCTCTGTTTTGCAAAGGTACTAAGATATTTCAATTTTATTCCAAACTTAAATTTGTGAAATCTCAAATTATGGCTTGGAATAAATTGGTCTTTAAGAATATTTTTCATGAAAAAGAGGTAGTTGCCAATGATTTGAAGGTTTTTAATGAGGAGATTATTAGACATGGCACTAATTCCTCCACTAATGATGCTCAAAAGAAATTGCAAGCTTACTGGGAGATCCTTTGCTCCTGGGTTGAAATCTATTGGCAGCAAAAGTCTCGTGAGGTTTGGCTTAAACAAGGTGACATGAATATTGCCTTGTTTCAAGCTACAACCAAGATTAAAAGAGTTGCTTCTACATTTTTCGTATTAAGGATTCTAAGTCTGGTTATGTCCTTAATTTAGATTAGCAGATTAGAGAGGAGGGGGTGTCTTTTTTTAAGGAATTGTTATCTCCTTCTTTTTCTTCTTCCTCTATGGATCATCATGTGGATTTTATTTTAGATTCTATCCCCTCCCTTTTTTCTCATGATGATAATGACTTTCTTATGAGGCCTTTTTCTTTAGATTAGCTTCATTTTGTTGTTTTTTCCATGGCCCCTGACAAAGCTTCGGGTCCTGATGGGTTTAGTATCTTGTTCTTTCAGAGATGTTGGGATTTTATTGGTTTTGACTTATTAATGGCTTTGGAAGAGTCTAGGAGGGGTGGGTATATCCTTAAAAAATTTAACATCACTTATATTTCCCTTATCCCAAAATCTAAGAATCCCCAAACTTTTGCTGAATTTAGACCCATTTCTTTGTGCAACTCTATTTACAAAATCTTCACCAAGGCTATTTATTTAAGACTTGAAATTCTCCTTCCTTATATCATCTCTCCTCAACAAGGAGGTTTTGTTCTGGGTCGGGAAACTCACAAGGGAGCAATTGTTGCTCATGAAACTTTACATTCCATAAATTCATCCAATATCCCAACTTTTGTGGTCAAACTTGATATGATGAAGGCTTATGATAAAGTTTGTCAAGCTTTTTTGCTCAAAGTTTTGAGAAAATTTGGTTTCTTTGAAAGCTAGTGTAAATGGATCAAGAGTTGTATTTCTACTGCTTCATTTTCTGTCATCATTAATGGAGCTCCCTCAGGATACTTTTTTTCAACCCAAGGTGTTAGACAAGGAGATCCTTTATCTCCTTTCTTATTTATCATTATGGCAGAAGCTTTTAGTCAATTGGTTATTAAGCAAAGGGATCTGGGATTCTGGCAAGGGTAGTTAATTCCTAACTCTGATATTTCAGTCACTAATAACCTTTTTGCCGATGATACACTTTTATTTGGGTCTTCTTCTATTCAAAAGGCTACTCATATTAAATTTATTCTGGATACTTATACTACTGGATCTGGCCAACAGATTAGCCCCCATAAATCCAAGATCTTTATTTTTAATACTCCTCAGTTGGTGGCTGATAGACTTGTGAATATCTTAGGTTTCCTAGTAGACTCTCTTCCTTCTACCTATTTGGGGATTCCTTTCTTTATGGGATCTGCTAAGTCTTCTTTTTGGAATTCAGTTATTGAGAGACTTAAATCTCGTATTTCTGCTTGGAAGACTAGGTGGTTGTCTCTTTCAGGTAGGATACTTCTCATTAAAATGGTCCTATCTGCCATTACCAATTACTATATCTTAGTTCTTCAAGCTCCCAGACCAGTCATCTCCCAAATTGAAAAGATTATTCGATCTTTTCTTTGGAAAATTAACATGGCAGAAGATAAAAAGATTCCACTGATTTCTTTGACCAAGATGTCTCTTTCCAAGCAAGTTGGTGGTGTTGGGATTCAGGACTTATCTAAAAGAAATAGGGCTTTTGGGGGCAAACTAGTTTGGTCTATGTATACTAAGCCCCAATTTTTGTGGTGCCAAATTGTGCAGGCTAAGTATTTGGATTCCCAGAATCCTGCTAGGATCTTCACAATTTCTAATCCTCCATAGGGGTCTGCTATTTGGAACTTTATGATCTCATGTAGGGAAGTGGTCTCTAATTTTCTCTCCCGGCAAGTCCATTCGGGGGAGGATATTCTTTTTTGGAAAGACTCCTGGAATGGCTTTCCCCCTCTTTCATAGCATGATTCTCTTGCTTCTGTTTCAGTTGTTATTTCTTAATCATGGGGAGTTGGATTGGTTGATTATGTAGATAGTGTTGATCTGTTTTCTCACAAGGTCTTAGGGAAGGATCCCTCTACTCTTCCATTGTCCTTGCAGGAAATTCAAAATTTTAAATTTGTTTTGCAAGATTGAGTGGATTTCCTTTCTAACATCAAAGATCAACTTATTTGGTGCCCTTCTAAATCGGGAAACTACTCTGTTAAAGAAGGATATTTTGTTGTTCAACAAATGGCCAATCAAAATGCTCCTCATCATGCCTTTTTGTTCTGTTGGAATAATTCAGTATTACCTAAAGCTGGTGTTTTTTCCTGGCTCGCGCTGCAAAATAGAATTTTGACTAGTGACCGTTTAGTCAAATTTAATATTGCAGCCTCCTTT
This sequence comes from Cryptomeria japonica, assembly GCF_030272615.1. Taxonomy (NCBI): domain Eukaryota; kingdom Viridiplantae; phylum Streptophyta; class Pinopsida; order Cupressales; family Cupressaceae; genus Cryptomeria; species Cryptomeria japonica. The sequence continues at coordinate 622,034,783 of NC_081411.1, forward strand.
TCTTGTGTCTTATGTGGTAAAGCTCTTGAAGATATCAATCATCTTTTTCTTCATTGTGAGTTTGCGAGTGGTTGTTGGCATTTTGTCCTCCAAAAGTTATCTCTTTCATTCCCTTTACCTTTATCTTTATGGGACATGTTTCAGTCTTGGCCAGTTTTGTATTCATCTTCTCTATTTGCTTGTTTGTGGTTTATAATTCCCTCTTCAGTCATATGGGCCATTTGGTGGGAAAGAAACAAGCGCATTTTTAGATGTGACTCATCGGATTTATTGGTTGTTCTTAGGATTTTGGAAAGAAGTATTATTGAGCAAGTTAATGCTCATCTTCAGAAATATTTTAATATGAATTAAGAGTTCTCTTCTTGGGACAATTTTATGATCTCTTCTTGGAAAAGTATCATTATTCCTGTATCACCCACCTTTCCATGGATTCGGAAAACACCTGTAGATAGAAATTCCATAAAATGGCATCCTCCTAATGCCCCTTTTTGTAAATTGAATTTTGATGGATCCTCCCGTGGAAATCCTGGTGATTCAGGAATAGGGATAGTTTTTCGTGATCATTTGGGTTCTTTATTAGCATTAAAAGCTATGCCAATTTCTCTTGGCACAAATAATATGGCCGAGGCTTGTGCTCTTTTAGAAGGTCTTGTTATGACTAAGGATTTGAATTTAAAATACCTTCATATTGAAGGTGATTCAACTATTGTCATTAATGCTTGCAAGGCAAGAAAAGCTGATAATTGGCATTTTTGATATATTCTTGAATAAACATGGACTCTTCTTGATACGTTTGAGCACCTCATCATCTCACATGTTTATTGTGAAGGTAATGCATTGGCTGATTGCCTCACTAATATGGGTTGTGACAAAACTGTTATTGTTTCCTCTCGATTGGGGTGTGATTTGATGAGCTTCCCAAACCTATTATAGCTTGTAGAGAGTCGAGTATTTAATGTTTCTTAATATATGATTGCTCGTTTATACAAGTTGATATTCTCTTCTCTTGGTGAGGTATTTCTTTTCATAATTCCATTTGGTTTTGATTTTAGGTACTTTGCTTTACTTGATCATCACTTGGCATTCATTAATGATGAGTTGGTTGTTATTGATGTTGTTCATGTGTTTGGTACTCTCTTCTGGTGTGAAATCTGGAGATATTTATTTTCACATTGGGAATCCATCCTTCATATGCCATTTAAAGTTTGGCATAGCGTTATTTTCATGATTGTCTCTATACGCTGCTTCTTTTGGTTTGTCAGATTTTTTATGATATATCTCCTCTTTCTTTTCATTTACGACATAAAAATTTTGGGCTTCATTTCTCTCTAGCATTTCCACATTCACCTCTTCTCCTTTGGCATTTGTCTATAATGGCGGACCGCAGATCTCATGTCGTTGGTGTCAGTCATGTTTTGGACCCTTGCGTTTCTTGTAAATTCTATACGTTTTGTAGTATATATATATATTGGTTGCAGTTGTTTTTTGGTGTAGGGGCATGTCAATTTTGGTTGCAGGAGTTCTTTGTTGCAGGGCCTTCAAGATATCCCAGGAACTTATTTTTAAATAAGCTTTCATGCTCCTATTCTATAAAATGAGCTTGCATGCTCCTATTTGTAAATGAGCCTGCATGCTCCTTTGCTGATCTCTATTTTGTAACTAGCTCCAGCTAGAGGATTGTTCACTACTTCTCTTCTATAGTCATGTTGATGAGCAATGACCAGAGTTTTTCTTGCTGGTTCTTTTCTCTAGGAGCTCAGTTTGAACCAGTTTTTAAATAAATTGTAAAAATTATATATTATTAATAAAATATATCAAGTGGCATTGCCAGCTTGCCAAAAATACTAAAAACTAAAAAATTATTGGAGCTTTTATTTAATTATGATTTATACTTTATTTGTGGCTTTTAATTTATTATTGGCCCTTGTTTATTTTATTGAGCTTGGTCTATTACTATTTCATTTGGTTTTAAATTAATTACTAATGTCTCTTGTTACATGGGTAATATAAATAATATATATTACTAACCTACCCTTTTATTACTATTGGTTATATTGCTTTGGGGAAATAAAATATAATATATGGTATGGTAGGTAGATTTTATTATATTTGGGAATATTTTGATTGGCCGACACTTGGCTATAGTTTTGTATGAATTCTTATTTATTCGGCAGCCTATGCATTTTGTCGGGTTACCTTCTCGAATTTCTTCTACAAGTTTTGGTTTTGGCTAAGGATTTCAATTTTGGAGATTGCTTGGCTTGCTTGAATTTTATGGTTGCGCTTCATCAAATTCTTGCCATCACTTCTATTATTTTCAGGTTGGAGGATTCTACCCTTTGCTATTTTGATTTCCGGAAGAAATCATTTCTTTGTGTCTGCATTGTGCCTGTGAAAGATTGATTGACATTGTTGGGTGGAATAATGTTATGAATAATAACAGGGTATTGGAATAAATATATACTTTAATTTTATAGATTGGGGGAAATGATTTTTATATGTTTCAATTATTTTTCAAAGATTTGGATTATTTGCTTGAGTACTGTCCGGAATGGCTCTGTATGCATTCTATGAATTCTTTAGTTGTTTGGTTCTATTATTTTAATTAGTTGGAAAATTATTTTGGATCTACATAGTACCTTATGTGTTTTAAGAGTGATTTCACTCTATTTACATGATTTAATTTGGTTGATAAAGTGTTTATTTTTCCTCAAGTGTTGTCGGGAGGTGTTGTATCTTTTTGAGTGGATTTTAAGTTTATGATTGGTTCAATTGATTGAATTTCTTCTTGATCTTTGTGTAATGGATGATATTGCGTCTTTTTGGATGAATTTGGAGTCCAATTTTCAATCCATAGTATTTTTCATGAGTTAATCGTGAGTTTATCTTTCTATTTTAGCTCTCTGTCTCATATGCGCCACAAAATTTATCATATGCACCACAAAATTTATCATATGCGCCACATAGTTTATCATATGTGCCACAAAATTTATCATATGCACCACTGAATTTGTCAAATGCGCCAATCTATGGTTTTGATGGGTTTTTGCTATTTTAGTAAGTTTTGATTAATTTTCTCAGTTTTGGCTTTTTACCAGAGGCATGTGGTGATAATCCTTGAGGGTTTTGGGTATTTTCCTTGCCCATATTTTGTTATTTCATCATCCTTTTGAGCTCCGGTAGGATGGTTGTGCCTTACCATTTAGGGGTGAATTTATGCATTGCTTAGCTCTAGCAAGAGGGAGAATGCCTTGTTGTTGAGAGATGTTTTATTTAATCTCCAATGGGAGGATTATGCCTCACTATTGAGGATGTTTTTTAGTAAGATTATGTATTCCTTATCCATGTTTATTGTTATGCTTTGATTGGTGAAGGATCTTGCTTTATGTATTGGCTTTATGGTTCATGTGTGCTTCAGTTGTATCAATGATGTTGTGTTGATAGATTATTTTCATGTTTCAGCCTTCATGATATTATTTTGATGTCATCATGTTATGTTTTTTCCTAAAAGTCTAGGTGCATGCTAGGGGGAGTGGGCTTCTAAGTGAGTGACTAGGATTGCAAGGGGGTAGACAACCTGGTTACCCGGGGTCTAGATCGATGGATATCTCATTGGAAGTATGATTGTAATCAAGTGATAACTTAATATAATAATTCTTGGGTTTGGGTAGCATAGTTCATTCTAATAAGATAGGAACTGGTTGGTGGCCCCTATGCCTTGTCCAATGGTAGCAATCTGAGATAGGATTGGGAAGGCCTTGGTAACCCAAGTAAGCTAATCTCTCTTACCCCATTAAGGTTGAGATGGCTCCGCATGTGCATCTAGGATGGTCGGGACATCTGCCCAGGTTCCCATTTGTCGCATGTGATGACACTCTTTTCCCTAAATGTAGGTCCTAGTATTTTGAGCCTTGTTTTGATGTGTTTCCTTTGAAGGTTTCATATTGGAAATTTTATGATTTGCATTCTTGCACTTGTTTTGTTTCGGTCTTTCCTTTGGATGTTAGGTGTCAGCCTAGATCTAGAGTGTGAGTGGGATCTTGTGTCATCTCCTAGCATGGGGGGTGGTTCCTTTGGTTCCACATGGTCGAGTGGTTTGATGCCTTCTTCCTTTGGGATGTTCTTCGTTATATGCCTCTGTGTGGTTGTAGATCTCTTGTCTTCTTAGCTATGAATAGATACTTCTAGCATATTGATGTATATGATTTATATGGCATATGAATGTAATGGATTCTTGATGTAATTGTATTTGTAATTGAGAGAAATTCTCGTTGATGTAATCAGATATTGTGTAATAGATGGTTTGGTAGTGGATATATTGATGTATCATATGTACCTCGGTATTGATTCATTAATGGAAATAATGGTTTTGGATAAATTGTTATGCATTTGGTTTCATGTATGGGATTAGGAATATTTAGTATTGGTGTTTTAAAATGAACTTAAAAAGGGGTTGGTTAATGTATGCATAGTAGATGGATGTATTCATATTAAGGATAGTAAATGATCATATATGCATGGAAAGGATTAGTATGCATTAGATCATGGTGGTAATTGTGTTATCATGCTTATAATGTTACGTTATTGCTTATGGATAGATTTAGGTAATGACGTTGAGATACCCTAGGGAATGTTTAGATGTTTGTGTTTATTTCTGTTTGCGATATATGCTCTTGTGATTATTTTAATGAAGGTTAAATGATAACTTGTTATGGTTGTATTGCATATATGGGTAGTTAGTTATATGTGTGGTATTAGTAGATGATATCAAAAAAAAATTTCTCTATTTGCATGATAGTTAGTGCATTTCTCTTGGGTATTTTGGCAGGCATTGCAACCCATTTATTTGTTTGACCTTTTCAAACCAAACCACACAATCACATTTATCCCTTTTGTATTTTGTGTGGTCTCTACTAGCATATATATATATATATCCATTGTTGCAAGTAATTTGACCAAGCGAGTAGGCCATTGTGTGTAGAGAGGTTTTCTTTAGTGATGAAAGTAATGAAGTAGGAATGATGACGAGGGATGGTATTGAAATGTTGGGGAATGGGGTTCACCAGTCTAAACATGTAAACTAGGAATCAAACCCAATCCCATCCTTTTTTATTGGAGAACAACTAGTTAGGCCCAACTTCAATCCCTTGGGAGAGTTGGGCACTTATGATTTATTGTTATCCTTTTGATTTTGATATGATTGGAGATGATTGGAATGAGAAATGATGCAATAACTATGGAATTTGAGAAGAAACATTATGAACAACAAGATGCAAAACTTTAAATTAGGAAATAATCTCAAATATGGAAATGTGATACAAAGAGGAACTTGTTTTTATGATATGGGCCTAAAAGTGTCTCTCAATGTCAATAGGTGTCACTATCTAGGGGTGTTTTTGTCAACTTGGATGTGCAAATTTCAAATAAAGATGCTCTATAGATTGTCCTCTCAAAATGTAAGTAAAAAAGTGTTGGACATTGTAGCTAGTTGATAGTGACAAGGTTTTTTTTTATGTATTTTTAATCTAAAAATGTGTATTGCACTTTTTGAATTTGCAACCCTCTTCCATCGAATTTGGAATCTACACACATAAAAGAGAGGAAAAGTGTTGGGATATATAGGATTTTTCCTAATTCAAACCTTGGGTAGGAATTAACCTCCACTACAACAATGATTAATTATAAAGAGAGCTTGTCCTTGTAGGGAAAAGGTTGAAAACCTTGAGGAAATGCAAAATTGACAATTTATACATTTGCTATGAATCTTCTTATCTTAAAGCCTCATGAAAGGTTGATTTTTCTTGATAGGAGTTAATGCATGCCTTCACTCATGGAGAAAACACATAAACTTGATCATGGATGTTAACTGGAATGCTTGAATGCTTGATCTCTCCTTCGCTACCTTGAAAATGCCTAATTGTAATTGCTCAATTGGAATGCTATTTAAAATTGGGAGATGTTTGAATGAGGGGCTGAGACTTATAATTATACACAACCTCGTGAAACATATCTATAAATTTTAAGAAGGTTGACATTGTGGAGCAATTTATCGCTCAAGAATTTTCCAACCATTGGAGGTTTTAATTTGGGTTCATTTTGGCTAGACCATGGTGCTAGGTGCCATAGTCTAGAAGGACCAAGGAAATAGGCACCATAGACATGGAATATTGAGCTATAATATTGATCATTGAACATAGAAAGGTGCTAAGCTTCCAGATTTGGCTATGATTTGAGCACAATTAGTCGAAATTAGGGGAAAGAGGGGAAAACCACAAAAGTGAGCCCCAAATGAATGTAAATTGTATGAGGATATAATTATGACACTATATTTAACCCCCATTTTAGCGAGAGTATGACCTTAAAATCATACTCTTAGTAAAGTACAAGATAGCATCAAAATACTTCTACCAAGACATTAGAGAGACAAGACAACACTAAGTCCTCGTGACTTAGGATCTTATCAATCTAAAATATCACGATAAAACGAGCAATATCATTCGTACATAGGTTACACACACATGGAGCATGCAATAATAAAGAAAGATATGGAATTGGGGTCTAGTAAGGGTTGCTTACTAGGAGCCATAAGAGAAGAGAGTCAAACAAGTCTAGCAAGGTGTGTTATGCTAGTTGACTCTTGTAAAAGATTACAAAGAAAAACCTTACTTTATTGGATAATCTAAAAAAAGTGATTGTAAAATTAATATCAATGCAACGTGCACCAAACATAAAGATTACAAAACAAAGCCTTAGCTTTCTAGGTAATCCAAAAATGCAACTGCAAAATAGGTGTTGCATTATGCCCCAAGCAAAAATTTGGTATGAGACTGCAAAATGGGTTCTATAATGGCACCAGACATATCATGTTGTGTTGTCAAAGTGTACAAACCAAACTTTATGGTGTATGCACAAAGTGTAGCACATAGTAGAGTGTATGCCCCCACATTAAAGTGGTTGCTTACACCTTATCAAGAGAAATTGCTTTAAGGTAGCATACATATGTTCAAAAGGCAAGCACATCGCAACAATGAAATGCCTCCAAACATAATGAAATCAAAGGAGAAAGTTGCAAGACATGAAAAGAGTACATAAGGAAACCGCTATTTGGGGTTAGTATGTGCATATGATAAATCATATATATCAAGTATGATTATTATGAATTGACTTCATCCCCCAAAGGTAGTGGAACTATAAGCACAATGGAAGAAGAGAACATTATTGGCAATATGGTCATCATCGGTGTCAGCCTTATGTCTGACAATATGCGTTGTCATTGATGTCAGCCTTATGTCTGACAATATGTGTTGTCTTTGAGGAAATGGTTGGAGTATGTATTATGGTCATCGATGATGCGTGTTGAGCATAATTGAGAGCAGTTGTACCTTTTTAGATTAGTAAGAGATAGTTTGGAGGTTCATCAAATGATAATATATTAATCTAGACACATTGTATGCATTGATTTATATTTTTTTCATAAGATGCAGTCATTTTGGTTGGTTTCTACATGTTCAAGAGTTTAGTTGGATGGTGTTTGAGTCCAGTTTCATATTTGGTTGATTGAGAAAATTTGTCAAGTATAAAAGAGTGCAATTTCTTATGTTTGTGGACTAATAATTTGATCCACATTTTGCTGCATTACATGCTTTGGGTGTGCGGCTTTGGAGTCAAGCCAAGGAGTATGTAAGGTATCCCTCTACTAGTCTTCATGACATTCATATTTGCACAAAGAAAGATGTAAGGTTTTGTACTCCAATTCATAGTTTGTCAGTGTAAGGTGTTTCAATTGGCTCACTAGAATGTCGCAATAATTGGTATGACCTTGCGATTTTGAAGATATGATAAGGATTGTGTATTAAGGATCAATGATATGAGTTTTAGTTGCGTTGGTTCTCTAGTGCATAGTATTTATCATGTTGATGTCACACAATTTGTCTGGTTTGCACATTATTTACTAGTTTACTGATGTTGTTCTTTAACACCAACACTTGATGATTTATTACTTCAAAGATGTTTATAAAAAGGGTGTAGATGATCTTTGCCCTGAAGAGGTGACCTTCAATTTACTAGTCTATTGTATCTTTCCCTAGCACAGTGTGCCTTAGCCTGCAATTCCACTTAGGGGGCAGTGAGCTTCCTTGGTAGTGAGCCTAAAAAAAACATTGTAATACATATTTTATATATTGTGAGTTGATCCTCACTGTGGTTTTCCCTCATTTTTTTCACATAAAAATCTTGGTGTTCTTGTGTGGTGTATGTTATGTTCCTATTATTTACATTTGTAGACCTAATTTAATATTTTAAATATTAATGAATAGTTAAGTTTTAGTTTATGTTGATTCACCCCCCCTCTCAACATCCAAGTGTGTTGAGAAATTGGTATTAGAGCAAGGTTCCTAAGGTAATAGTCTAAAAACTAAGGTAGATCCTACATTCGAACATAGAGGATTTCAAGTGATGTTGAATAGTGAAAATCTTTCAGAAGTGGACTTAGACGCAATAAAATCTAAAGGATGGGGTATTGATCCCACTAATTGTGAGGTAGATCTATAAGAAGAACTCCATTTTTCTCTTGATGATTTAGATTTTGCAAGGGAAGAATATGAATATTACAAAACTAAAATCAATAAGGTAAAAAGGATGATTGTCGGACTGAAAACCCAAGTTACAAAAAGCAAGGATTTCAAAGACAAACTTAAAATGGCAAAGGATGAAATTGTCAAACTTAAGAATGAGAATTAAGGAAGCAAAAATTGCGATGAACTCAAAAGGGCATAAAATCATATAGTAAACCTTGTAACGCGTGCTAGAATTCATCTTAAAGCTATCAATTAGAAACACCAGGGAAATCACGAATCCCTATCTAATTAACAAATCTAACAAACTAGACAATGAAATAATGCAATCATCAAGAAAAATAGGAATTAAGAATGAAATCAATTCAAATAAAACTCCCTATTCCCAAGATGTGCATATTGCTTCCACTGCTCTTCTTCTCTTCGTGGTATGATGGCTCTCAGATATTGTGCTGGTAACCTGCAAGTGACACAAAGATTCGAAGTTCGTGATTGTTGAAAATATAGATTGGATGCTCAATTTATAGAAAATTGGAGAAGATTGATTGAAAGGTGGAACATAATGATCAAGAGGTGTAAACTCAGGTGAGCTCAAATGCAATTTGATAGTTGAACTGTTGATTGTAGGAGTGGAACTAGATTGAATAGACTAAAGGATTCAATTGATTGATGAAAGAGTTAACTGAAGGAAGAAAAAGAATGATTGGAGGAAATAAAGAGGATGACACAGAGAGCTAAATTTAGAAAAAGCTAACTGAAGGATGGAAATAGAAGTTGGAGAGATAAATGATTTAATTAATTAATTTAGCATGTGCTTGCATTTAGATTTAAATTATTAATTTAATCTTTGCATGAGATATTATTCAAATAATTGAATTTATTAATTCAATTTAGCCTTTGAATATATTTAGAACTTGACTTTGATTTTCAATTTGATTTTTGAAATCATGCACATGTGATGAATTTGGAAGAATATGAAATTAAATGAAATTAGAATTTGCGGATTTGGAAATGGAAGAATTAATTAGCTAATTAAATAATTTAAAGAAACTATTTAATTATTTAGAAATGGAATTTAATTAAATAATAAAGACTATTTAATTTAAAGGATTAAATCACAATTAATTAAATAATAAATATTTAATTAATATTTAGAAGAGGGTTGAATGATTAGATGATTAGAGATAGAAATCGAGTAATTAGTAATTTATTTAAATAATAAAGATTATTTAAATTGGGGAATTAATCAGAATTAATTAAATAATTAATATTTAGAAAATGATTAAATGATGAAATGATGATAGAATAGGAAATAGAATAATTAATAAGATGATGAGGAAATATGAAATTAGAAGAATTTAGAAGAATAAGTTTAATTGACTTAATTAAATAATAAAGATTATTTAATCAATTAGAGGAATAATTAGTACATGATCAATGAGACATTTTTAGGTGTCTACATTTGCCCCTCTTTGAGACAATGTCAGAATGACGTTGTTTCAAAGAAAACAAAAAATTCTGCCCCAGTATGCCTTGGTATTGCTGTGTAGTGTAAATATGCCCCCTCGAAAAAAGTGGTCGAAAAATTCAAAAATTGAGACCATTGTTTCGATACTAGTGTAAGGAACTAGCGTATGAAATTTCATTTCATTTTGAGATCATTTGAGTAGGCTACAAGTTGTTTGAAGCTGGCGGGGACCATGGGTGTCAAGGTGTCGTAAAACCCTAATTTTGAGCTATAAATAGATAATTCTAGGTTTTTATTTGCTCATTTGTGATTTGGTAGTTCTTTGGTTTATTTGCAATTTTTGTGCCTGTTTCTGAGTTTTTGGTCATCATGTCTGGTTATAGAGCTCGATTGCACTTGTCGGACCGAGTACGTTCCTTTCAAAGACCTCCTGGGATTGGCGGCATGGTATTTTTCATTGCTTTTCCCTGATTTTTTCCTGTTTTTATGCCTTTTTTCCAAAAAAATTCATGATCATTTTTTGCTATGCATTACGCAATCGCTTGTTGACTTTTACGCATTAGTGCTTAGTGTACCGCATTCGCTGTAAATGTTACGCATGCGTCGTAAGCGTCACGCATTAGCTGTATCATGCTGCATTCATGTATATCATTTCGCATAAGTGTTATTTGTCACACATGCACTCATTGTGTCACGCATTAGCTTCAATCGTCACGCAAGAGCCATATTTGTACCGCATAAGTCATAATTGTTACGCATTTGTTGTAAATGTAAGTTTTTGTCATGCGTTTGAAAATATTTTAAGTTTATCTAGATCCGACATCTGATATTTTGATCATTTTCTCATTTGCAGGAGAACATCAGAGTGTTATACTGTCGACAGAGCAAGCCTAGTGGACTTGATCTTCGAGCTGACCTACCAGATGATGAGATTGAGCATATTCGTCAGCTTGGTCTTTACCATGTATTGCATTTGCCAGAGGTTACGGCCAACAGGGCCATGATTACAGCTTTGATAGAGCGGTGGCACTCAGAGATGTGTTCATTTCATCTTCCGACTGGTGAGGCATCCATTACCTTAGAGGATGTATGGCGTATACTATGTATTCCCATTCATGGTGAGAGGGTTATATATGACCATGACGATGGCATTGTTGGACTATGTGCACTTTTTGAGTGTGAGATTCAGGATTTACAGATCAGTGGCCGCTATGAGATCCCTTGGGCCCGATTAGACTATGATGACCTGACCATTGTATTATGCCGTATTGTCGGTGGTTTACTGATACTTGATCGACGAGGTCATGGGTTTCCAGTTGGATGGGGCAGAGTGCTCCATCATATGATTGTGCATTGTCAGCTATATGCTTGGGGTCCTTGTCTACTTGCCATGTTGTACTATCAGATGCATGGTATTGTGTATCTGGGATACCGTTCTATCAGTTGTGGTGTTACTTTGTTGCAGACATGGGCATGGGAGCACATTTCTATTTCTAGGCCTGTCGTTCATGTAGATTTGTAGCCTGGTGAGCCTTATGCTTTCAGGTATACAACAGGTATCAGACACAGGGGTTTGGGGAACACCTTGTACTGGAGACATTAGTTGGATATATTGCAACATTTCATTTGGAGACCTTACTTAGATTGCCCCAGTTGGCCTGATGATGTAGTGCACTTGTCTTTCTGCCGCCAGCAGAGATATCTTATTGGTAGGACCTTTGAGACTTAGCGGATCATACAGATGTATCTTCCTGGACGTGTTCTTAGATAGTTTGGTGAGGTACAGGTGATACCTATGGTTACTGCATATTTTGCTCGTGTATCTCGTGAGGTATCTGATTAGGGTGTGTGTATTCAGCCACATGTTGCCTCTGCTGAGTTTGATTCGTTGTAGCCATTACTCTGGGGTTGGGGTAGGGGTGGAGTGGATCCAGGGATGACAACGGAGTATGATGCATGGTTTGCTAGGCACATGCCAGTTCCTTTGACTGATCCTGTTGTTCCAATTGCAGCACATCAGATTCGCCATCCTAGACAACGGTTGAGGATAGACGCAGGGGAGAGAGCCGAAGGAGATGGAGGAGATGGGGGAGGAGGTGGTGGAGACAGTGGAGATGATGGAGATGGGGGAGGAGGTGGTGGAGATGAGGATATAGACATTGGTGGAGACACTGAGTCTATTAGTAGTGAGGATAGCGATGATTCCTTGGAGTCATCGAGTAGCGAGGGTGGGGATGATGATGATGATATGCCAGAGTTGGAGGATGCGCTTGTCGCAGAGGGTGGGATAGGAGAGGTTGGTGATGAGGATGAGCTGTAGACTCTTAGAGCGCGGGTGCAGAGCTTGGAGGATGAGGTTGCTAGACGAGATATTGAGCGAGAGACCTATCGTGTAGATTATGGTGCCCTAAAGGCGGAGCGAGTGCGTCTTCAGCGGGAGAGAGATGAGGCAGTGAGACGATGTCAGATTACTATGGATGCCTTTGATCAGCTTTTTAGAGCAGGTACAGATGCACATGACCAGGGAGAGAGATATTTCACTGCTGCGTAGGAGGCTATTTATTATAGACAGGCATATGAGAGAGCCATCCCTGAGGGTTAGAGAGAGCCTAGCTTCAGTGCATTCATGGGGAGGAGATCGAGTAGATCTACTTCACGACGGACTAGCAGTGGTGGTGTTATGGGACCACCTCGACATCCTGGGGCAGGATCTAGTGGACAGGATCCACCTGCTGATAGAGCCAGTGTTGGTTGATCATGTTATCTGAGCCTTCGGGCTTATTTATTGTATTCACACACATTATCATTTTTGAGTTATATATATAGCATGCGGTTTTTTATGGAAATGATCTATGTATATTATTTTTGCTTTCCATGTATGATTTATGTGATGCTATGAGTTTTGTAATGCATATCTATTTGATTTTATATGATTATAAAATGCAATGGTAGTACATGTATGGATTAACGATGCAAATGAAATCTAAGTGAATGCAAATGACTCTATATGAATGCAAATGAATCTATAATGAATGCAAATGAATCTATAATGAATGTTTTTTTGGTATGATAATGGTTGAACCAACTTTAACTCAGATACACCTTGAAGAAATGTTAGTTAGATGATAGAAAAAGAAAAATTTGATGATAGAAAGAATGTGATTTAGATAGAAGATGAGAAATTAACAAACTATCAATAAGCAAATGAGATGATAATGAAAATGAAATTGAATGAATCATGAACCTGTGTCACATATTTTATTGTGTCAATATATATTCATCACTGAGCCTTATTATCGAACAATGAAGCTTAGCACATCAGGGTGTAAGGAACCAAGATGCAAAGATATCTCATTGTAGAAACAAACACGTAGCAAACAAGGAGTGAACCCTCCATTCTGGGAATTGCATTAGGGGTCGAGGTATGTGTGGCGATTTCACCTTGATGTGAAGACTCTTATCACAGACACCCACTAGAGCAATTTCCCTAGAATTTCATCGGTTCACACCACAAACAACAAACAAAGAAAAAGATAATGCTCATCATAGCTCCTCTAGTTGCTTTTGGACATCTTTGAGTAGCATAGAAACAATATCTATCGCCAAATGATAAAAAGATAAAGATTGACCCGGACAAAATTCAGTAGCTATACTGACCTTGTGCCTTCGTTCTTAGTTGTTTGATGTGATGGTTGATAATGTCTGATCTTAGAAAGTTGCGGACCCCGTTTAAGACTGACCTGTCTGATTTCAAGTGTATCCTCTTCTATTTAAGACAAGATAATGATCGTGTTGATATGGATATGATACGATTGATAAGACAGTTTGATCAGTTGATTGCAGATGTTTGACTGGATAGTCGTATCCTTTGTTAACTTCGTGCGAAGTGTTTGCTGGATATCTGCTAGGGTATTTGTTTCTCACAAGACATGTTATTGCAAGTTTTGATTGATTGATTTTCGATTTTTAGTTCTTTTCCAAGAGCTTTTTAGATGTTTTTGGATTATGTAGGTAGATTTTTGAATGTTTTTGTTTGATTTTTTTCAGGATCGTATTTGAATGTTTTTGATTGATCTTTTCAGAATCGTATTTGAATGTTTTTGAATGATTTTTTCCATTGTTTTTGATTTTTGAGTTTTTGATTGTTTTTGATTTTTGAGTTTTTCATTGTTTTTGATTTTTTCAGGACTTTATCTAATTTTTTGGATTTTTTCAAGACTTTATCTGATTTTTTGGATTTTTTCAAGACTTTATTTGATTTTTTGGATTTTGTTTAGGACTTTATCTGATTTTTTGGATTTTTTTAGGACTTTATTTGATTTTTTGGATTTTTTCACTTTATCTGATTTTTTGGATTTTTTCAAGACTTTATCTGATTTTTTGGATTTTTTCAGTTATGCCCCTAGTGTGCAGACCTGTATGACATGATGATCTGTAGAATGTGTGTGGAGACAAATAAATTTTTGACATGACCTATGTGAATGCAATATGCAGGATGAAGATGCACTTCCTATTCGAACAAGGTTGATTGTCTTTGTTTTTTAGCATTTGTAATACACTGATTGAAAATGAAGGTGCAAAACATTTCGTAGATAAGTGATCAATTGATCTCTAAGACCCTTCAGAACATTCATCTCAACACACTTAGTGACTAGGATTTACAAATGGAGACATGGAAAACTTCCCCATTGGTTCTTGAAATTTTGATCTTCTTTTGCCCATGTGTGTGCAGATGAGTTAATTCCTGCTCTTGTGTTCACTAAAGATCCTTAGCATCCTATATGACTAGCTACATGGTTTTTCTAACTTCAAAAGCATCCCGAATAGAGCCTCGCTGCCAGCAAGCCTTGAGAGCTCCGACGAGGTTATAGACTGTAATTTCTCAAATATTGCTCCATTGCTAGTAGGCGTTCATAGCCCTAATGGAGTTACTAGCATGTTCCCATAGTCAAGCTTTTTATCGTATTTGTATACATGATATTTCAGTTATATATCATTGCTCTTTTTGCCTTTAGATAGATATTTGGCATAGCTCTTTTTATTTTTATTTTCTTGCCTTGACTTGTAAGTAATGAAACCTACTTGGGTGTGATAATTATAGCGGCGTTGAAGTAGAATTTTAGATTTTTCACTAGTCATATGATCAACTAGGTGTCTAGAATGAATTAGAGATCTCGTTAAGGTGTAAGATATAGCAATTGATAGATTGTGGGTTACCAAGTCTCAAATAGTGAAATCACTACCCAACCATAAGTAAAACGTTGTCGCAGGGTAATGTTGAGAATGAATGACTTTAGAACCCCAAAGACTTCATGTCCGAATATCTAAGAAAGGCGATGACCCTTGTTTTCTTTTTAGGATGCAAACGAATGATAAACTCGAATAGTTGCCTTGTTTTATTTGATGCTTCTATGTGAGAATGCAGAACTTTAAGAATGTGATGGGTTTGAAAAATAAACTATATATAATGCAGTGTTTTAAATGATATGATATGCAATGCGGAAAGTAAAACCTAAACTACACAGCCCTTAGGTGTAATACCGCTTAAGATGCATGCTGTTCATAGGGTCAGAGATTGGATTTCCCTCCAAGGTAGCCAAATGATAGGCACCATTGCCTATGACCCTTATTATAATGAAAGGACCTAGCCAATTAGGTTTGAATTTCCCTGGCCTTTCTCGTTCTGCTAAGTTCCTTTGATTCTCTTTAAGTACTAGGTCCCCCACTTGAAAGGTTCGTGGGCGGACCCTTTTATTATAGCTTCGCCTTAGTCTATTTTGATATCCTTGTAAATGATTGAATGCTATTTGTCGTTTTTCATCAAGGGTTTCTAGTTCTTGCAACATCACTACCCTATAGTCTTCTTCTGATATAATGTTATGTAAGGATACTCTTAGAGACGGTATTTCTATTTCAATGGGGAGTATCGCTTCTGTACCATAGACCAAGGAATATGTTGTTGCTCCTGTAGGGGTGCGCACTCCTGTTCTATAAGCCCAAAGAGCGAGATTTAGCTGGAGATACTAGTCCCGTCCTGTGTCAGTGACTACTTTCTTAAGAATTTTCAATATTGTTTTATTTGTAGCCTCTGCTTGTCCATAACTTTGTGGATAATATGGCGTGGCAAATCTCTGTTGTATGTGAAATTTGTCACACAATTCTTTCACTTCCTGGTTTTTAAATGGACGCCCATTATCTGTAACAAAGCACATTGGAACTCCGTATCTACATATAATGTAGTTGAGCATAAATTTTGACATCTGCTTTCTCGCAGTGTATGTTAAAGGAATTGCCTCAACCCATTTTGTAAAGTATTCAATGGCTGTCAAGATAAACTTGTGCCTGTTGGACGAAGTAGGGTTGATTCTACCTACGAGATCTAATCCCCATTGTGAAAATGGCCATGGTGATGTGATGGGTTGAAGATCTTGTGCTGGTGCATGAATAAGGTCTCCATGCATTTGGCGTTGTTTACACTTTTGTACATACTTGTAAGCATCTTTTTCCATGGTTGGCCAGTAATACCCGGTTCTCAGCAGTTTCTTTGACAATGGCGAACCGCTTTGGTGAGCCCCACAGATTCCATCATGGACTTCTTTTAAAGCAAGGTGTGCTTCATTCTCATCCAGACATCGGAGAAGAGTTCCATCGAAACCCTTTCTATATAGAGTATCAACTATGATGGTGTATCTAGATGCTTGACGAATAAAGGTCTTCTTTTGATTTCTGGACATATCTAGTGACATGTATTGGGTATTCAAATATGTATATATTTCATTGTACCAAGGCGATTCTGGTCCCACAATTGCACATACATAGTCTTATAGGGGGGGTCTCATATGCAGGTAGCATTAACTGTTCTATGATAAACTCAAACCGAGTTTCATTAGTAGGCATATTCAAAAGAGACCCTATTGTTGCCATTGCATCTGCTGCCTTGTTTTGTATTCTAGGGATTTGTTCAAAGGTAATTTTGCTAAAGTGCTCCTTGTAATCTTCGACCGACTTCTTATAAGGCATGAGTTTGTCATCCTTCATATTGTAATCATCATTGACCTAGTTCACAATCAACTGTGAATCACCATAGACTTGTAACTCTTGTATTTTCCATTGCATAGTTGTACGAAGTCCTATGAGGAGAGCTTCATATTCTGCCATATTGTTGGTGCATGGGAAATTGATCCTAAATGACTTAGGTATAACATCCCCTTGAAGAGTAATGAAGACAATACCTGCTCTGGATCCATGATTTGTATATGATCCATCAAAGTACAACTTCCACATTATTGAGGTAGTTAGTGTAAACACAGATTCATCTAGAAAGTCTATCAGCAATGGGTGACTATCTTGTATAGGAGCCTCTGCTAATTGATCTGCTATGATTTGCCCTTTGATAGCTTTTATGTCTATGTATTCTATATCAAAATCGCTCAAGATCATAACCCACTTAGCCAATCGCCCGATCAATGTTGCTCTGCTCAATAGGTATTTGAGTGGGTCAAACCATGCAATGAGTTGTACCTTATGACTCAACATGTAGTGTCTGAGCTTTTGGGATGCATAGATTACTGCTAAGCAAGCTCTTTCTATGGGGGTGTAATTAAGCTCATAGCTGATCAGAGTCCTACTTATATAATAAATGGCTCTTTCTTTTCCATTTTTGTCATGCTGTGCCAATAGAGCTCCCAGAGCTGAGTTTGTTGCTGATATGTACAACAATAGAGGTTGTCCTGGAATAGGGGATATTAACACTGGTGTGTTCAAAAGATACTCTTTTAGAGCTTGGAAAGCTTCCTGGCATTGTTCTGTCCATTTAAAAATAACTCCTTTCCTGAGTAAATGCTGGAATGGGTGACACTTATCTGCCAATTGTGCTATGAATCTCCTTATGGATTGCAATCTCCCTTGTAACCCTATGAGTTGTTTAAGTGTTGATGGAGGTTGCATATCAATGATTGCCTTTGTTGGGAAAAATGGTGTCTCAACCTTGCATTTATGTGAGGTTACTATTTATAGTAAGTTTTTATTTGAGCACGAAATGGTGCGAAACTCTCCCTGAAGCTTCTGGTTGGCTAGATAAGCATTCCGGTAAAGTTTCGTCGCAAGGTCACAGCTAGTTTTGAAGATATTAAAGTTTTCGTCTTAGAGGGGTGCAATAAAATATTTAAACTTAATTTTGGGGACTTTAGAGGCTCCGAAATGCCCTGAAAAGTGGCCGTAATCGGCGAAGCGGGTTACGAGGTGATAGAGCACTTTGCGAGCTTTCCGACGCTTCAAACGGTTCGTCAATCGGACACCCGGTTCTCAAGTTATGGCCTCCGGAAGTTTGTACTCCTGAAATAGGAAAAATAATTTGTATCGAATACATAAATGAGCTGTAAAAGGGAGCGACACGTGTTGATGTGTGCTTTAACATGTCATAGAAGGGAGATAAGGTCGGCTACACCTTATTGGGTGGTTTTAGCCCATGGTTTTGTAATACCGTTTGACGGTTTCTTGTATTGTATCTCCTATTTATGAGGTGTGTGAGATAGAGGTTGTGTGTAAGAGTCCTATGGCTATTGAGTTGCCTCTGAATCTCTGTTTAGTGCTACTCCTGCGAAGAGCTTGCTCTGCAAGTATTTTGTAATCTGTTTTTGATTGCTGAATAAAATATTGAGCTGCTTTTGGAGGGTGGGGTTTTTCTCCCGAAAGGGTTTTCCCCACGTAAATCATTGTGTTGTGGTATGAATGCTATTATATCTATTTCTATTTTCTGTAACTATTGTAATGATCTGAAAAAGTTTTGCATTACCCTCCTCTCAAGGTTAGTGTAGGAAGTTGTTTCCGCTACTTAACTTCCTTACAGCCTTGACCTTGGCAGGGTCGATTTCAATTCCTCTGTTTGATACTATAAACCCTAATAGTTTACTTGCTGTTACGCCAAACACACATTTTTTTGGGTTTAATCTGACATTATATTGTTCCAATCAATCAAATATCTGTGTAAGAACTGCAAGGTGACTTTCTCTGGTTTGCGATTTAGCCAATATGTCATCCACGTAGTCTTCCATTATGTTATGGATCATGTCATGAAATAATGTTGTCATGGTTCTCTGGTATGTTGCGCCAGCATTTTTAAGACCAAATGGCATCACATTCCAGCAGTATGTTCCCCATGGGCATGTAAAGGCCATTTTATGTTGATCTTCTGGTGCAATTTTAATCTGGTTGTATCCTGAAAAACCATCCATTAAGGATAACATCTTATTTCCAGCTGTTAGGTCAACTATCATGTCGATATTAGGTAGCGGGAAGTCATCCTTAGGGCAAGCTTTATTTAGATCTTGAAAATCGGTACAGATTTTGATGCCTCTTGTGGGCTTAGTCACAGGTACCAGGTTTGATATCCATTCCGCGTAGTCAATAGGTCTGATAAAACCTACTTCCAACAACTTTTGTAATTCTTTTTTAACCAGTAATGCGATACTTGGATGCATTTTTCTCAATTTTTGCTTGTAAGGTTTAACTCCTGGTGTCAATGGTAAATGATGCAACACTAATTTAGAATCTAAGCCCGGCATGTCTTAATAGGACCAAGCAAAGTTGATAGGTCATTGTTTGAAAAAAAGAATGAATATGTCTTTTTCTTCTTTGCTCAATGATTTTGCCAGATGGATGTGTATATGATGAAAATGGATAACAATAACAACAATATTGAAAGGTTAAATGAATTCAACCACAAAACCCTAGCCTAACAATCAATAAAGATCCACCGTAACATATGAAGATTACCTAAGACAATGCAAATCAAATGAAATCACAAAGATTATACCATCACATGTGCAATAGGGTTTGGATCTCCATTCTTCCTATCTCCATTGATCTTGCTTGATATATTTGCTCTCAGATTTTATATGCACAAGAGCTCAACAAAGAACGAAATGTGGTTGCAAGTAGGATCGTAGTGTAGTCAAGTCCTCCAAATTGTCGATTAGGGTTTGATAATGAAGAAGGCATCTCCTTAAATAGAAGACACAATATGAAATGGAGGGATAAGATTGAGAGGTGTAAAAGGAGGCCGGCTATGATTAGAGGGTAGGTAGAAGAAATAATAAAATAATGAAAGAGGTAGATAGTGTAGGAATTAAGAGATGAATGACATGTGTCATGGGTAGAAAAGGTTAATGAATTGATTAAATAAATAAAGATTTATTTAATTAATAGAAGAAGTAAGATAATTAAATAAATAAGATATTTATTTAATTTAGGAAAAGGATAATTTAAATAAATAAATGTATTTATTTAAATGAGAAATAAGGCTAGAAGAGGATAAATGAATTAATTAAATAAATAAAGATTTATTTAATTAATAGAAGAATTAAGCTTAGATAATTAAATAAATAAAATGATTGGACAATTTTGGGTGTCTACATTTTGCCCCTCTTTGAGACAATGCGGCTTGTCGCGTTGTTTCAAAGAAGATAATATGAACTGATACAGAGTTGCCCCAAGATGGGAATGATATGCCCCTTCGAGAGATTGGATGAAAATGTCTGAAAAGATTGCAGACAATCTCTCGATAAGAAAGACGGGATAGAATGGACTGACTGGATAAAGTGACAAAGTCACGGGATAATGAAGACTGACTCGAGAAATGAAGGCGAGGGCTAGGGTAGGCTATAAGATAAGCCACGGGGGAAAATACATCCTCATTGTCATCCACGCATCCACAAGAGCATATTGCAGAGCGAGAATAGAGCAGGAGCAGTCAGCAACGATGACTTTCGTGCATAGATTCGACCGTGTTCGCCGATTCCAGAGGCCAGCAGAGGCAGGAGAGCCGGTAAGTACCGCCAAACCTCTTCGTACTTTGACGCATTTAATTTTGTCATTAATGCATGTCGAATAGGGCAATAAATGCACTTAGACTAGGGTCCAAAAAGTGTCAAAAAAACGTCCAGGCGGGTCTGCATTGGTGCCAGGCACATCTATGTCTGCTAGGTGCGTCTGTGTTTGTGCCAGGCGCGTTTGTGTTGAATGCGGCCGCGTCTGTGCTATTCAGGTGCGTTTGTGCCAAGAAGGCACGTCTATGTCAAATAGGCGCGTCTATGCAGAGCATAGGCACGTCTGTGTCCGGCAGGCGCGTCTGTATCAGACAAACGCGTCTGTGCAGTCTTTAAAAGCGTTTGCATCATGTAAGCGCGTTTGCGTTTGAAAAGTATGAATTTGCATCTTCTAGGTCAAATCGACAGTTCTGTGATGAACATACGTTGTCGATTAGATAAGCTGCTGAGAGGATACACTCAAGTAGGTCCTTTAGGAAGACTAGGATAGATCAAGGCACTTTGTGATGAACAGTGAGTACCAAGATAAAGTACTTTGTGATGAACAGGGAGTACTAAAATATGAGCAGCACTTTGTGATGAACAGGGAGTGCAAATGTGAGTAACACTTTGTGATGAACAGGGAGTGCCACACACGTAGTACTTTGTGATGAACAGTGAGTACCACTAGGATAGATAGTAACACTTTGTGATGAACAGTGAGTATCACTAGAATAAATAGCCATATGCATTTAGATAGCGAGTAGCATTTTGTGATAAACAGTGAATGCCACTATGACTGACATGATTGATTTGCTTGACTATAGGAGTATTTGCCGATGTTAGAGTCACAGGAGAGATTCCCGTCGACGCAGAGGTTGCGACTTGAGTTGTCGTTTCAGGATAGAGCTGCCATCGAGGAGATGGGTCTGAGACATATATTGTATGTGCCTGAGTTTCGGGCAAACATGGGTTTGCTGACTGCGCTGGCTGAGAGATGGCACTCTGAGACGTGCACATTCCACTTGCCGATGGGTGAGATGACAGTCACCCTGGAGGATGTATATAGGATTCTGCAGGTGCCGATCGATGGGGAGCTGATCCCATACGATCGAGATGGTGACAGAGAGGCATTGAGACGGGTGTTTCAGGACCCTGGATTAGAGATGAGGGTAGGACATGTGGCCTGGGATACCATGACAGCCATAGGTTTAGCATTGTCGACGGTGATCGGAGGAGCTATCAGTGGTTTCCTGTGTCCAGATAGGGTGACACGGGGATTGGCTGTGGGCTAGGGGGAGCACTGGAGACGCTGATGACATAGCATACCAGATATGCCTAGGGACCGTGTGTGCTGGCACACTTGTACTATGAGCTACATCAGTTTGTGTATCATGGATCAGTTGGATTGGGCTGCGGGGTGACACTATTGCAGGTTTGGGCTTATGAGCATTTGCCTGTGACGAGGCCGATACACTTCAGAGGCAGGGGACATGGATGCAGTTTTGTGCACCTGTATGACATGATCACCTCGCAGCCACGGATTGGCAGGCTAGAGTACTGGCGACGAGTGATTGATGACATTGATGAGGTCATATGGCGACCTTATCTGGGCTGCGAGCAGTGGGAGGATGACGCAGTGGAGCTGCCCTACACCTTCTGGAGTAGGTACCTGATTGGGCGGATGCCCTATGTGCTGGAGAGGCAGCTGGTGGACAGGGTTGGCCGACAGTTTGGCCGGATTCAGAGGATGCCCCGGGGATCAGGCATGTATGCCCGCACCGTCAGAGATCAGGCACAGTTTGGGCCACTACTGTCGTATGATCAGGCAGTGACTCAGTTGGTGGAGATGATACCTCTTCCTTGGGACATGTGGCCTAAGATTGAGGACGCTGGGATGGATGCAGAGTATACAGCGTATTGGGCAGAGCATCCATTCCCACGATTGACAGATCCAGGGGAGCTATTGGATGGAGATGGAGGTGGGGATGATGATGATGATGGTGGAGGTGATGGGGGTAGAGGTCGACGGAGGCGGAGGGGAGTAGTGGGAGAGAGGCGAGTTGCACCTCGGAGGGAGGGTGGGGAGGAGAGGTAGGCTCGGGTGGTGAGGGGTCACGGCGGATTGCCCCTACAGGTACCAGCAGCACAGGGTCCCAAGCAGGTACAGAGACAGGGACAGGTACAGGGACAGGTGCCAGTACAGGCACAGGAGCAAGGACGGAGACAGGGATAGGTACATGGATAGGTACCCATACAGGCACCAGTACGGGTACAGGTACAAGGGTAGGCACCCGCAGAGGAGGAGCCACAGGCAGAGGCAGAGGGGGCTGACCCAGAGGAGGATGAGCTGATTGAGCTCAGGGAGATCTACCAGGGCCAGGTAGATGAGATACAGGAGCTGGAGAGGGAGAGAGATTGGCTCAGGATGAGGCTCAGAGATACTGAGCAGGAGAGAGATCAGGCTATCCAGCGCTATACAGAGGCTGAGTCAGCGCTGAGGGCAGGGAGACAAGCAGCGGAGGACACAGGGGCAGGATATGCATATGTCCTGCGGGCCGGAGAGGAGATAGGGTACTGGAGGGACCTCTACTATGGTGCAGTGCCAGCAAATCAGTGGGCGAGGAGATTCCATAGATCGTCGCGTATAGCGACAGCTACGGGAGGGAGTCGGAGGAGGCAGACATCTAGTGGTGGGGTCATGGGTCCACCATCACCACCAGATAGAGGAGATAGGCAGGGTGATCCTGGGGTGGGTCCTTTAGGGGCTCAGATTCCATCGAGGCCAGGCGGCTCCAAGGGAGAGAGTTCATCATAGCCATAGAGGGCTCCCATTGTATCAGTGTTGTACCATTCTTTTTGTATTGTAGACACCTGCGGGTGATTGTAGCCATATGTATTTTTGACATCATTGTATCATGACACTTATGATTATATATATGAGATGATTCATTTTTTGCGATAGCTATATGCATGTGTACCTATGTGATGAGATGTTCTTATGTGATGCTTATGATATGGATGCAAATATGTATATGGTGCAATGCAATATATTTTGTTCTTTTATGTTTTATATGCGTATGCATGATGCAAATGTGAATGTAAGTAATGTAGATGAATATGATAATGCAAATGCAAATTGTGCTAACAAGTGTTGTGTGCAGGATGTGATGCAGTTGTGATATCTATATGTATGTATGAAATGCTTATATATGGTAATGTAGGTGCAGCTACATGAAATGCAAATGTTTTTGGTGTGTCATTATACTCAGTCATGTGATAGCAGGCTACGCGGACTCGAGAAGGACGATGGAAGTCAATCAAGAAAGGGGGATGGAAGATAGAAGATATGAAAGTGAAAGAGCTTCTTGTGCTTTATCATCATTGAGCTTTATTATGACAAGTAGGTTATGACAATCGAGGCATATGTTCGACCCAGAAAGTCATTGTACCTGTTTGCATGGAGATAAGACAGTCACAAACAAGGAATGCCCCAGTTCATACTAGATTCATAGTGTCCTCATATCCTTGGACAAGTCATAGCATTACTAAGAGACAATCCACAAACAACAAATACAAATAGGTGACGATACCCCATCCTCGCCTTTCTAGTCAAAAACATCCTGGAGATAGAATCTCTAGTCACAGACATCCCGGAAAAGCTAAAAGACATGTCACCAAAAAAGATGAAATCAAAAGAAAACCAAGATTCGACACCAACATCCATTGTAGTCCTCAAGTTTAGTGTCTCTTGTCACTTGTATAAGTCTTATTTGATTGTGGTCACAATGTTTACTTTCACAAAAAGGATAGATAGCACTGAACCATATGTTGTCTGAGTTTGTTGAAAAGATTTGATTTGTTGAAGCTCATTGTTGTTGCTGTGTCCCATCTGAAACTGACTGAATCCATGAAACTGATACTTTATTGCGGAGAAGACAAAATTTTATTGCGGATCTGTGATGCAAATGCTGCTTTATTGCAGATTGTGCGCGGATAGACTGAAGGAAGCTGGAAGAAACTGTACTCCTCAAAACATGTGATGTTCTCAGTTCCACACCCATTACTAGACGTAGGATTTGCCTTAGCCACAGATAGGATCTGATTTATTATGGATGGAAAGGGAGGTTTATTATGAACGAATAGGCTATGAGTGTGTGCAAAGTGAAATGATGAAAGAGAATCCTGAAGGAGAGAGGAGCAATGTCTCTATGCATGGCGCTGGTGACCCAGTTTTCACCATGGTACTTGCCCAGGGCGCCACCAAAGTGATTTTCACCATTGGACGAAATTCTCTTTACTTTTTTTGATTTTTTCAATGTCTTTGTGTCACAAGGCGCCTGTTTGCCAGGTTTTCACCAAGTAACGATTTTTTTTGTTTTATAATTTTTTTTGTATTTTTGAATTAGGATATTCTGAAGAGCTATGTGTAGAACCTGCGAAGGTGCATGCTGTTGATAGGATCCTCCAAAGGTTCACCTTCTGTAGTTGAGAGCTGATATGCCCCAGAGCCATATACTGCTGTGATGATGTAAGGACCAAGCCAGTTTGGTTCGAACTTGCCCTTCTTCTCTCTGTCTTGCTGATTCTTGGGGTTTTCTCTGAGAACCAAGTCACCTACCTCAAATGTGCGAGGCTTGACCTTGTGATTGTAGCTGCGACTCATTCGTTGTTGGTAAGCCTTGAGATGATTAAAAGCAGTTTGTCTCCGTTCATCCAACAGTTCTAGTTCCTGTAAGCGAGAGACCCTGTAATCTTCATCAGTGATGATGTTTTGCAAAGAGACCCGTAAAGAGGGTAACTCGACCTCAATAGGCAAGATGGCTTCAAAACCATAGACTAGTGAATAGGGTGTAGCTCCTGTAGGTGTACGGACGCTTGTGCGGTAGGCCCAAAGTGCAGGATTGAGTTGGATATGCCAATTACGGCCAGCGTCGTTGACTGTCTTCTTGAGGATTTTAAGGATTGTTTTATTAGACGCCTCAGCTTGGCCATTACCTTGGGGGTAATACAGTGTGGAGAAATGATGGGAAATATGGAAGCGGTCACAGAGTTCACGAACATCTTGATTTTTGAAGGGACGCCCGTTATCAGTAATAATGGAAATCGGAATACCGTATCGGCATATGATATAGTTAAGGATGAAGGTAGCAATCTGTTTTCCAGTGACTTGTGTGAGAGGGACAACTTCAATCCATTTTGTGAAATACTCTGCAGCTGTGATAATGAATTTATGACCATTGGAAGAAGGAGGGTGAATCTTGCCTATGAGATCGAGTCCCCACTGACAAAAGGGCCAAGGAGACGCAAGTGGTTGTAGTTCTTGTGCTGGCGCATGTATGAGGTCTCCATGAATTTGACATTGCTTACATTTCTTGACAAACTGATATGAGTCTTTTTCCATATTGGGCCAGTAATATCCAGTCCTAATGAGTTTCTTGGCTAAGGTAGGACCACTAGCATGTGGACCACATATCCCTTCATGCACTTCACGTAACGCAATCTGAGCTTCGTCGCTTTCTAGACATCTAAGAAGAGTGCCATCTAGACCTCGTCGGTATAGGATATCAGCTAAAATGACATATCGAGAGGATTGGCGAATGAAGGTGCGGCGTTGGTTATTTGATAGATCAGGAGGTAGGATATTGTCGCGAAGGTATGTGAAGATGGAACCATATAACTGAGATTCAGGACCAACAACACATATCATTTCAGTAGGAGTGATCTCACATGAAGGAACCAAAAGGTTATCCACCAAGAACTCATAGCGGGTCTCATTTGGAGGTAAATCGATCAATGAAGCAATTGTAGCCATGGCATCTGCGACACGATTCTGCTCTCTTGGTATCTGCTCAAAATCTATTCTTGTGAAGTACTATTTCAGATCATCCACCATTTATTTGTAAGGCATTAATTTTTCATCTTTTGTTTGGTAATCATCAGTTGCTTGACGGATGACAAGTTGGGAGTCCCCAAAAACACGAAGTTCCTGGATCTTCCATTGAACTGCAATTCGTAATCCTGTTGTTAATGCCTCATATTCCGCTATATTGTTAGTGCAAGGAAATGATAAGCGGTATGATTTTGGTATAGAATCTTCTTGAGGAGTTATAAAGAGGATGCCAGCTCCTGCCCCATGCTTTGTGTATGAGCCGTCAAAGTACAGTTGCCATGGCTTTGCATGTGATATTGTTAAAATGGATTCATCTGGAAATTCTGAATTTAAAGGAACATCATCAATCATGGGGGCATCGGCTAACTGATCTGCGATGGCTTGTCCTTTTATTGCTTTTCTGTCCACATACTTGATGTCGAATTCACTCAGGATCATTACCCATTTGGCCAGTCACCCAGTAAGTGTTGCTTTATTAAGAAGGTATTTTAATGGATCAATTATTGCAACCAACTTAGTCTTATGAATGAGCATGTAATGTCGTAATTTCTGTGAAGCAAAGACCACAGCAAGACATGCACGCTCAATTGGTGTGTAGTTTAGCTCGTATCTCACCAATGTGCGACTGATATAGTATACTGCTTTTTCCTTGCCTTCAGCGATTTGTTGCGCTAAGAGTGCCCCCAGTGCTGTTGGAGTAGCTGATATGTACAGTAACAGTGGTTGATCTGGAACTGGTGGCATCAGAACTGGCGGATTTAGAAGATAATATTTGAGCGTCTGGAAAGCCTGTTGACAGTTATCATCCCATTTGAATTTGATGTTTTTATGTAGCAGGTGCTGAAAAGGATTACACTTATCTGCCAGTTGTGTTATGAATCTTCGAATGGACTGGAGTCTCCCTTGTAAGGATCGAAGTTGACTGATATTTCTTGGTGGTTGCATGTCCAAGATAGCCTTGACTTTTGCTGGATCGGCTTCGATTCCTCTTTTGGACATAATGAATCCTAGGAGCTTCCCGGAGGTTACTCCAAAGACACATTTCTTGGGGTTTAATCTTACTTTGTATTTTTCCAACCGATCAAAGGCAACTGAAAGTATGTCCAAATGTGTATTTCTGTCTATTGATTTGACCAAGAGATCATCAACATAATCTTCCACAGTTATGTGCATGAGATCATGAAAGATAGTGGTCATTGCTCTTTGATATGTAGCACTTGCATTCTTTAGCCCGAAAGGCATGATATTCCAATAGAAAGTTCCCCAAGGACAAGTAAATGATGTTTTGTGTTGATCCTCGGGTGCAATTCTTATTTGATTATAGCCAGAGAATCCATCCATTAATGATAGCATTTCATGACCTACTGTGAGATCAACAATCAAGTCAATATTTGGTAATGGGAAGTCATCTTTTGGACAAGCTTTGTTGATGTCTCTAAAATCTGTGCAAATTTTGATGCTGCGATCTGGTTTACTGACAGGTACTAAATTGGAGATCCATTCAGGATAATCAATTGGGCGTATGAATCCGACATCGAGTAATTTCTCAAGTTCTGCTTTGACTAGTAATGCCACTTGTGGATGCATTTTTCTTAATTTCTGTTTTACTAGTTTTGCCCTCGGTTTGACCGTCAGATGATGCATTACCAAATCCGGATCCAATCCAGGCATATCAGCGTATGACCAGGTGAAGTTGACTTGTCGCTCTTTGAAGAAACTTATGAATTTTGACCTTTCAGACTCTGTCAGTGATTGAGCTAGGAATATGTTGTGTGGAACCTCCTCTGTACCGATGTTTGTTTTGATAGTCTCCTCTACCAACATGGATGATTTTTCCTCATATGATGCTAGGAGAATGCCGAGCCTTCCATCTTCGGGTGCCTCAGAGAGGTTTTCACCCTCAGATATGTCCTTTCTTTTTACTTTTTGGGGATCAGATAGCGCCACAGTGTGGTTTTCGCCATAAGACCCTTGATTTGTTCTTATTTTCACATTTTTGCGACTGGAAGGTCTGACACCCTCACCAAAATATGCCATGCTATTGAGTTCTATGGTGTATCCCGCTTTATGGTCTCTAGGGGGAAGATCATCTCGTATGCCTAGATAATCAATAAAAGCTTCATCGGTTTGGAATGTATCCAACTGTGTAGGTCCTTCATAATCCCAGTCAATGAGTTGGTGGTGAACAAGGGGAAGGCCTTTAATGTCTTCGAAGTTAGCGGGGGTAAGAGTGAAGATGTGGTTATATTCGGGTATGTCGAGGTAATTATTGAGGTCATCAATGGCACTCTCCTCATCAGTCTCGATCACGAGCGAATCCAAATTATCCTCACTAGTAGCGCATTCCGGAACAGGTGTTCTCATCCTATGTGATTTCAACCTAGAACCTTGAGACAAGGACTGTGTAGACTCCTCATGGGTTGTTTCTTGACCAACTCTGAATTTGTTATAAAACTCCTCTTCTGTGGGTTCATCTGGCTCTCTGAATGTCTCAGTGAGCTCATAGTCACTGGAGGATTTGTCTGAACCCCATTCCCATTCGTTGGAGTCTGTGGAATAGCGATCTTCTTGTTGAATTTTGGCAATTTTGATTCGTGATGCCTCTTCTGTCCTTTTAGTGTGGATCTTGGAAGTCAGAAAACCAAGTCCTTTCAAGCATTCCCTTTTTACAGTCAATTCAGGTTGTAAGGGCTCCATAACGCCTTCTTTTCGTAACCCAAGAGGGCTTTTTCCATCATACCCGAATTTTTGTAGAATCTTGAAGCCTTTGCCATATTTCTCACAGGGTATATTGATATGATCTTGTGTGTCATCTTCAATGTCTTTGTAGAGCATTTTGTATAAACCTTCCTTTCCATCCATAATAAATCAGATCCTATCTGTGGCTAAGGCAAATCCTACGTCTAGTAATGGGTGTGGAACTGAGAACATCACATGTTTCGAGGAGTACAGTTTCTTCCAGCTTCCTTCAGTCTATCCACGCACAATCCGCAATAAAGCAGCATTTACATCACAGATCCGCAATAAAATTTTGTCTTCTCTGCAATAAAGTATCAGTTTCATGGATTCAGTCAGTTTCAGATGGGACACAGCAACAACAATGAGCTTCAACAAATCAAATCTTTTCAACAGACTCAGACAACATATGGTTCAGTGCTATCTATCCTTTTTGTGAAAGTAAACATTGTGACCACAATCAAATAAGACTTATACAAGTGACAAGAGACACTAAACTTGAGGACTATAGTGGATGTTGGTGTCGAGTCTTGGTTTTCTTTTGATTTCATCTTTTTTAGACTCAATGTTTGCAAGTGTTTAGACTCAGAATGACTCTAAGAAAAGTGTGTTGTTTGATGTAAAAATATTTTTCATACACTTGAAGACACAAAAGACACAATGTTTTGCTGTTTGGTTTTGAATGTTTTGAATGTTTAACATAAGTCAAGCACAATTCTTATGGCTGGCCAAGACAATAGTTGTTGATCCCACATGGGGTTTTACCCCCGAGGCTACGCTATTCAGAGCGGATACTTAGATGCTTGATCTCACTGGCTCCACCCTCGACACTCACTTCTCGGGTCAGCCAAGCATCAGTCCCCATGAAAACTCCCCATGGCGAACTTTGTATCTCTACTAAGAACCGTATGTGTGTGGGCCGCTACCAGAGGTCTGACCTCCTGCCCCAACAACTAGAAGGATTTGGGCCTCTAAAACAAAATGGTGCTAGTAAGGGCATTTGCTCGTGTGGCCATACATGCGGCACTTTTAGCTCTGTAAATACAGAAGGCTCCCAGCCGGTAGGGGTTACGCCCTACAAATGATCAAATAAATTTGATCAAATGGGTTTATGGGGAGACATAGTGTCGGTATGAACTAATCAACACACGTTATCCATAGTTTTCACCATGAATACATTTGATTATAGTGGTTTGGATGAGGTGGGTTTTCCTCGCTACCACTTGGGTCGTCCTCTTCTCACTAGTAGTCCTAATGACCACACGGGAAGACAGGTCCTCTAAAGATTAAACAAAAAGAGCCTATTGCTCAAGACACAAAAGACAATGATTCAATTTTAGTGCACCAATGGAAGTGTTTGCTAGTCTATGAAAACAAGGCACACAATAAAAATCAAAAACTCTTGCCAAGGACCTGCAACAAAGAGTTGTTAGTAGTTTGGGTTGTTTGAAATAATCACCCCTTCCTGCATGCACACAAGTTAGGTAAATTTTAAAACCCAAAAGACTTTGTGAAAATAGGGGCCTTCAACCAAACGATTTAGCTTCCAAGGCAAGCTGCACCAATTGTGTTAGCTAGATCTGAAAATGTTAGTCCAAAAATAAACCAGATCTGAAACCCTAAATGCAAAATCCGAAAACCGAATCAATAAAATTTCCAAAATTTTGAAACAGGCAATACACAGACGCGATTACCGCCTACGCAGACGCGACTCCGAAATAGAAACGCGGTTCTGTGAGACACAGATGTGATTATAAATCACAGACGCGCTTTCTATACGCAGACGCGGGTGAAAACGACACAGACGCGTTTAAGAAACACAGACGCGCCTCCCTGGAACCTGCAAAATGAAATATTGACAAAACACAAACGCGGATAAAGTTGTCGCAGACGCGCCTGAAAATAAAAAACGCGATCCGAAAGTGCGCAGACGCGAAAATACCAAAAATGCTGCCGAAAATGTTCGATCTGCAACTTCAAAAACATAAGATCTGCAACAAGGAGGTTAAATGCAAAGGGATAAGGGTCCCACCAGGCATGCCAAAATGTATATAGTGAAAATGGATAACAATAACAACAATATTGAAAGGCTAAATGAATTCAACCACAAAACCCTAGCCTAACAATCAACAAAGATCCACTATAACATATGAAGATTACCTAAGACAATGCAAATCAAATGAAATCACAAAGATTATACCATCACATGTCCAATAGGGTTTGGATCTCCATTCTTCCTATCTCCATTGATCTTGCTTCATATATTTGCTCTCAGATTTTATATGCACAAGAGCTCAACAAAGAACGGAATGTGGTTGCAAGTAGGATCGTAGTGTAGTCAAGTCCTCCAAATTGTCGATTAGGGTTTGATAATGAAGAAGGCATCTCCTTAAATAGAAGACACAATATGAAATGGAGGGATAAGATTGAGAGGTGTAAAAGGAGGTCAGCTATGATTAGAGGGTAGGTAGAAGAAATAACAAAATAATGAAAGAGGTAGATAGTGTAGGAATTAAGAGATGAATGACATGTGTCATGGGTAGAAAAGGTTAATGAACTGATTAAATAAATAAAGATTTATTTAATTAATAGAAGAAGTAAGATAATTAAATAAATAAGATATTTATTTAATTTAGGAAAAGGATAATTTAAATAAATAAATGTATTTATTTAAATGAGAAATAAGGCTAGAAGAGGATAAATGAATTAATTAAATAAATAAAGATTTATTTAATTAATAGAAGAATTAAGCTTAGATAATTAAATAAATAAAATATTTATTTAATTAGACTGGACAATTTTGGGTGTCTACAGGATGTTATGTACAACTTCCCCTTCTACTATGTTTACTTCTTTTGTTTCCTCTGTAAGTAATGCTGAACTTCTCTTTCCATAGGAAGATTACCCAAATCACTTTTGTCATTATGGGTAGTTTGATTCTTATCTTCTATTTGAGAAGTAATTTCTTCTCCAAAGTATGTCGTTCTATTTAGGTCTATAGCAAACCCTGCTTTATGATCACCTTGCGGAAATCCTTCTCTGACTCCTAGAAATTCTGAAATTGCTTCATCATTTTCAAACCAATCCAGCGTTGGTTTTCCTTCTTGCCCCCAATAAATCAAGTGTGAATGTACTAGGGGTAAATCATTATTCTCTTTTGTAGTAGAGTCTGATAACATGAAGACTTGATTGTTTGATATTACACTTTCTGGTGGGGTAGAATCATGGAGTGATAAGAATTCATAGTCATGAGAATTTGTCTCACTGTCAATATATGTTTCATCATATGGGCTATCATCACTTATTTCTTCTTGTTCCTGTCCATGATTCCGTTGTAGATTGACTGGTCTTCTTTGTACATTAGTGACTCTTCTTAAGCCAGGTATAAGCCTTTGCAATCTTTCTTCATCTGTTTCATTAGGTTGAGCCTGAGTTGCCTCTCGTGGTAGAAGTAGTGACAATAACCATGGGTGGGATTCAGGTGGTGTGGGTAATCCTGCATCTGTTGCCACATTAGCTTGTACTATTGTGTCAATAACTGCATCATTTTGTAACTCTACGATAGGTTCTTGCAAGAGTTGTCTCATGTCTTCCCCATCTGAATCTGCGCTAGGTGATGTAGGTATCTGATTGCCTATTTGAGATGAAGATGGAAGAGCTTGTGTGGACAAATTCCTTTGTGATATGTAATCTAATGGTTTTCTTGGTCGATTTAGTATATCAAGGGTACGCTATCTGGCTTGTGTGATAAGTTGTACATGCTTGTATCCCAATCCTTGATTTCTTGGATTATCATTAGGAACAACAGGTTCTAGTCTTCCTTGTTTTTGTAACCCCAGGCCTGTGGTACCATCATATCCATGTCTTTGGAGTATTTTGAATCCATTATCGTACTGATCTATATGTATTCTGTGTGTTGTCATATGATCTTCTTCTCTATATATCCAATGGTTAACATCTTCATTCAAGGATTCTTCCTCTAAGTCTCCCCATCTAATGAAAGAGCATGAGTCTGAGTATCTGACAATTTCTTTTCCTTTGTCTTTCTTTTGTACTATAGTATGAGGTTTCCCAAAGGACTTAGGAGAAAGAGATAATTGTTTCCCATTTGAAGTGTTTGCAATAGATTACTCTCCACAACTCATATCCTTTATTTGTAAGGAGGATGTCGTAGGCATATCTTTTTGTGTTTCTATGATCTTTAACGTTTCCAACTGTGTAGTGAGAGGTGTAGCCTGATTGATAGGTACCTGATTATCTACACTGTCTTTTAGATAATTACAATGTTGGAAGGGATTTGGATCACCTTTTATGGTAATTTCAATACCATTGTATGAGAATTTGACACACTGATGAAATGTGAATGGTATTGCTTGCATGGTGTGGATCCATGGGTAGCCTAATAACATGTTATATCCCAGTTCTCTGTCCAAGACTTGAAAAGTGACCTCTTTTGTTATTGGTCCTACTTGTACAGGTAATGTTACAATGCCTTTAGATGGACGTTCTTCATCATCATAAGCCTTGATGTTTATCCTTTTGGAGGAATCAATGTGAAGTTTAGAATATCCTAATGCTTTGACTAGCTTTAATGTATAAATGTTCAGACCGACTCCCCCATCTATAAGTACTCTTTTGGGCCTTTTCTTGTGAATGTAAGCTTCTAGATGTAGTGGGTCATTATGAAGCATTTTATCACTAGGAATATCTTGCTCTGTAAATGCAATATGTGTACCTTGTGTCAGATTTCCTACCATAGACTGGAAGGCACATTCATCTATATCTTCGTCTACTACTGAATCTTGGAGTGCTTTGTCCATTATAGCTCTATGATTGGGTGAAATACGCAGTAGTTCGAATAAGGATATTTGTGCCGGAGTTTTCTTAAGCTGGTCAACTACATTGTAAGTCCCTACTGCTAGTGGATGATTTTGTGGTATCCCTTGTAAGGTTACCTTTGACTTGCGAGTAACAACTGCACAGTCTCTGTCTCTGGGAGTAATTGTGATTGTAGCAATTGTATTATTGGTATCATAAGCTGTTTTATCTAGATTTATATTAAATCCTTCTTCATAGTCCCAATGTGTATGTTTGACATTCATAATATGTTCAATGAGTCCATCTTCAAACCAATCTGAGTGAGATGGTTGATCCTGCCCCCAGTCTTGGAGACAAAGATTCGTATCCTCATCCTACTTTGGTCCTTTGGATATCATGAAAATTTGGTTGTCATCTTTATGAGTGTCTTGATATTGGTCTTCCTGATCAGATGTTTCATGTGAATCTTTGTTTGTCGTATCTCCTGAACTAATGGCATGAATAGTGTAGTCGTATGAGACTTTCATGTAGTTAGCCGTGTTGTCTTGGGTACCTGATGTGGTTGCTTTTCCCTTGTCATGCTTAACAAACGGATCCTTAAAAATCGTATGATTTGTGTTTGCTAAGGTCTTATCCATATCAATTGTGATGTCCCCTTGGTCTATCACATCTTGGACCAAGTTTTTTAGTTTGTAGCAACTTGCCGTTTTGTGGCCTTTAGTCCTATGATAATCACATAAATCATTGTCATTCCACCATGTGGGTTTGAACGGACTTGGTTCATATACTCTTACCTCAGGTAGAGTGATCATGTTTGTCTGTATTAACTTTTTGAGCACTGACTCAATAGGTTCTCCTAAAGGTGTGTAATTTCTTCTTGGAGTGTTTACCCTGGGGTATCTTGTGTTCGTATTTTGCGTAGCATTTACATTGGTGTTATTCCCAGTATGTGGATTTGTTGACTGACTCGTTCCAAATGATAAAATGGGTTGGGTTCTGTTTATAGTTCTAGCGTCTACATACCATCATTGGTCACGTTTTTGTTTTTTGACCAAAATTTAGATTTGTCACTATTGTTTGTGTTGCCATACTTAATAAGACCTTGTTCTATCAAGCCCTTCTCGCATTTGAGAGCCTTTTCTGTGATTTGTTTGAATGTGGTAAGGCATTGCATTTGTATTGGATATTTAATCTTTGGAATCAAGTTTTCTGTAAACATATCCACTTGCTCTGTTTCTGGGATAACTGTCTTGCATCTTCTGTAGAGAGCCCTCCATCATTGTATGAAGGATGCAAATGTTTCATTCTCGTATTGCTTAGCTGCACATAAATCCATCAAAGTAACCGGGGTGTCAATGTTGTGTGAGAAGTTTGCAATAATTTTTTCAGCTAATTCTCCCCATGACGTGATGGTTGGTGGTAGATGTGAAAACCACTCTAAAGTTGGACCTCCCAGACTTTTAGGGAATAGTCTCATTAGATAAGTATCTTCTGAGGCAACTTCTATACATGCCATGAAAAATTCTCTGATATGATCTCTAGGATCACTCTTCCCTCGATATCTATCAAATTTGGGTGTTTCAAAGTGTTGTGGGAAAGGTGGCATGTATACTGTGTGATCAAATGGATAAGGACGTAAGTCCTACATTATGTAGCTCTTTTTATCGGTACCAGTTTGCATGGTCGTCATCTGTTGTTGCAAACTCTGTATTCATTGTGTCAAAATATCGGTTGATGTCAAAGGTATACCTTGTGTGTTTGTATGTCCCACAAAAGGATTCGTGGTTGCATAATTAGAAGGTTGTTGGAATGTACTAAGATTATAACCTTGTGTGTTGTGTGTTCCCGTAGGTACTGTAAAATAGGTGATATGTGAACCCATGTTTGGTTGACTTGTACCTGTTGTATTGGTAGTACCTAGGTTTTGATTTTGATAACCATATGTGGATCCCATAGAATAGGAAATTGGAGGTTGGTTTACACTTGTTACTTGCGTTTGAATAGGTGTTGAGATACTTGACATTATCGGTAGGCTCTATGATGGTATACTAGCATTGATCACTGAAGATGACACGCTTGTTTGAAAGTTTGCACTTGTGTTGACATTTGTTGGAAGAGGTACGTTTTGAGGAAGACTAGAGGTCGTTGCTTGTATTTGCGTCAAGGGTAATGTTTGATTGTTATATTGACCTAAAGTTTTTCTTGGTGGTAAAATCTTTGTGACATCAAAATCCTCAGGTAATTTTGCCCCATTTTGTATTAACAACGAAAGATACTTGTCCCTATCACTATGTATAAGTGCATCTAGGATCATGAGGACATGCGGGTCTTGCTGTGCGGACTCAATTTCTTCCTTTGTCAGATGTTGTTGTAATTCATTTATGGTGGACATTGTTTGTGTACTTGAGTGTTGACCTGTTTACATGTCCATGTTCCACGTAGGGTTTATAGACTATGTGTTGTTCAGGTCCATTATTCCTTTTGCTTTCTGGGACCTTGTGACGGGCATCTAAAAATGTCCTATATGATGATGGTTCTATGCAAGACGATGACCTAACACTAGACAGTAGATGTAAATATGAGGTATGCAATACTATACTAGACTCTCTATTGAGGATTTTGACGTGAGACCTTTTTAGCCTTTCTAGCTTTCTCTAATGCAAGTCTTTCTATTTGTTGACGAAGTTGTTCGGCCTCAATCTCTCTATCAATCTTACGGGCAATCCTAGACTCAATATCTATCTCGTATATAACTCCCATATACTGGGGTGCGCTTCTTCTTAAATCCCAAGCTAAGTTAGCTAGACCATCAATGATTTCTCATTGACCGCTGTTTAGAACTAGATTAGGTTGCTCGAAGGGGAGCAAACCATCACCTGGGAGACCCATGAAGGCACAGGATATGGACCTACAAATGATAATGGACTTAGACATATATGAGGTCTAGGTGCAGACGTATATGAGGATGATAATGCAAAAAACTTAGGGTGATAATGAGGACCTAAAATGGGACTATGCAAAAGACTTAGGATGATAATGAGGACGTAAAATGGGACTATGCAAAAGACTTAGGACGCTAATGAGGATGTAAAATGGGACTATGCAAAAGACTTAGGATGATAATGAGGACGTAAATGGGACTATGCCTAAGATCACAAGTATGTAAGGACGTTTTGAGAATCAGTTTCAAAATGGACTTTGTTTTTGGTAACTTCATGTGTAGGACAATGTTTTGCAGTTTTCCAAATCTGAGAACAATGGTTGGCAGGTATGTATAGCTGACTGACTCAATTTTCAAACAATCTCAGAAAAATCAGAGATACATGGGATAGGGCCTGAGATAGCCCAAGGGACTGACTCAATACTGGTCTAGTACAATGATACATAAAAAAGCACGGAAAACAATCTTAGGATGGATATTGGACACCATTCAGTGAGGCCTTTACAATAAAATACCGAAACAAAATGAATAGATAGAGAGTCTGGTAGCACTGGCTCCACTCCATGGCACACACTTCTCGAGCATGCCAATCTCTCTTACCCCGAAGATCCAAAGATCTTTTAGCCGAGGGATTCTTGTATCATAGTGTAAGGTACATGAAGGGTATCTATGGGGAATGATCCGCACTCCCGGAACTACTGAATGTAGGATTTTTGGCAACTAATTTGGTTCTTAGTATTAGGTTTCGAGGGGTCCCGATCCAATGATGGATTCTCAGAGCAAGCCACTTAAGAATTTAATTGAGCTTATCGGTGCAGGGAAGGCCCCCACATACGTCGAATTCACTCAACACTCTAGCCGCCTGACCAGTATATTTATATAGCGGCTCAAAAAACCCGCTTAAGAGTACGCTGGGAGAGATGATATCCCCAACGCATCCCAATTCGAAGTACCTCTGTGGGGTGATGAAAATCCCCAGTCAAAGATACCCCTCACTACGTAGAACAAAAAGAAAATTTGGATGTCGTTGTCACCTTCCTTCTTTCTCCCATAGGCCCGATGGTGGGTAGAAAGGCAGTTAGTGCAACAGTAGGTCCACCCCAGACACAATAAAAATTTCTTTTCCCTTAAGAAAATGAAAAATGATTTAATCTAATGTAGCCTGATTCACATTCTTTTTATAGCCCAAATTTAGGTGTTAGATCCGCATGTGCATGTCAATTTTAAACACCAAATCCAAGAATGAAGGCATACATGTCAATTTTAACCATTTGTTTGATTTTTAAGCACCAAAAACCAAGTGTGAGATACACGCATGTCAATTTTAGCCCATGTTCATTTTAAGCACCAACAACGAAGTGTGAGATTATCCATGCATGTCAATTTTAACTGTTGTTGATTTTAAGCACTAAAAATAGAAGTGTGAGATTTATCCATGCATGTCAATTTTAACTGTTGTGAGATGTGCATGCAAAATTACTAATCTAATCCTCTCTGCGAATCCACCACAGGCTGTAAACAGAAGATTAGTAGCAAAATAAACCAACAGAAAATAGAAACTGAGAACTTGACAGAGGCGATTGCGTAATAATACCTGAGTGATTGCGTGATACTTACTGAGCAAATGCGTGAATTTGACAGAGCGAATGCATAATTCTGACAGAGCGCATGCATGAATTTATCTGCTCGATTGCGTAACAATAACAGATCGATTGCGTGACAGAATACAGACAACAAAAAATAAAAATAAAAATAAATTAACCACTAAAGAAAATTAAACTCTATCAGGAATCTGCACAACCAATTGTGAAGCCCTAACCAAATCTTGCATCATCCACTCAATATTGATTAGATCATATTTAACTATATAGGAAAGAACTAGGCTATTATATCTGTCTAAGGCCAGTTGTTCTTCTGAATCCTGTATCAATTTTTCTGCTTGGAGAAATTTTTGATATCGTTTAGCTTCCCTCCTTTGTTGTTTTGTCCTTCTTGCACCTGAAATTTTGAATTGAACTTTTCTTGCCATAAACTTTGTTAATCAAATCTTGAAATAAAAGAGTAATTTTGATCCCCGATTAACCAAATTTAAGACAAAATTATACAGAAGTAATAATAGACAGAATAAAAATAAAACAACAATTAACCCTGCGGATGCGTGACCCAGAAAGGGCGATTGCGTGACCCTGTCTAGACGAATGCGTGACCCCGAAGGGTCAAATGTGTGATTTTGTCTATGCGATTGCATGATGAAGTAAGCTCGATTGCGTGACAGAAAATCTTTTCTCAAAATTCATGCAACCTGCAAAAAAAAAATCCGCACAATCTGCAAAAATCACACAGAACACAGAAAAAGGTTAAATTGCTGTTAGTTCACATCGGGTTCACCAAAATGTAACACGTGCTAGAATTCATCTTAAATCTATCAATTAGAAACACCAGGGAAATCATGAATCCCTGTCTAATTAACAAATCTAACAAACTAGACAATGAAATAATGCAATCATCAAGCAAAACAGGAATTAAGAATGAAATCAATTCAAATAAAACTCCCTATTCCCAAGATGTGCATATTGCTTCCATTGCTCTTCTTCTCTTCATGGTATGATGGCTCTCAGATATTGCGCTAGTAACCTGCAAGTGACACAAAGATTCGAAGTTTGTGATTGTTGAAAATGGAGATTGGATGCTCAATTTATAGAAAATTGGAGAAGATTGATTGAAAGGTGGAACATAATGATCAAGAGGTGTAAACTCAGGTGAGCTCAAATGCAATTTGATAGTTGAACTATTGATTGTAGGAGTGGAACTCAATAGATTGAATAGATTAAAGGAGTCAACTGATTGATGAAAGAGTTAACTAAAGGAAGAAAAATAATGATTGGAGGAAATAAAGAGGATGACACAGAGAGCTAAATTTAGAAAAAGCTAACTGAAGGACGGAAATAGAAGTTAGAGAGATAAATGATTTAATTAATTAATTTAGCATGTGCTTGCATTTAGATTTAAATTATTAATTTAATCTTTGCATGAGATATTATTCAAATAATTGAATTTATTAATTCAATTTAGCCTTTGAATATATTTAGAACTTGACTTTGATTTTCAATTTGATTTTTGAAATCATGAACATGTGATGAATTTGGAAGAAATTAGAAGAGTATGAAATTAAATGAAATTAGAATTTGGGGATTTAGAAATGGAAGAATTAATTAGCTAATTAGATAATTTAAAGAAACTATTTAATTATTTAGAAATGGAATTTAATTAAATAATAAAGACTATTTAATTTAAAGGATTAAATCACAATTAATTAAATAATAAATATTTAATTAATATTTAGAAGAGGGTTGAATGATTAGATGATTAGATGGATTAAAGGATGATTGTCGGACTGAAAACCCAAGTTACAAAAAGCAAGGATTTCAAAGACAAACTTAAAATGGCAAAGGATGAAATTGTCAAACTTAAGAATGAGAATTAAGGAA
The DNA here is from genome assembly GCF_030272615.1 of Cryptomeria japonica. Lineage (NCBI taxonomy): Eukaryota > Viridiplantae > Streptophyta > Pinopsida > Cupressales > Cupressaceae > Cryptomeria > Cryptomeria japonica. Next base: position 622,075,505 of record NC_081411.1, read on the forward strand.
GCGAAAATTGTGATGAACTCAAAAGGGCATAAAATCATATAGTAAACCTAAATATTCAAGTTAAAGAAGGCAAGAAAGTTGTTATTTGTTTAAAGATTAAGCTTCATGATAAAACTGCTAAATGTACCATTGTTGTTCTAAGAAAAGAACTTTAAGGATACTAAAGAACAAATAAGGAAATGATTGAAAATCAAAGGTGGTAATGACCTTCTTGATGAGAAGAGATGTTATCAAAAACCACAAAATAACAAGGGTGGCCTTGGTTTTGAAAAGGGAGAAAGTTCTAATACTAATGACATGAATGAGAAAGATAAAGAAAAAGCTCAAGATGAATCCAACTTCACTCGATTTTGAATTAAAATGAAGAATTACAAAAGGTCATCTCAAAATCAAATTGCTCAAGCTAGGTACTCTTAGTCCTTTAATGGTAACTACTTCTCTTGAAATAAGATTAGACATAAGGATGTTGAATGTAGGAGTAGATTGAACATAAATTCATCTAGGCGTCCAAGGCCTGAGCCATTTAATGGTTAGTGCTATACTTGTAACAAATTTGGTCATAAAGTAATCAAGTGCAGAAGTACAATGATAAGAAATTATTTTATCAATATTAACAATGCTAGTGTAAAGTGGAAAATTGGATCCTAGTGATTCCTCACCTAGGGGAGAGAAAGGAAGCCACTAGGATGATTTTCACTTGGAGGAACTCTACGTTAAAAAGAGGGGATTGGATCTAGATTCACTAGATCCAAATCCAAGGGAAACAAGGATGTGAATTTCAAGTGGATTGCAAGGGTTGAAGTGTGATTTACCCTCTTTTGTAAATGAGAAAGTTGACTTGTTGACTATGCGGAAGAGAGAGAGAGAGAGAGAGGAAATGAGTGAAATGAGGAGCTACTAGTTCAAGATCGCGCTGCAACTTTAGATCTGAGCTAATTAGACTGATATAGATCTACCTTGCAAATTTGGAGAATTCATCGGGACCGTGGCGGGAATGTACATGGTCCTCCACAAAATCCATGAAACAAAAAGGGTTCTTTCGTCTCTGCAAATGAAGCCCAAACCTGCAATTACAGCTGCGCACCTGCACCCTACACACAGAAAAGAGAGGGAGAATGGTTGTGGATAGGGGTTTGCCTCAGTCAAACCCTGATTGAGGAATCAACCTTGAAAGAAAGTAATTGTAAATGCTTGAATGTAAACAATGAAAATGTATATCTTGTAGATCTGCAACTTGTTGATGATGATTGCGTTACTTCTTGAATATAACCATAAATGTTGTATGAAATGGCATGTAACATGACAAAACCCTAACACACACACATGCTTGCAAATAAATGTTGTAATGTTGCTCCAATAGATGAATGAAGAAGACTTGAATGCTTGAATGCTTGATGATGACCTTGAAATCCCATATCTTATCCTTATTCCTCTCATCCCTAAATGAGGGAATTGAATCCCCTTTTATACATTCCTCAAGAATTAATTTTCAACCACCGAAGATCGACAAAGAGGAATTACAAACCCCAAAGACAAATTATGCACAGGAGACCAGACATACCTAACTTAGGGCCACCCTAAGGGGTGGGGAGAGGGGTGCCATGCCCCTGTCCTAGGGAGGAAAGGGGCGCCATGTCCTTGTCCTGCCCTATTTTGGGGCCCAGACAAGGTCTAGAGTCTAGACAAGGAGGGTTCAAGGATGAAAATACAGAAAGGGGTCTCGATTAGGAAGGAAGAATGTCATCGTCGAGTGAGGACCTAAAATATGGTTAAAATTGCAGGGGTCACAATTTTATGACACTACATTTAGCCCCCACTTTAGTGGGAGTATGGTCTACGCCAATACTGCTGGTAAAGTAGAAGAAAGGGAAAGATGAAGATGAGGGACATGGAGCAATACCACAAGGAGTATAAGACACCACTAATATTGAGGAGGAAAAAGCCCCCAATCTTAGGGTCTCAACTCATGCCAACATACGCAAGAGAACACAAAACAAAAAGGCACAAGACAAAGCGCAAAAAGACACAAGACTAGAACAAGGCACAAGACGACAAACTAATCGGGACACAAAGACTAATGCCATCACATAAACACGAGCGATCACATAAAAGAGCAAAGCTGACATCACCCATGAACCATCAATAGTAAAACTGTGAGTTCGTGAGAGGAAGAAGAGTGAGAACATGGATACACACTTTGGTGATCCATGAGAAGAAAGGCAAAGAAGAAAGAAACCATGGACATCTCGCCCCTAAAACTAGGTGATCCATGGAGAGAGGGACATGGAAAATCTCGCCCCTAGAGCCTGTCTAGGTGATCCATGTAAAGAGAGATAGTGAGAACACTGTTAGCTCCACTCAACCTCGTGCGCATGTGTGCAAGTAAGGTTAGAAGTGCCTCATTGGAGTCTATGCCTGAGTACGCTACAACCTATATAGAATATATAGTACAAGTGTCAAGAAAGGTGTGACATCTCGCTCTAAGAGTCTGTGCTCTAGTTCCAAGAATAATCACCCCACATAAAAGAAAAGTGGCGTCATCTGTCTTTAAGAGACCGTGCTCTGGTTCCGAGAATGACCCACTGTACAAGAAAATAAGAAGTGAAGACATCTTGCTCTAAGAGTCTATGCTTTGGTTATGAGAATGACCCACTGTACAAGAGAAAAGTGACAAAATATTGCTCTAAGAGGTTTCCCTCTGGTTCGAAGAATATCCCATTGTACAAGAAAAGTAGAAGTGAAGACATCTCGCTCTAAGAGTCTATGCTCTGGTTTCGAGAATGACCCACTGTACAAGAGAAAAGTGATGACATCTTTCTCTAAGAGGTTTCCCTCTGGTTCCAAGAATATCCCACTGTACAATGTATAAGAGAAGTATAGTACAAAGGAGCAATGTGGGTGCCCCCCGCTTAAGATGTCAACATAGGGTAATGTTGATATCTTAAGGAAATAAGAACAAGGATACCTACCTTCATCACAAAGAAGGTATCCGTTATGCAAAAATGCCATAAATCCAAGCAATAGAGGGAATACTCTTCAAGAAAGGATAAGATACTTGAAAAGAGATATCTTGTTGTAAGTGTAAAGGTGATCCTTAGAGGAGAAGAGATCTTTGTTCAAAAGACATCTACCCCATAACATCTTCTAGAACAAGAAAAGGAAAGAATAAGGATGCAATCATTCCTCCTATTTCTACGTGAAAGGGATTCTTGATGAGGGATGACTCACTCTTAGCCCCTAGAGGGATGGGTGAATTTATCATAGATGTACATTACCTAGTGTAAAAGAGGTCATAGTCAAGGACTAACACTTCTTGTATAAGAGACAATCCTTGAGCCAATAACCAACAACTGTGCACAAGGAATGACATCAAGTAACATAACTCACACCAGCCACTTAATAGAGCAAAGTGGATCCCTAGAGAAAGAGAGAGAGAAGGATCATTTCCCCCTAGGCTAAGGGACAATGAGAAGAGCTTACACAATCTACTAGAGAGAGATTAAACATAGGAAAATGTGCAATGAACTTACATGAACACATGCAAGAAAAGATATTAGTAAATGTAAAATACACGTCTCAAGAAGTGCTAATCTTCGAAAGGAAGAGAGAAAAAGCATCATATATTCCCCAAGGGGGATTAATCATAAAAGCATACCATTGTAAGAAATGATAATCACATATGAAAAATGCAACCCCTAAAAGAAATAAGGATAAATGAGAAAGAAAGAAAGGGAAAGGAGTGAAAATCCTTGCCCCCCAAGTGAGGAGAACAAGGAGAAACATTACACATTTTTTAATGGTGATTAGTTTCGAGTGACATGTCTTCCTAGTGGAACAAATCCTTTCAAGGAAGGGATACATACTTCTCAAGAGATCATTCCCTGCTAAGGGGCATATCATACTTGCGAATAATCGAAATCATAGAAGAGGTACAATTTCCAAGAGAATAAAGGATAGAGAAGAAGTGTAGTACTCATTAAAGATTCCCCTCTCCAAGTAAAGAGGAAAACCAAAGAACAATTATATGCTCACATAAGAATAACCCTATGCAAGAAAAGAGATCTAATAGTGAATAATGCACAAAGATAGAGATAAATGTATAGAAAGAAGAAGAAAAATGGACTTCATTTTGCTGCCCCAAAGTATGTTAAAGTGAAATAATACCACCACTAATGATAAAGAGCCCCCATTAAATGGGCTAATCATGCCATAGGGTGAAGAGCAACATTAAGGGAAAAGAAGTGCTAAGGCACTATATTTTTGCCAAGAAATACAACTAGATCTATTGTGAGATAAATGTGTGCAAGATCATATTGCAGTTGAACAAATTTATTAAATGCATAATATTTTCCAAGAGAATATGAATATGAATCATGAAAAATGAAATATTCAATACCTTTCACTTGCTTAAGATTTTTGTTTTTATTTTGAAGAGGAAAGGAAATGTTCTTGTCATATTTCAACCTCCAATAGATTCTTGCAGCTAATCTGTCAAGATGGTAAATATCGTCTTGCCATGAAGGAGAGGATTTGTTAGGAGAAGAAGTTTCATTATCCATAATTCTTATTTTGCCACTATCTATGCCATCTTGAATAGATTTTTGAAAATCAGGACAGTCATCAACACTATGGTTATGGGTTTGATGAAATGAACAAAAAGGACACTTTGAAGAAGAATGATTCTTGCGGGGCTCTCTTGATTTTCTATTTTTGAAGGTAATCTTGAAAGTTTTGAAGCCTAAGGAATTTATCCATAGAAAGAGGGGTATGACTTCCTATGCCTCTTATAGTAGTTTGTGTAGGAGGATTTATAGGGACACAAATTCCATGCTCAAATTTCCTAATTCCTTGTCCTTTAAAATATTGTTTTGCAATTATATGAAAGCTACGACTATAAGAATGTTGCAATCGACTAGATGGAGGAACATGATCATGAATTTCTTTGAAATCTGATGTGTAAGGAGGTAGAAAAGGATTTGTAGATGAAGAAGGAGTATCATGTGAATTGACAATATCCTTTCCTTTATCAAGCTTATCCTTTTTGGAAGATTGGGAAGAAACATCTTCATCATCTAAAAGCTCATTTTTAGTGATTTCTATGCGAGGGGAAAGGTCGAAAAATAAAATGGATGACATCATCCTCCCTACATAAACTTTGATGTTGAAGATAGGTCTTAGGAGAATGAGGATCTAAAGATGTAAGAATGTTGATGTTTTCATATTGCCCCCCTTGCTCAAGGGTATGTTTATGAGGAGAAGATGGGTCCATATTACTTTCCAATGCTCGCTCTCTTGTAGAAAGATCACTGGGTAAAGCATGAGATCTCATTTCATCCACACAAGATACCCTAAGATAGGTACAAAGGTTAGGATCTGTAGGTTTAGGATCTATAAAATATTTAAGGTGATTAATAGAGTAAATGCATTTTGTTAACAACATCACCATAATACAACATAAATGATACATGAAAGCTTTGAAATTTAATTGAAAAGGAAATAGTTTGGAAATCCTAACAATACAATATGACCAAGTGCTATGAATAAAGAGAAGTAACAGGAAATGAAAGAAACTCTTTCTGACACATGATTGTAATAAATATATGCAAAAAGCAATGTAATCACATGCGAAAGAGCAAGTAAATCCAATTGATTAATTTCCATTAAAAGTCTCTTAAGTGAAATTTGAATTTGCTGGAAAAGAAGATCTAAAATTAGGAACTTTCTATGAAAATGAATTTTAAGATTTGAATTTGATGAATTGTGAATTTGTGTTTGACCTTAGAGAGTGTTAAAATTGATAAAGTACGCTTATTTTCCGAATTTGAGCAGAAAAATACAGTCAATTCCATCTCCCAAAATTTTGGGAAAAAGTCGAGGATCGTGGTGGGAACACACACGGTCCGACCAACTTTTTTTGATATTTCAAGGATGATAGAAATTATGATTTTAATGCGGAATCCAAAAAAACAACCAATTTGGAGATGTCTAGATAGGTCAAACTTGCAGTCAAAGGTCGAAAATAGAAGGATCTTAAAATTAGGGTTTTATGATTTAACCACTGAATTTTCAGAGTAAAGAGAGAGATTTGAATTGCAATTTTAAAATATAAATCAGATCTGAAACAAGCAATTAAAATTGTACACTTCACAAGCTTAATTCCCTCAAAATGAAAAATTAGGGTTTTTATGCAATTAACCTCTAAAATTTGCAAATAGATCAAACTTGAAAATGAAAATTTAAAATTCAAATTGCTATTAATCAGATCTAATAATGAGAAATTAGAATTAATGTGTAAGACGTTGGGCTCACCAAAATGTAAAGTGGAAAATTAGATCCTAGTGATTCCCCACCTAGGAGAGAGAAAGGAAGCCACTAGGATGATTTTCACTTGGAGGAACTCTACATTCAAAAGAGGGGCTTGAATCTACTAGATCCAAATCCAAGGGAAACAAGGATGTGAATTCCAAGTGGATTGCAAGGGTTGAAGTGTGATTTAACCTCTTTTGTAAATGAGAAAGTTGACTTATTGACTATGCATAAGAGAGAGAGGAAATGAGTGAAATGAGGAGCTACCAGTTCGGAATCGCACTGTAACTTTGGATCTGAGATAATTAGACCGATATGGATCTGCCCTGCAAATTTGGAGAAAAGTCATCGGGACCATGGTAGGAATGTACGTGGTCCTCCACAAAATCCATGAAATGAAAAGGGTTCTTCTGCCTCTGCAAATGAAGCCCAAACCTGCAATTCCAAATCCGCACCTACAACCTACACACATAAAAGAGAGGGAGAATGGCTGTGCATAGGGGTTTGCCTTAGTCAAACCTCGGTTGAGGAATCAACCTTGAAAGAAAGTAATTGCAAATGTTTGAATGTAAACAATGGAAATGTATACCTTGTAGATTTGCAACTCGTTGATGATGATTGCTTTGCTTCTTGAATGTAACCACAATTGTTGTATGAAATGGCATGTAACATGACAAAACCCTAACACACACACATGCTTGCAAATGAATATTGTAATTTTGCTCCAATGGATGAATGAAGAAGACTTGAATGCTTGAATGCTTGATGATAACCTCTCATCCCGTATCTTATCCTTATGCCTCTCATCTCAAAATGAGGGAATTGAATCCCCTTTTTTACATTCCTCAAGGATTAATTTTTAACCACCAAAGATCGACAAAGAGGAATTACAAACCCCGAAGGCAAATTATGCATAGGAGATCAGGCATACCTAACTTAGGGCCACCCTAAGGGGTGGGGAGAGGGGCGCCATGCCCCTGTCCTGCCCTATTTTGGGGCCCGAACAGGGTCTAGAGTCTAGACAAGGAGGTTTCAAGGATGAAAATATAGAAAAGGGGTCTTGGTTAGGAAGGAATAATGTCGTCGCCGAGTGAGGACCTAAAATATGGTTAAAATTGCAGGGGTCACAATTTTTTGATACTACAACTAGGAATGTTTAATATTTCAATGGTTACTGTTACACATGCAACAAATTTGACCATAAGCGTATTGACTGTAGATCCAATATGAGGAGTGGAAATTCTCTGCAACATGGAATTGACATGTTATAATTGCAATAGATAAGGTCATTTTGCTAATTTTTGTAGAGGAAAGAATGTTAGGTTTTATGTTCCACAAAAGAAAGTTGATCTAGTTCAAATGAAGAAAGAGATGGAAAATATATTGGTCAAGAAGTCAAAAGAAAAGAAAGACAATGATGTGAAGGATGGATCTGTACCTCAGGGTGATGTAGATGGTTATTCTAGAAACTAAATGAAAAAGGTATAGGTTCAAGTGGGGGGTTTATTTATAGACCTTTTATCCCCTATGAAGCATAGATGTTGAAATATTTAGCATATTGGTCAAAGATGATGTGGATTGTTGGATATTGTTGAGAAGTTTGATGGAAAAATGTCTTGTCATTAATGTCAACATATTCCTCTATGTGTTCCAGTGTTGCAGTAAGATTGAGTGAGTTGGTTTGGCCAGTGTGTGGCTGTTGAGTTATTGCAGATTAAAGGGTTTTGAGATTAATATCTCTAGTTGATTCAGTTATAGTTTCTGTGGTCACATGATGATTTGATTGAGTTATGAGATCCAGTATTGAGGTTGGTTTTTTTTGTTATTCAGTGTTCTGGATATTGCTCTGTATTGATCTATGTTGCAATATTTTGGTTTGTAGATTTGGAAGAGTGTTTGGGATGTTCTGGTGTGTCCTCAATTCAGATGGTTTGTAATTTGGAGGTCCACAAGTGTATCTTTCAGTTTGACAGTCAATATAGTTAGTGTTCTTGAGGTTCGGTATAATGATGATGAAGATTTTAGTAAGTGGTGATGTTGAGGTTGTTGCTGTGGTAATTAATGATGCTTGTGGATGTTTTTAGATTGTGTCCTATTTGTGTTGATGGTCTGTATTGATCATTGTGCTTGTTATTGATGATTTATCTAGTATGTTCATGTTATGTGACTTTCTTGGTGACCGAATGAATGTAGCATGTTGTTGATGTTCATGGCATGATTTTTGAAGGTGTTTCATGTTCGAGGTGTTGGTTTAGGTCCATACTATGTCTTAGCTGACATTGTTTTATTTCACATCCTCTGATACCATTTGTAATGTCCCCTACTAGGATTTGGTCTATTTTTTTTTATTGATAACCAGGATAGATTTATATTACTTAAAAAGAGATTACATACTTTAAAGTTGTTCATCAACAAGCAACTACATGGGGTCTTGCCCCTATAAAACCAATAGAACCTGAGAAGGACATTGGACCTACATGGCCTACCATCTCAAAAAACAAACCATACAAAAATACTTCCCCACCCACATTCCACCACCCCATGAGACCAGCCTAACTAAACCAACCAATGGCCTCTTCTCTTGAGACATTAGGGATGCCCTGACTAGGACCAGCCACATGAGTCTCCCACCCGCCACCTGGCATGGTTCCCAACCTTCCACCTTGAACCAAACTGCACTCCACCACCTTTTCTTTCTTCTGGGGGATTTGATGACGGACCAACAGCCGCCCATCAACATCCAAAGGGGCCTCTGACTTAATTGGGGTCTATTTTCCATGCACTTTAGCTCTTTCCGCTGGTCCCAACTCCCACACAAACTTCACAACATCCCTCCACCCCTTTCTTGCATCCTCCATATGAGCATCCATAGGTCGGGAAGCCGACCAAACCACCAACGGCTGAAAATTGCCCATTTCCTCACCCAACTGCTTCCACGGTCCTTCCACCATTCTCAAACCTTTTCCTATCTCAGCCCGAGCCACCACATCCTCCAGCCCTCCTGACCATTTAGGTCTGAACACCAATGTCATCACCTGCAACACCTCTTCAATCGAACTACCCACCATCGGGGCCAACGCCACAAACAAAGATGATATGTCTAGGTTTGTGCGCGGTCGACAGTTGGAAACCAGAAACTCTTCCCCCACCATCAAGCGCACAACCCTCCAAAACACTTCCCCGTCAACCTTGAAAACATTCATCAAACGATTGCACGAAATTGAACCATGGAATGCAGGAATTTGTTCGTCTGTAGACAGGGAGAAATTGGCTTCCATCCTTCCCCACTCCATCTTCCACAACCTGCATTCGCAAACAAAGCCCAAACCAACCATTGCAAAGAGCCAGAAAACCAAAGGACCAGGCCCTAAAATAGCCAGCGCCACATCAAGAAATAATTACTCCACACGTAACACCTCAAACCAAACATCATCAACTGATCAAACCATCTGATGCAATCATCATCATTTTACACCACCCTTACTACTTGCGACTAGAACGAATGACACAAGCCATGTGAAACATCACTTCCCTCAACTCCAGAATCAAGAACAAATCTCCAAAATCAAAATCACAACTTGGGTTCGCTTTTGCTCCCTAAACACACTCAACCAAATTCTAGAGGACACACATTCCACAAATCCTCAAATAAATTAAAGTAGCTATCCAAAGAACCATTAGCTCTGACATTCGAGAGCTTATCTGCCTCAATGTTTGCTTCCCTGAGGACATGTGAAATCTTAAAATCATCAAACCCGCCCAGAAGGAGATTCATCCTTCTGATATGTTTGTCTAGATGCCAGGCCTCCATCTGACCCTTGGCAATCCCATTCAGCACAATCTGAGAATCCTCCTCAAGATGGAGCTTCTTCACTTCTAACCTCTTAGCCAAAAGAATGGCTTCTATAGCCGCTTGGCACTCGGCTTCATTGTTCATCCCATCCACCAACCTCTTAGCTCCATAAGATAGAACACTTCCATGCTCATTACAAGCAATGACCCCTACCCTAGAGGTCTCAGGGTTCCCCCTAGAGGCCCCATCAAAATTGACCTTGATCCATCCCTTCTCTAGTAGAGCCCACTCCTAACTATTGTCTCCCTTCTTGTGAGGATTAGCCCTCAAAATCCCATTAACAGGCCTAGGATTTGGTCTATTTTAACCATCATTAATCTATTTCAAATTACTTATGACTTAAACTAACTTGATTAAGAGTTAAGACTACCTTAATATGAATCAAATCTGGAATGTTCTATCTTTCTATAGTCCATCAAGTACTTGCTATCTTACCATACTAAATAGTTAATCTTCTTCTGATTCATTTATAGATCATTACGTGGTCTGCCACTATCAGCTACCAAACATATTACTAACAAGTAATGTTTAGTTCGTAGTATTAGTAATTTATATAATAGGATATTAGCTAATACACAAATAATTGGTAATATATTACTTAATTTATGTATTTATTTATGTATACATATACCCAAATCAGAGTAAGACATAATATAATGATTGTAAATATAGATGTTGATAATAATATAATACCTTTAAAAATTAGTAACAATTTACATAAATAGTAATTAATAAATACGTAATGATCTATAAATGAATTAGAATAAGATTAACTATTTAGTATGGTAAGATAGCAAGTACTTGATGGATTATAGAAAGATAGAACATTCCAGATTTGATTCATGTTAAGGTAGTCTTGACTCTTGATCAAGTTAGTTTAAGCCATAAGCAATTTGAAATAGATTAATTATGGTTAAAATAGACCAAATCCTAGTAGGGGACATTACAAAGCTTGTGAATGGTTATATCTTTGTAATTTGTGCTATACGTTGAGCCGACCTTGAAATATAGGTTGATGATATGTATAAATATATGTAATAATCATATGAGAGATGTATTTGCATGGTATTTGCAAGTGTATCCGAATGTGTGTGATCGGATAAGTATATGAACAAATGTTTTCATCCTTTGGAAGTGTGAAGAAGTGTGGCAGAGCAGATCAGACTGTGTGCTTAACCGAAACTGTAAACAGGCATGAGGAGATGTTATTCTATCAGTTCACAATCTTTTGAATGTAATCCAAATGTTTTTGTAAGACAGTGAGTCTTCCTAAGGGTTGTAACCCTCCTTGTTATTGTTTATGAGTAGTGAGTTCTAGGCAGTGCGCCTGAATGCATGTGCATTCCCCATTGTAATATTTTATATACTTCTAACAAGGTATCATCTCATTATGGGTAGGTTCCCATCATGTTTTTTTCCCCTTGATTAGGTTTTGCACGCCAAAATCTTGGTGTTATGTGTGTTATTGATGTGGTGTTGATTTATGATTTTATTATTAATTATCAGATCTAAAATTATGTTTGAGTTAAGTAAAGTTTGTGAGAAAACTAATTCACCCCCCCTCTCAGTTTTCTGCCTTGTTGCCAACAATTGGTATCAGAGCTAGATCCTCTGAAAGAAGCTTGATAGCTTGAGGTGATCCGGGATGGCATCCTATGCTTACAAGAAGGATAGTCTAAGATTTGATGGGATGAACTACACTCTTTGGAAAAACCGGATGAAGTGTCACTTGAGATGCATCGGTGATGATTATTGGAAGATTACTAAGAATGTGTATAATGTTCCTCATAATGGTCCTACAACTCTGGATGAGATAAAGGAAGTTGAATTCAATATTAGAGAGAAGGAAGCATTGTTGAGTGACTTGACTAATTCTAAGATGACTAATGTGATGGATTTGTAGACAACTCATGAGATCTAGAAGAAGCTAGAAACTTTGTATGAAGGTGACAGCCATGTGAAAGTTGCTAAGTTGCAGAGCCTAAAGGGAAAGTATGAAATTCTAAAGATGGGCGAAGATGAGAATATTACCTCCTTTATGTAGAAAGTGAATGAGATTGTTTTGAATATCAGATGTGCGAGTGTAGTATTGGAAGAATAAGAGATTGTAGCTAAAGTACTGAGATCCTTACCTCTTGCTTACAAACATAAAGTTGGTGATATTGAGGAGATCTGGATAGTGATTAATGTGACTAGAGACATGTTGATTGGAAAGCTTGCTGCCTTTGAGTTGAGAGAATTTGGTGAATCTCTTCCTAAGTCAGAATCTCTATTCAAAGCTACTATTTCCGGGAAGTAGAAATATGATCTAGGAGAAAGTTATACAAGGGTGTCCAGATATGAGAAGGAGATGAGAGACATTGAAGAAGAGGAAAGAGAGCTTGAGGAGCTTGAAGCCCTAATTGCCAGAAGATTGCCTAAAGGTGCCGATAAGTATGAAGTAAAGTTACCTCTTAAATGTTTTTCATATAATAAGATAGGACATTTTGCTTCAAGGTGTTTGGAAAGAGTTCCTAAGAAGCCATTTAAGCCATACAAGTCTAAATATCAGAAGAAATGTATTATGTTGCTGATGAAGGAGTGACTGATGATGAATCTAAGAAAGGAAATTTAAGAGATGAATGGGTGTTTATTTCTATCAAGGAAGATGATCCAATACCTACTAATTCTACTAGCTGCATCAATGAGGAAAAATATTTGGCCGCTAAAGTTGAAGAGAAAGATGAATGGGTTATTGACAGTGGTTTCTCTCATCATATGATAGGTGATAAGAGTAAGTTTGTGAGTATGGAAAAGTATGATGGTGGTGTAGTAAGATTTGGTGATGATAAAGCTGGTATAATTCGTGGTAGAGATTCTATTTCTCTTGATGGTAAGCATAACAATAATGATGTCTTATATGTTGAAGGTCTAAAGCATTATATTTTGAGTGTTGGAAAGATGGTTGATAAGGGATATGATTTTCAATTCAAGAATGGAAAGTGCAAAATATTAAGTGATTCTGGAATTGAGATTGCATCAAGGACCAAGACCAAAGGTAATATCTTTCACTTGAATGCTAGTGGTAAAGTTTGTTTGATTGATCATGTTGATGAAAGTTGGTTATGGCATAGAAGGATGTGTCATGTAAATTTTGATTACATGGTTAAGATAAGTTATACTCAAGCATTGAGATATCTTTTGAAGTTGGTAAAGCCTACTAATTTGGTATGTAAGGAATGTCATTTAGGGAAGCAAACAAGACTTACTTTCAAAAGCAAACAACATTTACTTTCAAAAGCAAACAACATTGTTCTAATAAATTATTGGATCTAATGCTTACTAATTTGTGTGGTCCTTCTAGAGTGAGAAGCTTGTAGGGAGACATGTATTTCATGTTGTTGACTGATGACTATTTAAGGATGATGTGGGTTACCTTCTTAAGGGAGAAATCTGAAGCATCGAAGAAGTTCAAGATTTTTAAAGCTATGGTTGAGATTGAGACTGGAATGAAGCTGAAGTGTCTGAGGTCTAAAAGAGGTGGAGAATTTACTTCTGGTAAGTTTAATGCATTTTGTGAAGATCATGGAGTGAAGAGACAATTATCTGCTCCATAGACCCCTCAACAAAATGGTGTTGTGGAGAGGAACAACAAGACAATTCAGGAAGCTGCTAGAACCATGATGATTGAAGGAAATGTTTTGCATATCTATTGGATAGAAGTTGTGGGTACTGTTGTATATACTCTTAACCGAGTGAATATTAAAGGTGATACCAGTAAGACTCCTTATGAGTTATGGTTTGGTCATGTTCCTATAGTTAGATATTTTAGAATTTTTGGAAGTAAATGCTATATCAGAAGAGATGAAGATCTAGGGAAGTTTGATGCTAGATGTGATGAAAGAATTTTTCTTGATTATTCTACTAAGAGAAAGCCCTACCAATATTATAATTAGAGATTGAGAAAGATAGTTGAGAGTGTTAATCTGAAGGTTGATGAAAGCAATGAGAGATAGATCAGATCTTGTAGATATGATTCAGATGATCAGGATGTCAATTCAGATAAAGGAAAGCAAGTGCAGACTTAGAATCAAATTCAGTGTGTTTCAGAAAAGCCTGAGAATGAAGGAGAAGGTACAAGTGATAGTGCAAAAGTAATTTCTCAAGATTCTAAAAATCAAGAAAATCCGAAGACTTCAAGGTATGTAAGGTTGAATCATTCAGAGAATCAGAACATAGTTTTGGAATCACCGCTGCCATTACGCCAAAAGCTTGAGATATCAACAAATGAGAGAGTGGCCAGAGATAAGGATCCATGGGAGGTGGGAGGAATCCATGTCACGAACCCCAATGAGGTGCTAACCGACTATCCAACAATACCCCCTTAGCATCGACTGGGGTTCCGCGAACTTCTTTTAAGGAGACCACATGATGATCTCTTGGGATTTGAACCCGTAACCTAGCACTTTGATACCAATTATTGGAATCATCACTGCAGTTATGCCAAAAGCTCGAGTTATCAACGAATGAGAGAGCAGCCAGAGACACAGATCCATGGGAGGATGGAGGAAGCCATGTCATGAACCCCAAGGAGGTGCTGACCGACTGGCCAACACATAGGAGATAAGAATAAAGGGTGATGACTAGAAGAAGAATTACTGAAGAATATTGCTTGATTTCTAAGATTGAACCTAAAGATGTTGGTGAAGCATGCAAAGATGAAAATTGGGTTAAAGTAATGGAAGAGGAATTGAATCAGATTGAAAAGAATAATACATGGATTCTTGTCCCTAGACCTAAGGATAAAAATGTAATTGGAACTAAATGGGTCTTTCGAAATAAATTGAATGAACAGGGTGAAGTTGTTAGGAATAAAGCTAGACTTGTTTGTAAGGGATACTCTCAGATGGAAGGAATTGACTTTGAGGAGACTTTTGCTCTGGTGGCTAGAATTGAAACTGTTAGATTATTTCTTGCTTATGCTACTTACAAAGATTTTAAAGTTTATCAGATGGATTTCAAGTCAGCCTTTCTTAATGGTGAGTTGGAAGAAGAAGTTTATATAGAACAACCAGATGGATTTCAATTGACAGATCATAAAGATATGGTTTGTAGATTGAAGAAAGCACTGTATGGATTGAAGCAAGCCCCCAGAGCTTGGTATGCCAAATTGGATAGGTATTCGATGAAGCTTGAATTCAATAAAGGTACTTCTAATAGTAATTTGTATTTCAAGATTGATCATGATAACATCTTAATTGTTGAGGTATTTGTTGATGATATTATTTTGGTGGAGATGATAGTTTGTGCAAGAAGTTTGCTAATGACATGCATAATGAGTTTGAGATGTCCATGATTGGTGAAATGAAATTCTTTTTGGGATTGCAAATTACTCAGTCAAGTAAAATAATTTTCTTATCTTAGTCCAAGTATGTGAAGGAATTTTTGAAGAAGTTTGGTTTGGATGATGCAAAGCCAATTATTACTCCTATGGTAATTGGATGTAAGTTGACTAAGGATGATTCTCTAAAAGAAAATCAGACTAGATATAGATTTATGATTGGTGGTTTTCTATATTTGACTTAGACTAGACCAAATATTATGAATATTGTTTGTCTTGTTGATGGATTTCAAGTTGATCCTAAGGAATCTCATATTGTAGCTGTGAAAAGAATTTTCAGATATTTGAAAGGAATAGTTGATTTTGGTTTGTGGTATCCTAAAGATGATGATTTTACTTTGTGTGCTTTTATTGATGCTGATTGGGCAGGTGATATTGATGACAAGAAAAGTAATAGTGGTGGTGCATTTTTCTTGGGAAAGAGATTGGTTTCATGGATGTGTAAGAAGTAGAATGCTATTTCTTTATCTATTGCAAAAGCTGAATACATTGTTGATGCTAGCAATTGTACTTAGGTAATATGGATGAAGTAGATGTTAAAAGATATTAGAGTTGTTTTTGATGAGCCTATTGCTATATATTGTGATAATTCAAGTGCTATCAACATTTCTAATAAACTGGTGTTGCATTCTAAGACTAAGCATATATCAATCAAGTTTCACTTCTTGAAAGAAAAGGTGAATGAGAAGGAAGTCAGATTGGAGTAAGTATCTACAAAGGAACAAATTGCATATATCTTCACAAAGCCTTTGCCTAAAGATACTTTTGAGTATCTCAGAGAGAAGGTAGGGGTGATTGCCCGTCCTAGTGAGAACTAAGATGCATAAATTTGCATAAGTCTGGTGGACTTCACAGAGATATCTTGTGATCTAGATTGATGATTGAGGCTGCTACTTAGGGGGAGTAGTCAGTTTTGTGGTTCAGATGTTTAGATTTGTTAGTTTTGATGACCAGTTGTAAGGAGAGTGAGTTTGGTCAAAGGGGGAGATTATAGATAGATTTGTGCAATATGTGCCTTTTGCATTGATGTCAAAGGGGGAGAGAGAGTCATGTGAAAAACTATGGGGGAGAGAGCTACGTGTTGAGCTATGTGTATGATCTTAGGGGGAGCCGATTATTTTCTTTCTTTGCATTAATTTTTTTCACATTCATATGTTGCCATCAATGCCAAAGGAGGAGATTGTTGGATATTGTTGAGAAGTTTGCTTGAATAATGTGTTGTCATTGATGTCATCATGTTCCTTTGTGTGTTCCAATGTTGCAGTCAGACTGAGTGAGTTGGTTTGGCCATCATGTTATAGTTGAGTTATTGCAGATTAAAGGGTTTTGAGATTAATATCTCTAGTTGATTCAACTATAGTTTTTGTGGTTCACATGCTGATATGATTGAGTTATGAGATCCGGTATTGAGGTTGGTTTTTCTATTGTTTAGTGTTGGTTAGTGTTCTAGATTTTGCTCTGCATTACTCCATGTTGCAATATTTTAGTTTGCGGATTTGGCAGTGTTTGGGACACTCTGGTGTGTGTTCAATTTAGATGGTTCATGATTTGGAGGTCTGCAAGTGTATCTTTTAGTTTGACAGTCAGTATAGTTAATGTTCTTGAGGTTCGATATAATGATGATGAAGATTCTAGTAAGTAGTGATGTTGTGGTTGTTGATGTGGCAATTCATGATGTTTTTGGATGTTTCTAGATCGTGTCCTATTTGTGTTGATGGTCTGCATTGATCATTGTTCTCGTTGTTGATGATTTCCTCAGTATTTTCTTGTTATGCGACTTTCTTGGTGACCGAATGATTGTAACGTGTTGTGGATGTTTGTGGCATGATTGTTGAAGGTGTTTCATGTTCGAGATGTTGATTTAGGTCCATACTCTATCTTAGCCAACATTATTTTTCTCTGCATGTTATGTTGTAGCATGTATGGTTATATCTTTGTAATTTGTGTTGTGTTGAGCCGACCTTAAAAAATAGGTTGATGCTATGTATAAATATATGTAATAATCACATGAGTGATGTATCTACATGGTATCTGTAAGTGTATCCGAATGTGTGTGATCGGATAAGTGTGCCAACAATTTTTTTGATCCTTTCGAAGTGTGAAGAAGTGTGGCAGAGCAGATCAGACTGTGTGCTTAATCAGAATTGTAACCAGGCATGAGGAGATGCTATTCTATCAATTCATGATCTTCCAGATGTAATCTGAATGTTTTTGTAAGATGGTGAGTCTTTCTAAGGGTTGTAGCTCTCTTTGTTATTGTTTATGAGTAGTGAGCTCTAGGCAGTGTGCCTGAATGCATGTACATTCCCCATTGTAATATTTCATATACTTCTAATAAGGTATCATATCATTGTGGGTAGGTTCCCACCATGGTTTTTCCCTTGATCGAGTTTTCCACATCAAAATATTGGTGTTATGTGTGTTATTGATGTGGTGTTGATTTATGATTTCACTGTTAATTATCAGATTTGAAATTGTGTTTGAGTTAAGTAAAATTTGTGAGAAAACTAATTCACCCCCCCTCTTAGTTTTTTGCCTTGTTGCCAACAATGGATATGCTCTGGAATAGGGATACTAAGTCACTTGGTCTATTTTCTGAAGCAAATGCTTACCTTGTGGAGGATTGCAAAGTTTTTGATAGATCCTTGTTATGGAAAAAGGGTTAAAAGTTGCTAAATGAGAAGAACATTTAATATGCAAATAGAAGTATATATTCAACACTTGGTCATTTTTTACCTCATTCAAAGAATTCAAGAGTGATTATGGAGCTAAGGAGTGAAGAGAACTTGCAATTGCGTCTATGTGCAAACCCTAGCCACTAGTTTTCCAGGTATTGTATAATATTTTTTTGGAAACCCTAAGTTTAGAGGTTGATAATGGCTAATCCTAAGGTTATTGACATTGTGGACAAGCCAATACTCCCATTTAAGAAGCACCCATACATATCTTCTACAAATAATACCATTGGGGCAATTTATCATGTGCCTATCAATGTTGTCGACACTAAGGATGTGCGTGTTTACATTCATGCTCACTTGGATGAGTAAAACCATGTAAAATGGCAAATTTTAGAGAAGAGCATTTGTTGGAAGATAAATACATGCTGAAACCCAAATATGTCAGCATGAGAGAGAAGAAATTGGATGCCTAGAGTTTTTTTCTTATGTTTTATGAAGAAGAGATGGTACAAGCTATATTGAGTCATATACATGAATAATTCATCTAGTTAGACCAGACCTACATGATAACTAAAGAGGCTATAAGGGTAGTAGCAGGTTTTTGTTTCACTAGAAAAGTCATCACATTGAAATTTGTGAAGAATGATTTGGTTATAAGGTTAATTGGAGCAAAGTTATACAAAAAGGCCACACTTACAATTGATGGTGTTTTTGATTTGGGAGTTAGGTATGCTTTTATGGGTATTGCATATAAAATCTACTTTACCAATAGAGAGGGTTTTGCATATGCAAATGTCATACATATCATGTATCAAACAGTCAAGGAGAGTAAAGATTTTGATCTGTGTGAGCTTCTAAGACAACTAATGGATCATTTACATAAGAGAAAGGAATCAAAGTATTCATTTCAATATGGTTCATTGATTATTTTTTTAATGTTCTATTTCATGAAATAATTACTAGATGTTAAGAATATTGTCTAGAGGACATATGTGTTTGTGGGATCACAAATCAAATATCATGTGCATAGCTTTCCGAATGGGAAAGTTAGTGATGCAACCTATTAGGGATTTTTAAAAATATTTCAAAATGAGATGAATAAATACCTATAGAGGTAGTAGAAACATATTTATAAGTGATAAATTTTATGATTGATAAAGATAACTACTATATGGAGGTTGTTGAGCCAAGGATTTCATGGATCCCTGAGTTGCCATATGAGGTCTCCGAACATGAATGGATTAGATATGTAGATATATTGATAAAGAAACCTAAAGACCCTAATGTAGAAATATTTGGCACTTATGAATAATTAACAATCTGATTAAGAAGAAAGTGGATGAGAGAGTTGAGAAGATGAAGGGTGATCTAGAGAAGAAGTGTTGAACACACCAAATGTTGAGAGGGGGAGGGGGGTGAATCAACATAAACTAAATTTTTAAACTCAATAACACAATTAACCACTTAAATCCATTTATCCATAACATGATGAATTAAACAATAGTAGCATAAGCACTCACATAGGAACACCAAGATTTATACGTGGAAAACTTGAATAGGGAAAAACCATAGTGGGAGTCAACCCACAAGGTAATCCACTATATATGAAATGATCACAAAAGGATAGCGCTAGCTACTTTGGACTTGTGCACCAATGCTAATTGTTCATGGGGAAAGATGTTGAACATAATACACCTCTAAGAGGGGGGTGAATCAATGATTCCTAAGTTATTTTGTTTTTTAAAACAACCTTAGAATGTCTGTTATTATCCTAAGCACTAAATAGTCAAACCAATAAGACAAAAGTGGAAACTAAAAGAGACAAACACACAAATGCAACCCACAACACCAACTGTACAAGGAAAACCCAATATGGGAAAACCTCGATGAGAAATGCTGTTGGAGACTACTGCTCTAATCCAGCCTCACAAGTGAAACAATGAATTACAAAGATTTAGGGCACCAACCCCTACTGATTTAGGGCACCAACCGCTGCACCAAGCTCCAACTTGGTGATGTATATTGAAATACATTTTGATACAGTTATAGCTTCTGGTTGCAAATGAGTTCTGTAACTCATGATCAAATAGGTTTCTACCGGTTAACAGTCTTCTCTTCTTCTCTCTCAGCCTCACACCACACTCGGTCAAACTTGGATGCCTCCTTGACCAATCACACCTCACTTTTTAGCTAAACTGTCAGACCTATAACAATTTACCGGTACTTTATCTTTGTCGGTTAAACCCTCTCACCGGTTTGCCTTCTAACTCACTCTACAACTTTCTTAGAATAAATTCTAAGGAAGATGATCCTTCTATGTGCTCAAGCTCTCTTCACTCTCCTTTTTCACATCAAGCATCAATCATTTCTGTCTCGAGCTCACATATTTATAATCTTGGATTCCCGTCAAAAATCGCATTCAAACAATGCGGTGTTAGGTTTTTCCTTCTCCAACTCGATCCAAATTTCATTCGATCTGCTTTTCCAGGGATATGATCTTCATGACATCGATCAACACTAGCAAAGCTTCACATTCTAATGTTTGTTTTCTAAATCTGGAGGTCAGCACCATGTTTTTCTTCTTTTCTTTGTCATACGCCATTAATGGCTTTGCTGTTTCCTTCAGCAAATGGGTACGAAGATCAAATCTTCTTGCAGGATAAGTTCAACCATTTTCCAGCTTGCCTTCCTCGAGCCACATTCCTCTAGCATCCTCTATGACTTGCCAGTTCTTCATAAAAGTTGACCTGCTTGTTGACTTGTTACATCAATGCACATTCCACCGACTTGTACAATATCACCACCTGACATCTAGCTGTCATGTTTGTTGACATCCACCTCTTCTTGGATCTCTATGTTGGTTTGACAGTCTTTGTAGACCAAGGTTGACTACTGGCTCAGTTCACTTTACCGATATGACCAACAAACATCCTCTATACCGGCATCACATCCTCTTGATAATTCATCTTGCCTTTCAGTATGTATTCATGCTATCCTCTCCGTTCTTCTCACCAGGCGTTGTTGTGATTCTTTTAACATTCTGCCTCTTCATCACAAACAAACAACCAAACTTCATCCCAGTTTTTGCCTTACCAGTAAGCTTGATAACCAGTAGATGACACAATCCATGTGTACTAGTAGCCTTCCTTCTGTCTGCTCACTCACATGTGCATTGCCATCATATGTCTTGCTCTTCTTATACCGGTCACCACTTCTTACTTACCAGTGACCTTGCCAAACCAGTTGACATCAATGACAACTTAATGCCAATAATGCCAACAATCTCCCCCTTTGGCATTGATGTCAACTTATTGCAAGACACTTCATACTGATAGATTTATCCCCCTTAACACAATGACAAAGGGTACTATACACTCCCCCTTTGATCCATACCTAGCTCCCCCTTAGGCTGCTACCAGTGATTGCAATTGATACTGAGATGTGGTTCAAGAGTTATAGATGCTACTATGAACTCCGCCCGAACCATATAAATCCTTCCTTTCTCAAGTGCATAAGGTAGGTGACACAACTCCCAACTTGTGTCTTAGGTATTCAAAAGTGCTTATTGGCAATGGTTTGGTGAAAATGTCTGCTACTTGTTCTCCGGTAGGGACATAGTCCATTTTTACTTCCTATCCTTCAACCTTCTCTCTAAGAAAATGATACTTGATGGCTATATGCTTTAACCTGGAATGCATCACCAGATTCTTTGATATGTTGATGGCACTTGAATTATCACACCGGATGAGAATAGGATCAATAATGTCCACCTATATGTCCTTGAGGGTCTGCTTCATCCAAAGCACCTGAGAGAAACATGTAGTAGCATCAATGTATTCTTCTTCAATATTTGATAGGGAGACTGAATCTTGCTGCTTGCTCTACCATGAGACCAACCGATCACTTAGGAAGAATGCACCACCACTTGTGCTCTTCTGGTCATCAATGCAACCTACCCAATCAACATTAGTGTAAGCTTCCAAGATGAATTCCCCTTGTTTAGGGTACCACAATCCATAACTAAGTGCTCCTTGCAGGTACCTAAAGATTCTGCTTACGATATTCATATGTGACTGCTTTGGTGCAACTTGAAATCTAGCCTACCATGCACACTGCTTGTACTATATCCGGTCTAGAAGAAGTTAGATACAATATGCTGCCTATCATGGATCTATACAATGTATGATCCACCACTGGTGATTTATCATTCTTTCTTAATTTGCTTTTGGTCACCATAGGGGTACTTACTGGTTTGCAGTCCACCATTTGAAATTTCTTCAACATATCCTTTGCATACTTGGTTTGTGAGATAAAGATTCCCTTATCTTGTTGTAATATTTGAAACCAAGGAAGTATGTCAATTCACCAAGAATTGAAATCTCAAATTCTGACTTTATCTGATCAACAAATTCTTTACAAAGGGTGTCTTTATTGCCTCCAAAAATAATCTCATCTACATACACAACCACAATGATCATGTGGTTTCCATCTTTCTTTATGTATAAATTGTTGTCAACACTCCCCTTTTTGAATCCTTTCTCCTTCAGGTGCTGATCTAATCTTGAATACCATGCTCTAGGAGCTTGCTTCAAACCATACAGGACCTGGGTAAATATAATAAATAATAATATTGGAATTGGGGCTTCCCTCTTATTGCCATGGAACATAATATTTGGTGGGGAATATCAAACTCTTCTCTATTGGTAATAACTAAGATGTGGATGTACCACTTCTAATATTTGGTATTTAATTTGCAAAGAATTAAATGGTATTTGGATTAAATATTTCACGGGCATGAAACCACTAAGTGTGACCTTCAACTAACACACAAAGGTTTCATCATCATGTAGCAGAAACCCTTCTAGTTGTTCCATGTACACTTCTTCCAAATTTTCATTTAGGAAGGCATATTTTACATCCATCTGATATAATTTATAATCCTTGTAGGCAGAAAAGGCTAGAAACATTCTAATTTCTTCTAATCTAGCTACCAGTGCAAATGTTTCTTCAAAGTCAATTCCCTCTACTTGAGAGTATCATTTGCACATAAGTCTAGCTTTAAGCCTAATAATTTTACCTTCTTCATTCATCTTATTCCAGTAGACCCATTTAGTGCCAATGATGTTCTTGTCTTCCGGTCTAGGGACTAATTCCCAAGTCTTGATCTTCTCAATCTGTTGCAGTTCTTCTTCCATGGCATCCATCTATTCCCATCTTTTACTGGACTCATTGAATGTTTTAGGTTCTACTTCAGTCATGAGGCAGAAGTTGACTTGTTCATCATTCCGGGCAAGTCTTCTTCTAGTATGCACACCATCACTCTTATTTCCTAGAATCTACTCTTTCAGGTGATTCAACTGCACATATCGGTTTAGAGCCTTCTTGGATGCTTCTTCTGGTTCATTGTCTGACTGAGCTTCCTCACCTTCATCACCAAAATCATCATATTGGTTTACCTGTGATTGACTTCCTTTGTGCATATCCTCATCAAATTTTACATGCACACTCTCAATGATTCTTCTTAGTCTTTTGTTGTAGCATTTGTAGGCCTTTTTGTTAGATGAGTAACCAAGGAAGATTCCTTCATCACTCATGGAGTCAAAACTACCTAGACCATCCATATCTCTCTTGATAAAACACTTACTTCCAAATACCTTGAAGTATTTGACCGAAGGATTCTAGTCATACCACAACTCATAAGGTGTCATTCTGTTGTTTGTTCTTAGTTGAACCCGATTCAAAGTATATGCAACAGTATGAACAACTTCCTTCCAATATGTGTCTGGCAGATTGGCCTCATTTAACATGGTTTTGGCCATCTCCTTGATTGTCTTGTTCTTTCTTTTTACCACACCATTTTGTTGTGGTGTCCTAGGGGCTGAGAATTGCCTTCTAATCCCCTATCTTTCACAATAATGTTCAAACTCATTTGATGTGAACTCTCCACCTCGGTTTGATCTTTGATATTTTAGCTTGCACCCACTTTCCTTCTCCACCATCTTCCTAAAGATCCTGAATCTGTCAAATGCTTTTGATTTATCTTGTAGGAAAGTGACCCATGTCATTCTTGAATAATCATCAATAAAGAGCATAAAATATCTTTCACCGACAAGAGCTCTTGTCCTAGTTGGACCACACAGATCTGTATGCACAATTTCAAGTGGTCTTGAGGTGTTGTGCTATTTTGTCCTGAAGCTCACCTTAGTCTGCTTCCCTTTAGCACATTCATCACAAAATGTGCTTACTGGTTTGATGATGGGTGGAATATTTCTTACACACCCTTTTTTACTTACTGCAACTAAGCTATCAAAGTTTATGTGGCCTAATCTTTGGTGCCACAACCAACTTTCATCAACCTCTCCCATAATGCATTGGGACTCATAGTATTCCTTCAGATTGTAAACATTACCATTTTTTCTCTTTTCTTCTGCCACAACCTGACCGATACTCTCTTTTTTATCTGGCAACCGGTAGAGTCAAAGGTGAATTTATAACCTTTTGTCACACATCTAACTCACACTCAGCAGATTGTGGTTTAGGTTTTCCACATAATATACATCATGTGCCTTCAATTTACCTTCAAAATTTAGAGTACCTTTTCCCTTTATTTTGATGGATGAGTTGTCTCCGAGTCTTACTAAACCACCATTCTAGTCTTCAAGCTTGATAAATTTCTTTTTATCATCGATCATGTGGTTGGAACATCCATTGTCTACAACCCATAGATTTTTCCTTTCAGCATGTAAGGCAATCTGCACTATAAGACTTGATTCTGCCTTGTCTTTTTCTTTCTCAACCCATACCGGTTTGGTTTCCTTCTTCTTGTCAGCTGTCATTTTGTGCTCCGGTTCAACTACTAGTTCTTGATCGAGATTTGTCTTCTTTTGCTTGATCTTCCTATTTTTACAAAACTTTGCTATATGTCCAAACTCTTGATAGTTCTAGTATTTTACATTTTCATTTAAAGATTAATCTTTGAAATTATTGTAGGACATTGATTTATTCTTCCTACATTCAAAACTCCTATGACCGAATCCATTGCACTGATAATAGACAACATTCATATATCCTGAAGTGCATTAAAATGATTTCTACTCTCATAACTCATAGTGGGCTTATTGGTTAATCTACAGTCAGCTATTCTATGTCCAAATTTGTTTCACTGGTAACAATAGCCATAAAAGTTTGGAACATACCAGTTAGGTTGCCTTGGTCATGCAAATGATTGCCTTACTAGGGGTCTTCCTTTCATGTTGCTGACTCTGGCGAATCTTGCATGGTCAACTCTTGCATTTCTCCCTGGATTTGGAGATTGGTACATTAAGTGTGGCCTCCGGTTAATTGATTGTGTATACTGGTTTGTGTGGCGATTTCTAATAGCATCTGCATATGTCTTTTTATTGGTATCCATGCTACTATGAACGTCTTCTTCTCTTTACCTTCATTGGAAGAAGTAAACTGTATCTCCTTACCGGATGTGTCTTTGCTGTTTGAAATTTGACCTTCTTCAAATCCTAAGCCACCGGTATCTTTGGATTGCTTCTGTTTGCTCAACATCTTGTCTAAGGCTTTGATGCTGCCTTCATATTTGCTTCCCACTTTTATTTCTTCTTTAATTTCTTCAAGCTCTTTTCTAAGCTTCACTATTTTTGCTTCTAGATCTTGATGCTCGTTTTCCTTCTTCATCAGATTAGAGGATGTAACTTCACATATCCTCTTGGCTTCTTCCAACTTCAGTTTCAAGTAAGATATAACTTGATTGGACTCATCCAGGGATTGCTTCAAGAGACCTTGTTCATCTACTGATGCAAGCTTGAAATTCTTGAGTTCTCTTCATGTTTTAGTCATCTCCTCAAGAGAACTTATAAGCTCACCTTCTAGATCCACTTCAACCTCAACGTCTTCTTCTTCCTCATCTTCATCAACTGACTCATCAAGTGCCATAAATAGATTAACTTCTTTGTCATTCTAATAGTAGTCATCTTCTAATGCACTTTCTTCATTTGTGGCATCATCCTTAATAGTATATAGGTTGTTCTGCTTCTGGTAGCCTCTTCTTCCTTGCCGATAGACATTTATTTCTTTGTCTTTACCAACAGATCTGCTAAAGCCTCTTGATTCATCTCCACCAATTTCATTATAAGGACACTTTGCAGAAAAGTGTCCAACTTTCCCACAGTTGAAACATTTGAGTGGTAACTTTCCTTTGTACTTGCCGGATCCTCTTTTGAGCTTTCTAACAAAGTTTTCTACCTCTGCATCAGAGTCTTCACTCAATCCTTTATAAACAACCACTTCTTTTCCCTTCTTGATGGAGTTGAATGCTGCCTCTTTCCTTGAGGATGTATCACCGATTGTTCTCATTTCATAGGCTGTTAGTGAGCCAAATTGCTCATAGATAACAACTCCCCCTAATAGAGATATCTCAAGATAAACATAAATTGGATGAAATATAAACATATTTCAATAAAATTTCTCCCCCTTTTCCATCAAGGACAAAAACCATAGATTAATAAGCATAGAAATCATTCAAAGTCACTCAGCTAGATATCCTTGAACTGCTTCTTCAATTTAATCACCGAGGCCTTCCAAGAATGAGTAGAAGCATCTAGGATTCTACTCAGACATTCACAATTAACACATTTACTCATAGCCTCATCAAACAAATTTATGCTCTTAGCTCCTTTCTCCATACTTTCAACGTCAATCAACAACCTCAAATAAGTGAAATTTTTTAATTCAACATCAGTTCTCAGCTCTGTAAATATTCTAATGAACTCATCTCTCTGAATTTTCCTCAGAGCCAATTGATTATGCAATTCACGTTCTTTGTCCCTTTCTTTACCATAAATATATTTTAATACTTTATATTCTTTTCCCATATCAACCAACTAAGACTCAATCTAATCAATTTCACCTTTAAATTTTTGTGTGGTAGCTAACCAGTTTAAGTAGTATTTGTACAATTTTTCAACTTCACCAATCGATTTCCTGAAATTCAGCAAATTAAGAATTAACAAATGATGAGCCTTCCTACACTTAGCAATCATCATTTTTTACACATTTACTTCGGTAAATTCTTCATCAACATCTTCCTCAACCATTCTCTCCACAATCACCTCAACAAGTTCCTCTAGAAGAAAATTTGTAGTATCAATCTCAACCAAGTCATTCTACACTAAATAATTTACAAAATCCTCCAGAAGTTGGTAAAAAATATCACTTAAATTACAATTCATTATGTACATAATAATCACTTTCTCAATGATCTCTTGATTGTATAATCACACATTTTTATCGATCTTTTTCTTTATTTGATTGAGGGTTAAAGAACTTGTTTTAAGTGTTTAGTGCCTTTGGTACATTTTATTTTCAAACCTAAAGGTGATAAAAAAAGTATCCTCTCCCCAGTGGACCTTGGGTGTAAGAGAAATTGTTATTGTCTTTTAGAGGGTATGCCTCCCATCTTGTGAGAGGGAATAAACCAAGTGGTAATGGGCTAAGGCCAAGTCATCTCTTTGCCACTATATAAAATACGTGGGATGAAAGTCTTCATGATGGATGTTAATTGCCTACCTACGTTGACTTTCCCAGTACCTGTGTTCCAGAAAAAGGAAGCTTCCTGAGGGAGAGAGCGTATATGGATGTCCAAAAGAGAGGACCCCGTACTAAAAATCCTTTGTTTTAGAGGCCAAAATCCTTACGTTTGATGGTTCAAGGTGTGCGTATCGTACCCTATAGATATCCCTCATGTACCCTTTCATGTTGAGACAAGAATTCCTTGATTATCTTTAGATTTCCAAGGTAAGATAATCTAGTATGCCTGAGAAGTGAGTGTCATGGTGGGGGAGCCAGTGCTACCAGAATCTCTAATTGTCCACTTTTTTGAGGTATTTCTATGTCACAGAGACTCCATTGAATGGTTTCTTTTTCAACCTAGGTTGTGCAAGTGTCTTGAATTTGTAGAAATATTTTGAACAAACACAAAAACTTGACAAAACACCTTCTGACATTATGTCTTCATTGTTTGCTGTGTTTTCTTGCCAAAAGACGTTCAACATTAAGATCTGGTCACTCTCAACAATTGGAAAATATGAGATAGATTGCAAAAATTTGCTAGAAACACATCTGTGCAGGGCAGAAAGGTGTTTGCATTCCAAAACTAAGAAAATATAATAAACATCTTAAATGCATCTGTGTTTGTTAAAATAATGTATGTGTTCTAAAATCATGTATATGACGGGCAAAATCACATCTCAATTTTTTTGAAAATTGAGAGTATTATATCAACTGGTTAAAATGCGTTTGTGTCCCGAAAAGATGTTTGCGCAACATATTACCACGTCTGAGTAGCTTAAAATCATGTCTGTGTTTCAAACCTAAATTGCATTTTTGACAATGAAAACACGTCTATGCATTGATAAAATATGTTTGTGAAGGTTAAAACCACATCCGTGAACTCACAACACGTCTGTGTTTAGAGATCAATGAGCTTCTAAGTTAACTCTTCCTAGTGCTTCATTTTTAGTCAACCTTTGCCACACATTCAGTCATTCCTAGTCATCATTTGCAGTTCTCATACACACTTTTCAAATTAAAGTCAAAAGGTTTCTTTGTGGTCCTAATCATATCTTGCAAACATACTATAGCATATCACTAGGTGGTGCCCATATCAGATCTATCATCTTGGGTCCCATTTGGCTCTCTTTAGTCAAGGTCAACTTACCTCATCAAGAAAATTATCATCTCTTTGGAAGCAACACTTATCTTCGACTTACATTTTTGGACATTACAAGACAACCCTAGATTCTTATTCCATCTCATATCCCTTCTTGGTCTTCCATAGTCTTCACATTTTCTTATTTCATTGTCCATATACACTTCTACACAATCATGAACTAGATTTGCAAAAATACTCAAGACTGCCCTTTGAAAAGTGGAAGCGACATTACACAACCCAAAAGGCAAAACATTATAGGCAAAATTACCCCAAGGGCAAGTAAATGTAGTCTTGTCCTAGTCTTTGAGTGCAATATGAATTTGATTGTATCCACTAAACCCATCCAAAAAAGAAACGAACCTTTTACCTACAAGAGTATCGAACACTTGATCAATAAATGACAAGGGAAAATGATCCTTTTTAGTAGCTTTATTAAGTGCTCTATAACCAACACAAATTCTCCACTTACCATTTTTTTTTGGTACCACAAGAAGAGGAGAAACCTATTGACAATCTAAAATCAAATATATGAATCTCACATTTAATAATTTTTGTAACTCCTCTTTAACTATTTCAGACAGAATAGGATTAAGTCTTTGTTGTGGTTTCCTAATTGGTTGACTTCCTTCCTCAATGTAAATGTGGTTTGTGCAGGCATCTGGGTGATGCCACACATATCTTGGTATTCCCAAGCAAATGCATGTTTATAAGTTCTAAGCATGGCAAGGAGATCTTGGATTTGTTCAGTGCTTAAGTGTGGATTAATATTAAGTGTGTGACCCGGTAGAAATTCCATGGCTTCTGATTGTGCAGGTGAATTAAGAGCTAAAACTTGTGAAGTAGACGATGTATTAAAAGACAAAAATGGACTATACAAATAATCACGAGGTAGCAACTGATGCAATGTAATGAAATGTTGAAAAAACTGTGAACTACCTACCATTGGAAAATTACCAAAAGGACAATTATCACTCACCCTTGAAGAAAGAACCATCCTTTCCAAAATTTCATGAGATGCATATCTATTTTGAAGAAAATTAACAAGGATATTATCTTCAGAATATTTTCCCATGTCAATTGTTTGTTCAATTGTCATAATTGGTAATGATTTATCTAAATCACTATCAACCCACACTGGATCCTCTGTTTCCAACAAGGGTTGTGCTGGAGGATACAATGTTAATTTCTTTGTTCGTTCCCCATGAAAAATTGCCATATTACCTGATTGACAATTGATGAATGCATCTGCAACAGCCAACCAAGGTCATCCCAAGATCAGAGGATATCCCCCCAGCTTAATTTTTGGCTGCAAAATCATGAAGTCAATAGGGTATTCCCATGAATCAATAGAAATAATTACATCTTCTATCACACCTTCTGGTTTGACCAAGGATCAGTCAACCATTTGGAAAACTGTGGGAGTAGGTCTAAGCCCCTTAAGTGACAATTTCTCTTTTGTTTTGTTTGTCAAATATTAATTGCTGCCACTAAATCAACAAGTGTATTAGGAATGACAATATTACCAATGCGTACCATTATCATAGGACTTCCTGGATTAGCATACTTAGGAACTGTTAGGTTCCCAAGAATGAGGTTAGCAAGTTGTCCAATAACTTGAACAGTCTTCGGATCCATCTTTTTCTTTTGCTTGAGAATACACAAATCTTGATCTGTCTTTGTGTATATGGGAATATGCATAATAGCCTGCAACAAAGGAATTTTGATGTTAACATTACGTAATTCATTTACAAAAGAAAATTCAGGTTTTGGAACTTCCTTTTGTATTTGTTTAGTTTGGAAGTGGTTAGGGTATGGAGGTTCTTTCACTTGTTCAATCTCAAGTTCTTCAGGTGAATCATCAATTTTAGTGATGGTGGGCCCCCGAATGGATTTTCTTGACTGCAATTTAACTCCATCAATTTCAATAGAGTTGACAGGATAAGGTGGATATCCAGTTGCCTCATTATTATATACAAGGTGTGTGGGCTTATTATTAGGATTTGGAGTTGGTTGAGCTAGCATAGGTGTAGATTTTAGTGGTTGCGTTGACTGAGGCAACTGATTACCTATTTGTGGAGGTGGAAGGAGCTGTTATTGTGGTGATTGATATGGGTTTATGATGGGAGGTGGTGGGTATTGTGTAATTGGAAACTGTGGCTAAGACCTCCAAGGTTGTTGCCAAGGTTGTGAAGCATATTGATTAGGCTAGGGTTGATAATAAGGATTAGATTGTTGCCAAGGTTATGAAGCATATTGATTAGGATAGGGTTGATAATAAGGATTAGGTTGTTTCCAACCATCATAGCACCCAGATTGGTTGGTGAAGGAGGAAGGTTGACTAGGCCCAATTGTAGAATAAGGATTAGTCATTCTAGGTTGCATAGGCCTAGGTGGCCAAGAATGTCTAGGAGCCATAAAATAAAATGGTTTTTCTTTATACTCAACTTCTTCCATGTCCATAAGAAGGGGTGTTAGGATTGTATGTTTGCTAGATTCTTCTAGGGATGCAACTTTTTTCCTATTATAAGAGCATTCTTCATTACCATGCTTCTTCCTGCAAGTTGGACAAAAGATTGCTAAATCTTTTTTAGCCTCTTCCTACTTTTTACGAGTATATAGTGTATCTATCTACTTACCCATATGACTCAACAAATAAGTCTTTAAATCCTCAAGAAACATACCTACTTCTCTTTTGGTGATACCCGACGTACTTCCTCCTACCATATTGCTTCTCCCTAGATAGAACCTTGCATTGTTTGGGTAGATCATGAATTGTTCCTGCATGCTTCACAAATATCATCAAAACAGACTTTAGAAATATCACCCCCACCCATGAGATTTAATATCTCTTTGTAAGCACCCCGAACTCCCCTAAGGAATAACATTTTAATAGTATCATTATTTAAACCATTTTGTCAAGCTTGCTGGAGACTAAAGAAAAATCGTTTCAAACAATCCTCCAGTGTTTCCTCTTCACGTTGTGTCGTGCATAAGATTTCATCGTGTACCTCCTTAGTCTTGAAATATTCCTGATATTTAGCAAGGAACTTTTCTTTCATATTTTCCCAAGTGTCAACTGACTGTGATCCCAAACTCATGAACTATTTGAGTGCTGCATCCTTCAACGTAGATGGAAATAGTTTGAGCTTCTGTGCATCATTTCAATAGTCATAGTTGTTACACAACACCTCAAATTAAAATAAGAACATGTCAGGATCTTCAATGGTGAATCCCCTAATTACTGGTAATGAAGAATGAGGAATATTTTTCATTGGAGCATCCTCATTAGGATTGACAGTAGGGAACTTTAAGGTGATGTGGTTGTTGTTTGCAAGTACTCCCCCATTGTTGTTGTTATTGTTGTGTCCCTCATATTATTGTCAAATGCCCAAGGAGTGTAAGTGGTTGCGAAGTGTTTCTCAACAAGCTTTCCACTACGTAGTTCAAAAGAATCCACAAACTTCTTGGCAAGATTTGGGTTGATTAATGGCTCTTGAGGAAACTCAGGAATTGTTTGTGATATGCTAGGTGGAGAAATAATAGAAGGTTCTACAACACACTTTTCCAATTCAGGCTCAACTACCAGTGGATTTTTTCTTGATTTTTCTTGTTTTTTGTTTGTGAATTTTCTCCTATTTCATGTACCTTAACAAATCTGCCTTTACTATCCCTAGGTTGATGCATGCACCTATATGACTTATAATAGTAAAAATCAAGAGTATTCACCCAAACAAGTTTGATAATTGTATAGGCTTTCCTGAAGACATACTGGTCCTAAATTAACTCACTACGACTTCATGCTTATAATACTTTTCCTTGGCAATGGCGCCAAAAATGTTGGGTAAAATTGTGGTCAAGAATCACTCTTATATTTGACTTAAATTGCTCTTATTTCAATTTCCTCAGTTTGTACCTAAGTGTGTCAATCTAGTGGTTGTAGACTTTTGAAAGGTATTGTGGTTGCTTGCTTAAGGGACAAAGATATCAAGCTAAGTGGGGATGTATGCAATGCTGCTTAATCCATGTTTAATCTAAATTCTGGCTTCCACACCTTCTATTGGATCTGTGATAGGAGCCCGAGTCAAAATAGTCTGCAGTGTAAACCAATTAACAATGGACATTAATTAACATTAATTAAAATATAATTAAAAGACAAAATTGAAATGAAACACACTTAACCTTACTCGCACTTGTTTAATAATCACTCAAATCAATACAACACATGGAATTTGAACTTATGTATAATTGATAACACACAAAAATGAAACTTATATGTAATTGATAGTAAACTACTAACCAGATTAGTCACAATAAAATGTATACACAACCAAAATGTTCATTACCAAATAATATAATTTTATTGTAGTAATCACCAGATAATCGATAAAGTGGGCCCTGCCTTCTCCAATTATTGCTGATGAAGCTTACAACCATGAACTACTCCACAATGTTCATATAAACAAAAGCGCAATATCTAGAAATCATAGAAGTCTACTCCTGTATATTATTATTCATCTATATATAAAACCGAGTCTTCGACTTACATATTTATAGAAATTATTGACCGATTAAATTATAATCATCGCTTAGATAAAAACATATAAAGTTTGTGGTTATTTTGGCCTATTGCCAACAACCTTAAAATCTAATAAAAAATATCCATAGTCTCGGTTATAGTTTTGCCTTTATTCAAAATGGTAGAATACAACTCATTACTAGTTTAATAATTCGGCACTGAATTTAGACAAAATGACAAAAAGGACTTCAAAACGCTCTCATCTCCACACCACCAATGCAGAACCTTCCATATGCCGCTCAGTAAGTATCCCCTGCTACCAAAATTATAGAAAATAATTAATAAAGATCAGAGGAAACAGTGAGTCCACAAGTTTATATCTTTCCTAGCATTTCATGAAACATCCCTAGTTCATTAATGAAAAGTGATAGGAACCAGTGGAAAGTACTATGAGAATAACAAGAATTAAAGATAAATAAGGGAAAAAACTAAGACATATTTCACCCTCATCACTCAGCTCCTACACTATTCATTGCATCAATATCTTTTGATTGTTCACCTTCTACCATTTCTATGCTAGGAAAATGATCTAAATTAATCAAAAGACAATCATATCTTGCACAATCCAATTCATTCATACTTAAGGTTCCATCATTTTAGAACCTTTCAGGATTATCAAAGTTTTGCATAGAAATTGACATTAATTCTTGATCGACATTATCAATGCATGTAGCTGGATCAACCATTAGTGAAGAGGAAGTAGTAAATATTTCCATACTAATGTCATCTTAGGTCAATAGAAATGACTCCATTTCAACCTCAATAAATTCATAAGGTACAACCATGTGGTAGTTATTGGAATCAACCATGCAAGGGAATTTATCATTTTCATACTTATCACTATTGTGCAAGTTATTGTCATATTCATAGGCTGCAAAGGTTTTTACATTAGCCTCACATAAGCTACTTTGAGTACTCAAATGGTGGATGGCATCACCATGGGTAGGTTCATCAGTAAATTAGAAGGTGTTGTAATCACAATCATCTTAAACTTCATTATCTGTATACATAGGATCAACATCATCACACATTTGTCCACATACTATTGGACGCTCCCTTCATTGTCATCAATAATTCCCAATTCTTTGCTTGGGCTATTTTTGTCACCAAGATGTCCTTGGAGTTTTGTCACTATAGCATCTTCATCTTTTGCAAGATTTTCTAACTCTGTGTCAATCATTCTTTTGAGATTTGATTGTGAATTAAGAATGTATGCAAATTGCTGATTAGTATCCTGAGATTTTACTTGATTTGCTTTGGGAGACGCTAATGTCTAAAGGGTATTAAATTCATCTATGTGTAGTAACTTATTCAGGAATATATAGGTCCCATGGCTTCTCATATGCACTTGACACTAGAATATGAGATGTGATTTCTGATCAAAAAATATTTGCCCTCTTCAAATCCACTTTATTACTTTGTGATTCAGGCATCACATCAGGACAAGCACTGCCAACTGTTTGATCTGCATGAGAACTTGAGATGTTGAACTGATAATTAGCTTGGCCATTGTTTACAATCCTTTTCCCTCTATTTCCAACTTCAAATACATATATATGAGGGCTACTAGGCTCACAGTTATGGAATTTTACTAATCCTTATTTCATCATTCCTTCAATATCCATTGCCATTTGAAATTCCTAGTGTAAAATTTGTGGTTCTTTTTTCCTTAATTGATAGCTTATTTTCTTATCAAATGCTCCCAAATACACCACTAATTCCATTGCATCTTGAGGCCTATAAGTATCAAGAATCCTTCTTAGAATCCTCATGAATCTGAGATTAAAAATGGGTGCCAACTCTTCATCTCTAATATGAATGTTCATGAAATTACTAAACACTATGGACATACAAATCCTTTCGCCAAACTGTCTACTAAAGACTGATTTGAACTCATTCCATGAGTTGATTGAACCTGGTAACAATTCAAAAAACCATTCTTTGGCATCATCTTTTAGAGACTGTACATATAACCTCATAACGACATATTCATGATAACCTTCATAATCATCCATAAGATTACTAAATATCTTCAAATGCAAATCTCCTTGTTCATGCTTCATACCACTGAATTTGGGCAACTTGTCTCTCACCTTAGGTAATATAGGGTTTGGGTATCCAAGAATACCATCAAAATCAAGGGCTTTATATCTTCTAATGCTTAGATTTATTCTATTACATGACTGAGATTTTTTACATGACATGGTCACATTAAGACAGTTAAAAGGATGATTATACTGATGATACTTCTTAATAGTTATGACCTTATAAGTTTATTCCTATAATAGGAAATCTTAAAATTAAATTACATATGAAACCAACAACTAAGATAGACCTCCCATGAAACATAAGATATAAGAGCATACATACTTCTTTTCATAATACAAGGAATGCCAATAACAATAGAGAAGTATGCCTAAATTACGTCTACTCTCTCTCTAACTTAGTACTGAATTTACTTGAAGGGCACATTTGACATCTTCATATAAATTTTAAAAAATACCTAGAGTATTGCATTCGAAGTTCATCCTTTTCTTGTTTGAAAAATTTGTAAATCTGCAACAGTCTTTACATCTCCATTTGGTTCTTCATTCAAAGTTGCCACCGCCTTGGCAGAGGAAAAATTTCAACATCTCAAAGCCACTCGAAGCTTTATTTCATTCTAGATTTTTTATGACAGCAGAGTCATTCATTATCTCTCCAAATTTGCTACAGTAAAATATTTCCATGTCTGAAACCTCAAGACCTAAAATATGCTTTTAGATTCTTCAATTTCTGGATTCTTCTTTCAATGGATTTAACAATTTATCATCAAAGACTTTGTATCATGGTTATCCCCAACAGAGTTGCCATTTTTGTGGCATATACTCTGATGGGATATCTTGGCTTGAATGTGATTTAGCAAGATATTACCAGAGACTCTGTATATTACTCCCCAGCTGATGCAGAGCCAAGCAACAAAATAGGTGATGACCTTTGTTGGCATTGAGTTGTCATTGATGTCAATCGATATTGCAGGCTACCGGTAGGATGTGTCAATTTGGTATGAGGAAGATTGAACCGACATAAAGAATAGAAGTATGATCATGTGTTGACAGATGATATCACCGGTATACGGTGAGATGTAGGAGTGAGTTGGCATGCCTAAGTATTAACCGGTAAGGCATAAACTAGTATGAAGGCTAGCTATTTGTTTGTGATGAAGAGTCAAAATGTTAGATGAATCACAAAAACACCCAGTGAGCTAAACTGAACGAATGGCATGAAGACATACCAAAAGGTTAGATGAACTGTCAGTTTTGTGTAATGCTGATAACAATGGTTCTCTTGAGTATCTGGAATATCGGTAAAAGTCTATACTGGTAGAAGGGTTTGTACCGACAGAGATATTCAGGGTGGAACCGACTCTTTGTCATTGAGTAGAAAGTATGTCGATGTGTGCCCTGGGGAGATGAGGTGGAAAACATGTAGAGGTTGATAAAATGTTCATCGACATGGCTGTTCGTGTAGTTGGTGGTCATTAAATGATAAATCCAAAAATCACAGGATATTATCTAACAATTGTGGCTCGAGGAAGAATGGACGACAGAGAATGATTAGGTAGTTGTTGGCATGGTGATCGGGGCATGAAATCTGATTGAAGGTTGACCTCTAGTTAGAAATAGTTGGACAAGATGAGGTCGACCAAGATCAAGGCCTCAAAGCAGAGTAATGTTTGCTATTTTTAGAAAACATGCATTGGATGAATAAAATGACGTGTACAGATGCATCTCCCCATGACAGGTGAATGATCCAAGGTGGATCAAACAAGATTTGATGTAGATTTGGTTGAAGGAAAGAAATCCTAATCACCTAATGTTGGAATTTTTTTTTGGCGGGAAAACTTGTTTTTAAATATACAAGTCTAAAATTGATAAGGTTGCTACTGCAAGATTATATGTGATTATGCTGGCGAATGAAAGAGAGATAAAAAATATTGTTTAAGTGAAAAACAAGGAAAATCTCAAGTGACTGTGTATTGAAGGAGAAACCGACGAGGTGTGTGAACCGACAGAGACAAAACCTGTCAAAGTGTGAGAAGGTGTGAGGTGAATCCAACAGACAAAGGAAGGAAGTTTTTAATAGAGTAAGGACTAGCATAAAGGTAGTGTTGTAGTGAGTGTGGAGGTTTCATAGATCGGTAAGATTGAAATTGGTAGAGAAGTGTATTGAAGGGTTGCAAAACTTCATTTGCAATAGGGAAGTTATTTTTGTATTTAAATCTTCATATTATTTTCACCGAGTGGGTGCTTAGTGCAGGGGTTGTAGCTCCTTTAGGTTGTAGCCTATAAATTGTTCAGGGGTTGGTGCTCCTTTGAGTCAGTGCTCATAAATCAGAGGTTGGTGCTCCTTGGGTTGGTGCCCTAAAATTGTAATCAAATCTTTTACATTGTGAGGTTGGATTGGAGCAAAAGATCTCCAACAACTATTCTCACCAATGTTTTTCCCACATTGGGTTTTTGATAGGGAGGTTGCTAGGTAAGTGCTCAAAAGGCAAATTTTGATCAAGAAGTTACAAAAGGAAAAAAAAGTGTTGTTTATGTTTTCTCCTTATGTTGGCTAATATCAAGATTAGTTGCAATAGTCACTTCTCTCTAGGAGTCTTCACCAACAACCTCCCTTTTTGGTGATAGCTCACACCCATGCTCAAACCTACTCCAATTTCTCACTCCACCCATCTACACATTCTCAAACCTTGTTCTTTTGGCATTCATCCCTCTATTTCAGAGTGCATTAGGAGTCTTCAACATGGACATGTAGGGTAACAAGATTTACTCAAGGTTTTAGTAATCAAACTTAGTTTAAGACCCATAGCCTTTGGCTTACTCAACTCACCAACCAAGGGTCAAAAACTCCAACTGAGGCTATACACTATCCAAGGTCCTATTTGTCATTTGGTTCACTATTTTAAAATGTCGACACAAAGTCTCATGAACCCCAAACTCCTTGCAATCGGGTTCTAAAAATTGTGTGTTATGCAGTCAAAGGCTACTAGCCCGTGGAGGGGTAATTGACAATTTTTTGCTTGTCCTTCTCTATGATGGGTCTCACCTCCAACAAACTTGATTTGGATGGTAGTTTTAAGGTATATGCTAGTGTATTTTCATGGTTTAGGCAACTGTTATTGTAAAATGAGGACTGTCCACTATTTGTGGCATAATTGTAGGGTTTGGTAGGGTTTAGACCAAAGAACATAGAGAAATATTCCCAACTCCACTAATCAAGCCTCCAAACTGGCTTAGGACTTCTACCACACCAAATAAAACCTTCCCCTATTACTTCCCTACAAACATAATGCCAAACACTTGGCACACATTTGAGAAAGGAAAAGAAATGCCACTGTGACTGTTAAAAATTGCCCTTTTATCAGTCAACTGCTACTACATCTTTGGATCTGAATTATGGAGAGTTTAAAGAGAAAATATACCTCAAAGAGGTCTGCAAGATACTAAATAAGTTTCCTATTACATAGCCTTCTCAGTTACAAGGCTTGGATGATGCTTTTGAAGCATTCCATGAGCAATTTGACAAACACAATTCACAAAAACAGTGAACTCACTGTTTTGTTTACAAAATGAGAATGTTTAATAGGAAAAATCTACTCTAACAAACCAAGGTGATCTTCAAAACCCTTGGCCATATGTCTAGACCTTTTCCTCATACATTTGTTCACTCCAAATTACTTTTGGGTGCAAATCTTGAGTTTTTGAATATGCTACTAGCCGAGTAATCAATACTTGCCTAGTATTCACTCAAGTCCTCCTTCCAAACACAATTTTGGCATAAAGTAAAGCATATTTACATTATATACATGATTAAAAACTTGACTAAATCCATATTGTGGGATCCCAGACCTGGATTAGTTAAGTGGTGGCATTTTGGAACTTGAAACCCTTGATAGGGCAGTGAGCACACAGAAGTAAAATAATTTTGTACAAACAAAATACTAAAGGAAACTAGTACCACAATCACTTGGAGAGAATTTTACAACTACTATGCACACTTACCAAGTACAGTACGGACTAGCAAAGCTACAGTACAGACTATTACTCCAAAGAAGCAAAAAATAGTGAATAAAGCCAAAATTTCATGATTTTTATTAGGAATCTCTTGCTCATACAATCTCCAACCTTCATCAAGGAAAAGAGAAGTATTTTTATATTCCAAAAAGTTATTTATAAAGCCTAGTATGGACATGAGGCTTCCACAACTTCATTTTGCAAGAAAAGTAAAAAAAATGACAACTTTTACAACTTTTGCAAGCCCAAATGACAACATTTCTTGCTCCAAAAGACATTTTTGACACTCTAACCTTATCAAATTGTCTAAACAACTTAGACATGCTTAAAAACAATTATCAAACATGTTTCAATTCTTTGGAAAGCATTAGAAGACCTTTTTGGCAATTTTGCACATTTTTGCCAAAAATTGTCAACTCAAAGCCTGAAGAGAAAAACTTGACCTCTTGAACCCAAAATGAGATCAAAACCACTAAACATGACACACAACAAGCTAAAACAACAT
Source organism: Cryptomeria japonica (assembly GCF_030272615.1). Lineage (NCBI taxonomy): Eukaryota > Viridiplantae > Streptophyta > Pinopsida > Cupressales > Cupressaceae > Cryptomeria > Cryptomeria japonica. The sequence continues at coordinate 622,115,582 of NC_081411.1, forward strand.
TATAAACATGAAATCACAAATTACTCAAAAATGAGAGTTTTGCTCAACTAGGTGCTCCTGCACCATACTCCTCCAAAAATAAAGAAGTCATGTGACTCCTTGAGGCAGCAAATAAGAAGAGATGTCAAACTTCTAAAAGTCAGCTTCAAGTATCCATGTGGCCTCTGAGATAGGCTTATCATTCCATTTGATTAGATGCTCCATGTAGGTGTGATTCCTTGTCTTCTTGAGAATCCTGGAGTCTAGAACCTATTCTGCTTGGGGAATAGAAAGAGAAGGGAGAGATAGATCAGAAAGGGATTGTGCAACATCTAAAACTCTTTGAATCTCCTCAGGTGGCTGCCCTTTGAAAGCAATCAAATATACAACATTAAAAATGGGAGACAAAGAAATATCAGTAGGCAAATCAACTTTGTAAGCATTAGATCCATACTTAGCCAATATTTTGCAAGGGCCTATTCTCCTCATCTGAAGTTTGCTTGGAAGACCCTTTTGTAGCCTTGCCTTGTTTAAATGAACCATCACATAATCTTCTATGGAAAACTAAACTCTCTCTTTGTAGCATCCACTCTTGCCTTGACTTTTTGGGAGGTATCTTGAAGAGCTTGTCTCACTTGCTCATGAACCTCCTTCATGGATTGAGCCATGTCATCTGCTGTTCCACTCTTAGGCTACAAGTTAGTGATATCCCTCAACTCCATTATACCCCTTGGATGCATACCATAAACAACTTCAAAAGGGCTTTTACCTGTAGACCGGTTAACACTATCATTGTAGGCATATTCTGCTTGATGAATGAGCTGATCCCAACTCTGCCCATATTCCTTTGTCAAGCACCTAAGCATGTTTCCAAGTGACCTGTTCACAACTTCAGTTTGGCCATCAGTTTGTGGATGATAAGCTGAACCAAATGAGAGATTAGTACCTGATCTCTTCCATAATGTTTTCCAGAAATGACCAAGAAACTTAACATCCCTATCTGAAACAATGCTAGTAGGCAAACGATGTATTCTAACAACTTCTTTGAAAAATAAGTAAGCAATATGACTTGCATCATGTGTTGTCTTGCAAGGAATAAAATGAGCCATTTTGCTAAATTTTTCAACTACTACAAAGATGCTATCAAATACTGCTGGAGTTCTAGGTAATCCTACCACAAAATCCATACTAATGCAATCCCAAGGCCTATGTGGAATGGGAAGAGGCTGATATAAACTAGCATTGGAGGAATTACCTTTTGCCTTCTGACATACCAAACACTACTCAACATACCTCCTGATGTCTCTCTGCATCTTAGGCCAATAATAGAACCTTTGAGCCAACTCTAAGGTCTTGTTGAGACCGAAATGTCCACTTAAGCACCCATTATGCTTCTCCTGAATGAGGTTATCCCTCATAGAACCTTTTGGAACACACAACTGTCCACCCTTGAATAACAAACCATCCTGTAAAGTGAAATCAACATATGCACCATGGAAATTATTCTCAAAATCTTGACAAACTTTATAAGCCTCAACAAAATCATCATCAGTAGGATACATCTCTTTAAAACTATCAATACCAATGCTCTGAACTTGAATCTCATTAATTGTTAACAACCTTCTACTCAAAGCATCTACTATTTTATTCAACTGACCCTTCTTATGCTTAAGAGTAAAAGTGTAAGCTTGCAAGTATTCTACCCATTTAACATGCCTATGATTCAGTTTATCCTGTGAGTTCAAGAAACTTAGTATCTGATTATCTGTGTATACAACAAACTCTTTAGGAAGAAGATAGTGTCTCCATTTCCTAAGTGCCTGTACTAATGCATAAATTTCTAAATCATAGGAAGAGTACTTTTTCTTGGCATCATTCAATTTCTCACTAAATAATGCGACTGGTCTATTTTCCTGACTTAAAACAGCTCCTACAACAATATTACTAGCATCACATTCAATATTAAAAAGCTTATCAAAACTAGGTAAAATGAGCACTGGTTGAGTAGCTAAATGAGCACTGGTTGAGTAGCTACTTTAATTTTCAATAATTCAAACCCCTTATTGGCTGCATCCATCCACTGAAATTTTGCCTTTACACCCCCTTTGATGGTGTCTAACATTGGAGCACAAATCTCACTAAATCCCTTGATGAATTTTCTGTAAAATTGTGCCAAACCATGGAAGCTTCTAACATCATTGGCTGTCCTAGGAGTTGGCCAACTGGTTATTGCTGCAACTTTAGATTGATCCATTTTTTGATTGCCTCCTAATACAATAAAACCAAGATAGACCAATTCTTGCTTCAATAAATCACATTTTTCTAGATTAATGGTTAGTTGTTCATCAGATAACTCTTCCTTAGTCTTACTGAAAATAAGAATATCATCTCAATACACAACAACAAACTTGCCAATGAAATCATGTAAAACTTCATTCATGAGTCTCATGAATGTGCTGGGAGCATTAGAGAGTCCAAAAGGCACGACAAGCCACTCATAGAGACCCTCATTTGTTTTGAAAGCTATCTTCCATTCATCCCCCTCTTTGATTCTTATCTGATGGTAACCACTCTTCAAGTCAATCTTACTGAAATACTGTGCACCCCCGAAACAATCCATCAAATCCTCTATCCTGGGTATGGGAAATTTGTATTTGATGGTGATCTTGTTTATGGCTATAGAATCTGTACAACATCTCCATGTTCCACCCTTCTTAGGTGCCAACATTGTAGGTACTGCTCAAGGACTAATGCTTTTCCTAATTAGCCCTTGGTCTAAGAGTTCTTGTATTTGTCTTGCTACCTCTTCATTTTGTTCAGGGGTCATCTTATAGGCTGCCTTATTTGGTAAAGAGGCTCCAGGTATGAAATCAATTTGATGGCTAATGGCTCTAGGAGGTGGTAAGGCTGCAGGTGTACCATCACTGATTATTTCTTTGAAGTTATCAAGGATTTGGTGCACCTCATATGGTATCTCAACTTTCTTTTCTACCTTTTCTTCCTTGGGTTTCACTATGAGTGCAAATCCCACACCTTCACCTTCTTCTAGTGTTTTTATAAATTCTTTCTCATTCACTAACAAGATGTTAGGCACTTTGTTGCTGCTCTCTCCTTCTTCAATGAGGGATTGAATTTGATAGGCTACTCCATCTTTCTGAAATGAGTAGGAGTTTCTTTCCCCATCATGGTGTTCTTTTCGGTCAAACTGCCATGGTCTACCCAACAGTAGGTGGCAAGCATCCATACGAAGGATGTCACATAGGATCCAATCTGTATATCCACCTATGTGGAAATCTACCTAGGCTTGCTCATTTACTAACAGATGTTGTCCCTTATTTAACCATGTGACTTTGTATGGCTCCCTATGTTGTATCCTAGGTAGTTTCAATTTACTCACTGCTTCCTCTGATATGATGCTATTTGTGGACCTTGAGTCTATGATAACCTTACACACCTTTCCCATGATTTTACACTTAATCTTGAACAATGCTCTTCTCTGTGAGACCTATGTACTGTGTGGCTTCTTCATTAACACTTTCTTGATCATTAAACTCTCACCATCTTCTGAAGCTAGGTGGTTCAATGGTGAAGTTCTGGTATTACCTCCATCTTCCTGAACATAGTTTATCCTCTTTTCACCACCATAGGATTAACTAGGCTTCTCTGGGCATCTATAGGTAGCGTGGCCCAACTTTTGATAGTTATAGAACTTCATGGTTGAGAAGTAGGACCCTCTCCTTGGTCCATTAGATCTACCCCTACTCGGGTTGCTTGATCCCCTACCCCTATAATTGGGTTTTCTCTAAGAATCCCCACTTTGCTCTATAAGTTTAGACTCTCCCTAGGATCATTGATCTATGCTCCTTCCCCTAAAATTGCCTCTATTGCCTCTACCATCTCTTCCCCTACCTCTTCCTCTATTATTTTGTTCTTTCTTTCTCCTACTTTTCTCTTCCACCTTAAGTGCTAGTTGATAGCACTTGTGTACTATTTGTGGGCATAACAAGCTCATCTCTTCCTGGATGTTCCATCTTAACCCATTCAAGTACCTTGCCACTTTTATACTCTCATCCTCTACTACTCTGGATCTCATGCACAATTTTTGAAATTCCTTAGTGTAGCTACTGACATCTAGGTCTTTTTGTCTCAAATTTTGTCTTTTCCCATGAAGTTGTACTTCATAGTCTTCAGGAAGGTAGGTTTCTTTTATTTTGGCTACCATTGCTTTCGAGGTGGCTAGTGGTTGCTTACCTTCTTTCACCCTTTCCTCTTGGATGAACTTCCACCAAGTTAAGGCTGCTCCTCTCAACCTTGATTTTGCTACCTTAACCTTTTATGCTTCAGTTACTCCATCACATTCAAAATGGTTTTCTAGACCTTCAATCGAATCTATAAGAGCATCTGGATCCATCTTCCCACTGAAAAGAGCCACTCCCTCTAAGGTTTTACCACTCATAGCTCTCAAGGCTTTCAAGAATGGTTCTTGGTCAATGATAGGGTCAGGCATGGGGACCTCATCCTCTATTGCCATCATTTTACCCCGATCACCAACCTTATCATGGACTTCTTCAGTTTTGACTTCTACTTCAACTAGTTTCATTTCTAGTTGATCTAATCTTTCTCCGAGTGCCCTATTTTCCTCTTCTTGGTCTTCAACCTTCTTGGCTAACTCTGCATTAGTCACCATGTTTTCCTAATGTTCCTTTCCTCCTGAATCTTTTGTTGGCTCTAATACCATTATGATAGGGAGGTTGCTAGGTAAGTGCTCAAAAGGTCAATTTTGGTCAAGAAGTTACAAAGAGAAAAAAAAGTGTTGTTTATCTCTGCTCCTTATGTTGGCCAATATCAAGATTAGTTGCAATAGTTAGGTCTCTCTAGGAGTCTTCACCAACAACCTCCCTTTTTGGTGATAGCTCACACCCATGCTCAAACCTACTCCAATTTATCACTCCACCCATCTACACATTCTTAAACCCTATTCTTTTGGCATTCATCCCTCTATTTCAGAGTGCATTAGGAGTCTTCAACATGGACATGTAGGGTAACAAGATTTACTCAAGGTTTTGGCAATCAAACTTAGTTTAAGGCCCATAGCCTTTGGCTTACTCAACTCACCAACCAAGGGTAAAAAACTCCAACTGAGGCTATGCACTGTCCAAGGTCCTATTTGTCATTTGGTTCACTATTTTAAAATGTCAACACAAAGTCTCATGAGCCCCAAATGTTGGCATATGCACACTCCAATGAGACATTGTAGGTGATTGAAGGTTTTGTCATTGATGGCAACCTTACAATCCTATGGCATCGGCAAGGCATTACACTGACAAGATAGTTCACCAGCATCAACAGATCACACTCTACACTGACACTCAAACCATTGGCACTGGCACAGAGAAAGGAAGCATACCGGCACAGAGGCTGACACGATTTTTGATATATTATATTTTGTTTATTATTGTAAAAACTTTGTAAGCCGACTTGGCAAGTTCTAAAATGACTCTTATATAAGAGAGATCATTGTAGACATTAAGTAAGTGAAGTAAGTGAAAAAAGGAAGATATTAGGCAGACCTATTATGTGAAATATAGGTTAAAGGTTCTATGTAAAGAACAGAGTAGAAACCGGTATTGGATCATGCATTATAGATGCTATTGTAAAGAAGTACAAGATATTGGATTTGTATAATCCATATTGTAAGTCAGTGAGACTTCCCATTGAGTAGTGAGCTCTAGGCAATTGGCCTTCCTGCATGTGCAGGCCCCTCTTGTAAGTAATATTCTCTTATTGGCCAGTAAGTGAATATTGTGGGTCACAAATCCCACCGAGGTTTTTCCCACACTGGGTTTCCTCATTAAATCCTTGTGTCATGGTGTGCTTTTCATGTGGATGCTTTTAATTCTGTTTATTGCATTATTTCTTGCATACCACTATACTGTTATAATATGTTCAACATGTTTTAAGTTAAGAAATTCAATCCACTATTTAGATACTGATTCACCCCCCTCTCTTAGTATCTATGGGAATCCTAACAATTGGTATCAGAGCCCGGTCTTCTATTTTCAGAGGCCTAACAACTTGAGGAAGATCTTGACACCGGTAGAGATGGAAAATCTAATGAAGCAACTTGAAGCAGCTCTCTCAGATTATGACATAGAGAAATTGAAAAATATCAAACTAGAAGATGATCTAAAAGCAGCTCAGGATATCATTCAAGAACTTCAAGAGAATCTTACTATTGCAAGAAACAAGAGAAGAGAACTTTGTGAAAAAATGCAAAATGAGAATGATGAAAAGGAATCACTTAATGATATGATAAGTAAGCTGAAACTGGAGAACATAACAACAAAGAATGAGATGCAGGATATGACTATGAGATTTTGTAAAGAAATTGAAGATAGGAAGAAAAATGAAGAAGAATTGACCAGAAGACTAAGTGATGCAGCAAATGAGAACACAAGACTTAGCTATGAAAATGATTTATTGAAGACAGATCTGATGCACACTCAGAATGACTCCAATGAACTGATGAGGTAGAAAGAAGTCTTAGAAAGAGAACTAGAAACTGCAAATCAACATAAAGAAAAATTCAAGAAAAGCTCAGAGGAACTTGGTAACTTGTTGAAGAATAAAAAACCTAAAGGTGACACTTCTGGAATTGGCTTTGAAGTTGGTGAAAGCTCTGGTATTGCAAACACACAGGATCATAGCAAACCAATAAGGCAACCTAATGCTTATAAATTCAATGGAAAATGCTTTATCTGTAATAAGTATGGTCATAGAGCAAATGAATGTAGATCTAGAAATTATCAGAATATCAACACACCCATCGGTTAATGTTCAAAATGTAACAAAGTTGGTCACAACTCTGAAAATTGTAGAATGAATGTGAGATGTTATGTTTGTGGAAGATTTGGACATTTATCTAATCAATGCAGAACACAAACTGGCATAGGTTATGGGAAAGCTATTCAGAAGAATAATGTGACTTGTTATGCATGTAACAAGATTGGGCATATTGCAAAATTCTGTAGAAGTAAAGGACCACCAGTAGACAACAAAAGTTCTAGCTTGAAAGGTAAAGAAAAAGTTGAAGAGGTTAAGCAAGAATTCTCAAAACAATGGATTAGAAAACCTGATCTAAATATTGGGAATACTCCTCCACCGGTAGAACCAATCAATGCTTCACCGACAGGACAAAGTGATGCTTCATTGACAGGACAAAGTAGTGCTCCACCGGCAGGAAGTTCTTCATCAAATTGAAGAAATTTCCTTGAGGGTTTGGCAATCTAATGTCACATGTGCTATTATTCCCTCGGTTAGAGATGAGAAGTTGGAAATTACTTCATTACCGGAAGACAATGTTAAGTGAATACTTAACCGACATGCATTAAATGTGGTAGATGGCAAATAAACACTATAAATTTGTGGTTTTGGCTCCATTTCATTTCACCATGATTTCAAACATTCGTAGAGCGCGAAATTTGTAGAGCTAAGGGATTTCAAGCAAAGAGGCGAAGCACTTCAAGCAATCAATCCATCCAAGATAGAAAAAGGTATTTATCATCATGGCATCCACCTCTACACTTGAATATATAGCAAACCCTACTGTAGTCGAGGTTATCAAACGCCCTAGGCCCATATTTCAACTAGTTCCCTAGGTAGAAAAGAAAGATGACAATATAGGTTCTTTCTCTCAAATACCAAAAGGAGTTGTTTATGCTGAAGACCCCACAATTTACATCCACTGTAACATAGAGGCATTGGGAGATGAAGAGATCAAAACCATGTATAAATCTGTCATATGTGATAATTCTGGAAATGTAAAACCGGAACATAAAATCATTGAAACCCTAGGATTTACTGAAATCCTCTGCATTCCTGAATTTCCCAAGGATGTGATTAGGATAGTCTTAAGCAGGGTACATGGTGAATTTTTTTGGTTAGATGCAATTTACAAAATCACCAAGCTATGAAAGCTGTCACAGGGTTACCGTCCATTGGTAAAAGGCCAAAGAAAACCAAGAAGGTCTCCAATGACCTAGTTACTAAGCTAACTGGTGCTACATCTGATAAAAGGTCCTTAAGAGTCAATGATGTAACCAGCACCAATGTAAGATTTATCAGCATGATATTAGGGTATAAGGAAACTCATGCAAATAGACTCAACTCAGTTTCAAGTTTATGCATTAAGAGTGCTTATGACATGATCACAGATAATGTAAAGATTAATATATGTGAGTGGTTGAAGGATGAGTTAATTGACAACTTAGGCAAGATTAAGAAGGATACGAAAGGAACTTTTAGATTTGGAAATCTACTAGTATGTTTGATGCTACATATAACCAAACAGGTTCCTGATATAGGCTATAAAGTACTTGGATTTGATATATCGGTAGGCAAACAATTGACAGAACTATTCAACAATATGGAAGAAGATAAGGAAAACAATATCCATGAATACTTTCAAGCACTTAAGGCCAAAATGAAGAAGAGAATCAGATTATCACAGAAGATTGTTGACAAATATAAGGATGATATATGTTTTGTAATAAAAAAGGATGAGATCTGGATGGAAGCAGTCATCCCAAGAACAATCTGGGTAATAGAGATGGGCTATGAGATAGATGATCATATAATTGAGACTTATGCTAAAGCACTTCTGGAAGCTCCAAATGAACCAAAGGAAGAAGTATTTGGTAGTGCTAAGACCATAGAAAAACAAATACAATCTAAGAAGAGAGTGAAAAAGGTTGAGGCAGTTGTGAGAAGAAGCTCTAGATAGGTAAAGGCTATTAAAGAAGATGTGTTAAAGCAAACCGGTATCACTGAGGATGAGCTAGGAACTCTACAACCTGAGACTCACCTATCACCGGTAGGCACTTCTTCAGAGAGTGACATGCCTACAACTTTTAAAAGAGCTATAAGGAAAAGAGATCCCTCACCGGCAACCACACCCTCACCTAGGAGGACAAGACAGAAACAACAAGCAGTAAGATCTCCGATTAAAAAGACTACACCAAAGAAGAAACTGACACCCAAGAAGAAGAAGAGTACAAAACAAAAGTTGGCTCCTCTTGACATACTGTTGAAATAAATTACAGAGGAAGGGAAACTGAAGAATATAGAGAAATTGTATGACACTCTGACTGCAGATGAAAAAGAACAAGTAGAAAATAGTGTTATATTGCATATGGACATGTATAAGAAATTTTTGATGGAAGTTTTAGATGAAGTACCAGATGAATTGTTTAAAAGACTGGAAGCAAGGAGACAAGTAGTAGTAGAATAGGACAAGAAAATCAAGATAGAAAAGCTACTTGCTATGTATCCAGTGAACTCACCTAAGGAAATTGATGATTTAATTGCTGAAGCCAACCAGTCAGTATTCTTTACTACACACCAACACATTGCATTAATGGTTGGAAGAGTCAATGAGGTGACTGAAGAAATAGAAAATGGATGGGATATATTCCTAGTTGAGAAAGAAAAACCGGAAGATTACAGGAACCCCAAACCAATAAAGGTATATCAGAAGGAGAGAGACAAAGGAAAAGGAAAGGTTGGTGGACCTCCGAGTATCAAAGTAAAAGACAACTTACCCCCACCTCCTTTTACATCACCGGTAACAACAACTATAGAAGATCAACCGATAGTTAAAAGTATGGATGTAGATGATGTCAATCCTAATCCTGAAGTCTTATACAAAGTAGATGTTGATACACAAAAGATCAACATTGTGGTAGACAAAGATACAACTAGTAAGACTAAAATGGCTAGTGAGCCACTGATAGCTGAGCAAACTGATAACACACAAGAGAAACCGACAGATGACAAAGAGCAACAGGTAGAAACTCAGACTAAGACAGTGCAACAAACAGAGCAACAAGAAGAGCAACAACAATAGGAACAGGCTCTGGAACAGGTATAGGAACAGGTTCATGAGGAAACAATACAACCGACAACAAGAGAAGTACACAAACCATTGCTTAAGGAAATGCAAACACAAATAGACCTACCAGAGGTCACAACAAGCTTGGTTACTTCCTCCACCAATAGAATTCAGAATGTTGGTTCCTCCTCAGCAGGCCACAAATCAACAAATGTAGCTGAAGTACTTTTGGATTCAATCAAAAGGATAACAAATTGTAGTTCATAGGCTTACAAAGCTATAGATGACACAATCCCAATTTTGAAGGTAATTTCTCCTAACTGTAATATAGACAATAAAGATTCTTTAGGACAACTTGATACTTTGTGTAAATACATCACTGAGAACACAGTGACTATTGAGAAAATAAAGGAAGAGACCTTGAATAATAAGGTAGAAATTGAAAAGAAAAAATTCTTTGAAGATCAGATAAAGAAGTGTACTAGAGAATTTGACACACTTCTACTGAAGCTGTGTAACTTATTAAAGGAATACAAAACTCTATACAAAGACACCTGGAAGACAAACTTTTTGATAGTAGACATAGATAAGAAAATAAGCAAGGTACAAGATGAAATCAATAAACTTGTTGATAATTTTGTTAACTCACCTGATACATTATCATTTTTTGAGAAAAGGATAACAAATTTTGAGGAAGAGTTACTTAAATTAGAAAGAGAAAAGGAGAGAATAGTGAATAAGGCAAAGCATTTGATACTAAAACTGAGTCCAAGGTTGGACTATCTAGCATCATTGTAGAAGGAAATATATGAGGCACTGATACAGGGACAGACAGACAGAACATATGCAGCACCTCACCGGTACAGTTAAAAGAACAAAGACAACAATAAGAGACAGTAAGAAGTTTATGGAGAGTATAAACTTAATTTTGGTGGATCTATTTCAAATTGTAACTACCCAGTTACAAGGTTGAAACTACAAACTCTACTGACATCTTGACAACCTTTGTCATTGATGCCAAATGGGGAGTAGTGGTATGAGAAAATTCAATATCACAGGAATCATATGCTCAGGGGGAGCACACATTTTTGGTAACATTTTTGGACTTCACATTTTTGGATACACTTTTGAAATTTCTCATGAGTGTTGCCATCAGTGCCAAAGGGGGAGATTGTTGGCATATGCACACTCCAATGAGACATTGTAGGTGATTGAAGGTTTTGTCATTGATGGCAACCTTACAATCCTATGGCACCGGCAAGGCATTACACCGGTAAGGCATTATATCGGCAAGATAGTTCACCAACATCAACAGATCACACTCTACACCGACACTCAGACCACCGACACCGACATAGAGAAAGGAAGCATACCGGCACAAAGGCCGACATGATTTTTGATATATTATATTTTGTTTATTATTGTAAAAACTTTGTAAGCCGACTTGGCAAGTTCTAAAATGACTCTTATATAAGAGAGATCATTGTAGACATTAAGTAAGTGAAGTAAGCGAAAAAAGGAAGATATTAGGCAGACCTATTATGTGAAATATAGGTTAAAGGTTTTATGTAAAGAATAGAGCAGAAACCGGTACCGGATCAGGCATTATAGATGCTATTATAAAGCAGTACAAGATATTGGATTTGTATAATCCACATTGTAAGTCAGTGAGACTTCCCATTGAGCAGTGAGCTCTAGGAAATTGGCCTTCCTGCATGTGCAGGCCCCTCTTGTAAGTAATATTCTCTTATTGGCTAGTAAGTGAATATTGTGGGTCACAAATCCCACCGAGGTTTTTCCCACACTGGGTTTCCTCATTAAATCCTTGTGTCATGGTGTGCTTTTCATGTGGATGCTTTTAATTCTGTTTATTGCATTATTTCTTGCATACCGGTATACTGTTATAATATGTTCAACATGTTTTAAGTTAAGAAATTCAATCCACCAGTTAGATATTGATTCACCCCCCCCTCTTAGTATCTATGGGAATCTTAACACCAAACTCCTTCTTGCAATCGGGTTCTAAAAATTGTGTATTTTGCAGTCAAAGGCTACTAGCCCATAGAGGGGTAATTGACACTTTTTTGCTTGTCCTACTCTACGATGGGTCTCAACTCCAACAAAATTGATTTGGATGGTATTTTTAAGGTATATGCTAGTGTATTTTCATGGTTTAGGCCACTGTTAGTGTAAAATGAGGACTGTCCACTATTTGTGGCATAATTGTAGGGTTTGGTAGGGTTTAGACCAAAGAACATAGAGAAATCTTCCCAACTCCACTAATCAAGCCTCCAAACTGGCTTAGGACTTCTGCCACACCAAATAAAACCTTCCCCTATTACTACCCTGCAAACATAATGCCAAAAACTTGGCACACATCTGAGAAAGGAAAATAAATGCCATTGTGACTGTCAAAAACTGCCCTTTTATCAGTCAACTACTGCTACACCTTTGGACCTGCATAATGGAGAGTTTGAAGAGAAAATATACCTCAAAGAGGTCTACAAGATACTAAAGAAGTTTCCTATTACATATCCTTCTCAGTTACAAGGCTTGGATGATGCTTTTGAAGCATTCCATGAGCAATTTGACAAACACAATTCACAAAAACAGTGAACTCACTGTTTTGTTTACAAAATGAGAATGTTTAATAGGAACAATTTACTCTAACAAACCAAGGTGATATTCAACAACCTTGTACATATGTCCAAACCTTTTCCTCATACATTTGTTCACTCCAAATTACTTTTGGGTGCAAATCTTGAGTTTTTGAACATGCTACTAGCCGAGTAATCAATACTTGCCTAGTATTCACTCAAGTCCTCCTTCCAAACACAATTTTGGCATAAAGTAAATCATATGTACATTATATAAATGAGTAAAAACTTGACTAAATCCATATTGTGGGATCCCAGACCTGGATTAGTCAAGTGGTGGCATTTTGGAACTTCAAACCCTTGACAGGGCAGTGAGCACACAGAAGTAAAATAATTTTGTACAAACAAAATGCCAAAGGAAACCAGTACCACAATCACTTGGAGAGAATTGTACAACTAATATGCACACTTCCCAATGTATATTATGGACTAGCAAAGCTACAGTACGGACTGTTACTCCAAAGAAGCAAAAAACAGTGAATAAAGCCAAAATTTCATGATTTTAATTAGGAATCTCTTGCTCATCCAATCACCAACCTTATTCAAGGAAAAGAGAGGTATTTTTATAGTCCAAAAAGTTAGTTATCAAGCCCAGTATAGACATGAGGCTTCCACAACTTCATTTTGCAAGAAAAGTAAAAAAATGACAACTTTTACAACTTTTGCAAGCCCAAATGACAACATTTCTTACTCCAAAAGACATTTTTGACACTCTAACCTTATCAACTTGTCTAAACAACATAGAAATTATTAAAAACACTTATAAAACATGTTTCAATGCTTTGGAAAGCATTAGAAGACCTTTTTGGCAATTTTGCACATTTTTGCCAAAAATTGTCAACTCAAAGCCTGAAAAGCAAAACTTGATCTCTTGAACACAAAATGAGATCAAAATTACTAAACATGACACACAAGAACCTAAAACAACATTATAAACTTGACACAAGACATTACAAACATGAAATCACAAATTACTCAAAAAGGAGAGTTTTGCTCAACTAGGTGCTCCTGCACCAATTTTCCTCGTATATCTGGTGTTGTGTGATGCAATCTTGTGTATGAGTTATGTTTATGTTACAAAAAATCCTTTAACACACTTAGTTTGCACTATTTGAGCTACCAGTTAGTACTCAGTTTGTTTTATATAATACTGGTATATTCCTGTTGAAGAAAAAGTGTTTAAATCATTGATTCACCCCCCTCTCAGTGATCCATTGTATCCAACAATTGGTATCAGAGCATAGGTACCATGTTTTGTCAAAGTGTTCTCTAGCTTGGGTAGATCCTATCAAGTGTTCACAATGGAAATAAATGAATCCACCTCCTCAAAAGCCCCTATGTTTGATGGTGTCAACTATGCCTTTTGGAGTAGAAGAATGGAAACCTATTTGTCCTCTCTAGGTTGTGATGTATGGATGTAGGTTGTGAATGGGTATCTAGTCCCTAATAACCCCTACTGATCTAGATGCTAAGAAGGAATATGAGAACAATGCTAAAGCTAAAAATTTCATTCTTAGTGGGTTATCTGATAATAAGTTTGTTAAAGTCATGCACTGCTCATCTACTAAAGAAACTTGGGAGAAGTTGCATAAGATATTTGAAGGCGATGCTAAATTCAAGGAAGCCAAGTTACAAACATTGAGAGCACAACTTGAGGGTTTGAAGATGAGAGATGAAGAGAAGATTGCTGACTATCTCCAAAGGATTGATGAAACAACAAACACCATTAGAGGGCTTGGAGAAGAAATAAAAGATGAGGTGGTAATGAAGAAAGTACTTAGATCCTTACATCTAAGTATGATACAAAGGTCTCAACAATAGAAGAAGCAAAAGATCTGAAAGTCTTTACAATGGATGAGTTGTGTGGTTCCCTAACTGCTTATGAGATGAGGATTGCCGATACTGAGGCTGTGAAGAAAGAAGCTGCATTAAAAACATCAAGAAAAGAAAAAGAAGAGTCTGCTCATGATGAAATTGGTAAAGACTATGATGACATCATGGCAAAATTTGTCAGAAGACTCAAGACAGGTTCTGTCAAATACAAAGGCAAGTTGCCTTTGAAATATTTCAACTATGGAAAGATTGGACATTTTGCTGCTAAATGTCCCTATGGTGATAAGAATGAAGATGATCAATCAAGTGGTAGCAGATCATACGGTAAAGATAGGAAGAAGAATGTCTACCAGCATGGTAGAAGAGGCTACCAGAAGTAGAGTAGTCTTTACACACATGAAAATGATACCACAGATGAGGAAAGTGCCTCAAATGACTATTGTAGTGAAGATGAAGTTAGAGCAAACGTTTTCATGGCTCAAGAGGTTCTGATACCTGAAGAAGGAGAAGAGGAAGAGCAAGAAGGAGAAGTAGATCTTGAAGCAGAGCTCATCAACACCTTGGAAGAGCTGAAGAAAACAAGAAGAGATTTAAAGAAGGTGAAAAAGTCTGTAGCTGAAGAACAAGAGATGTTGGAAGAATCTCTTGAAGAATCCAAGAAAATAATTGCAGATCTAAAACTTCAATTGGAAGAGGCCAAGAGGATCTGTGAAGTTACTAGTAGCGGCTTGAGTAAAAAGGAGATGGAGCATCAGAACCTCGAAGAGGAAATTTTCAAGCTCTGAAAGGAATTAGAGAAAAGCAAGGAAGAAATGAAAGTGAGAAGCAAATATGAAGGCAACATCGAAGCTTTAGACAAGATGTTGAGAAAACAGAAGCAATCTAAGGATACCGGTGGCTTAGGATTTGAAAAGGATCAAAGTTCAAATAGAAAAGATGCATCCACCAAAGGGATATAATTTACTTCTTTAAATGAAGGTGAAGAGAAGAAGACATTCACGGTAAGCAAGGATACCAGTAAGAAGACATATGAAGATGCTATTAATAACCACCACACAAACCAGTATACATAATCAATGAAACGAAGGCCATACTCAATGCACCAACATGCAATCCACGGAGAAATGTAGGAGTTGATCATAAGGGATTCACCAAAGTTAGCAGCTTGAAAGGAAGACCCTCGATAAGGCAGTCATCTTCAAGACCAAGACAATCTAACCGATATGTTCCAAATTTTCATGGTTATTTTCACCGGTGTAATAAGTTTGGTCATAAAATGACAGGTTGTAGGAAAATTAATGTCAACCCTAGTTTTGAGAGTAGAAACTCATTTGCTGCACTACAAAGTACAAATGTCACATGTTATAATTGTAATGAGTTTGGTTGTAAGAGTTATGAGTCTAGGAGAAATGTACAGATGTCCTACAAGAATGCTTTGGATAGATCTTTCAATGCCAATGTAAAATGTTACAAGTGTCAAAATTTTAGTCACATAGCAAGGCATTGTAAGCTGAGAACTTACAAGAAAAAGAAAATAGTACTAGATCAGAAGATAAAGATTAAACTGGAACACGAGATGACAGAAGAGGAGAAGAAAGAAGAGAAACAGGTTTGGATAGAGAAGGAGAAGAACAAGACATAGTCAAGATTGATTGTGCAGACTTCTCTATATGCTGAAAGGAAGAATTTATGGGTAGTTGATAGTGGATTCTCAAATCACATGACCAGAGACAAGAGAAAGTTTATCAAGCTTGATGATTGGAATGCTGGTTCGGTTCGGTTTGGTTACAACTCTTCTATAAAGATTAATGGACATGGTACATTGAATATTGATGGAAAGCTCAAGTCTCATGATGTGAACTATGTGAAAGGACTAAAGCATAATCTGCTAAGTGTAAGTCAGATGTGTGACAAAGGATACATGTTCACATTTGACTCTACCGGTTGTTTGGTAAGCAAGCAGAGTATCGGTCAGATTGTAGCACAGGGAAAGAGAACAAATGGTAAAGTCTACAATCTAAAGGAATGCTATGAGTCCCAATGCATGATGGGACAAGTTGATGAAAGTTGGTTTTGGCATCAAAGATCAGGTCATGTGAATTTTGATAATCTGGTGAAGATAAGTAAAAACTGGTATGTGAGAAATATTCCACAAATAACTAAACCAACAAGTACTTTTTCTGATGAATGCATTAGAGGCAAGCAAATCAAAGTAATTTGGAAAATAGAAGAGTATAATACCTCAAGACCTTTGGAGTTAGTACATACAAATTTGTGTGGACCAACAAGGACAAGGGCTCTGACCGGTGAGAGATACTTCATGCTATTTATTGATGACTACTCAAGGATGACTTGGGTGAAATTTTTGCATGAAAAATCACAGGCATTTGAAAGATTTAATATTTTTGGAAGGATGGTTGAAAATGAAGTGGACACCTATTAAAGTGTTTAAGATCAGACCAAGGTGGAGAATATTCTTCAAATGAGTTTGTTGACTACTATGAGAAACATGGAATCCAAAGACAGTATTCAACAACAAGAACACCACAACAGAATGGTGTGCTAGAAAGGAAGAATAGGACAATGGAGGAAATGGCTAGAACAATGTTGAATGAAGCTAGCATACCAAATACATACTGGAAGGAAGTAGTTCATACTGTTGTCTATACATTAAACTAGGTACAACTAAGAGTGAATAGTAGAATGACTCCTTATGAGTTATGGTACGACCGAAAACCATCACTCAAACATTTTAGAGTTTTTGGAAGTAAGTGCTTCATCAAGAGAGATGCTGATGGATTAGGAAGTTTTGATTCCATGAGTGATGAAGGAATCTTCTTGGGTTATTTAACCTATAGCAAAGCCTACAAATGCTACAACAAGAAATTGAGAAAAATAGTTGATAGTATAAATGTGAGAATAGATGAAGACCTACACAAGAAAGAATCTGCACCGACACCCTATATTGATGTTTCAGATGATGAGCATGAAGATGAATCTAACAATGGACCAGTAGAAGAAGCATCAAGCAACAACTCCAACTGGCATGTGTAGAAGAACCATCCGGAAGAACAAATCATAGGAGATTAAAATGAAGGTGTGCAGACCAAAAGGAGACTAGCATTTCTGCCTCATGACATAACCCACAACTTTTTATGAAGCTAGCAAAAGTGAAAATTGGCTAGATGCCATGGATGAAGAGCTAAAACAAATTGAGAAAAATAAAACTTGGGAACTTATTCCTAGATCAATAGACAAGAATGTCATAGGTACCAAGTGGGTCTACTGGAACAAGATGAATGAAGAAGGCAAAATAATCTGACATAAAGCAAGGTTAGTTTGAAAAGGGTATGCTCAAGTGGAAGGTATTGACTTTGAAGAAACCTTTGCACCCATTGCTAGGTTATAGGCTATAAGAATTTTTTAATCTTTCTCTACCTATACAGGTTACAAGGTCTACTAAATGGATGTCAAATTTGCATTTTTGAGTGGTAACCTTGAAGAAGAGGTGTATATAGAACAACAAGAGGGTTATCTTTTACATGATGATGAGAGTTTTGTATGCCTCTTGAAGAAAGCCTTATATGGCTTGAATCAGGCTCCCAGAGCATGGTATTCCTGGTTGGATAAATACTTGAAGGAGCAAGGTTTCTAGAAAGGGAATGCAGACAATAACTTGCCTGTCAAGGTAAATGGAGATCACATGATTATAGTTGTTGTATATGTGGATCATATTATCTTTGGTGGAGATAAGGACACCATGTGCAAAAAATTTGTAGATCAGATGAAGACAAAATTTGAGATGTCCATGCTGGGCGAGTTGTCCTATTTTCTTGGTTTATAGATCTCACAACAAGAGAAAGGAATTTTCATCTCACAAACCAAATATGTTAAAGACATGTTGAAGAAATTTCAAATGGAGGACAACAAACCGGTAAGTACTCCCATGGTTACCGGTCTTAAGTTCAGCAAACTAGACGAGTCACCAGAAGTTGAGCAAATACTGTATAGGTCTATGATTGGTAGTCTATTATATCTAAAAACATTTAGACCAAATATTGTACAAGTTGTTTGCATGGTAGCAAGATTCCAAGCTGCTCCTAAACAGTCTCACTTAAATGCAGTCAGGAGAATCTTCAGGTATCTGCAAGGAACTATCAGTTATGGCCTGTGGTATCCAAAGAAAGGAGACTTCTCTTTGCAGGCTTATACTAATGCAAATAGGGTAGGAAGTATAGATGATTGAAAGAGTACAAGTGGAGGTGCTTTCTACTTAGGAGACCAGTTAGTATCATGGCACAACAAGAAACAAGATTCGGTGTCATTATCTACTACTGAGGCAGAGTAAATAGCAGCTGCTACATGTTGTTCATAGGTATTGTGGATGAAGTAGACACTGAAAGACATATAGGTGGAGATACCAGAACCTATTCCAATCCGGTGTGATAACTCAAGTGCAATCAACATCTCCAAGAATCTAGTAATGCACTCAAGAACAAAATACATTGCAATCAAGTATCACTTCTTGAGGGAGAAGGTAGCAGACAAGGATGTCATAGTCGAATATGTTCCAACTGGTGAGCAGATTGCTAACATATTTACCAAGCCATTGTTGGCATTATGTGAACTGGTATGAGGACATAATGAAATTGTATGTTGTCATTGATGTTAATATGCTGAAGAGAAGAGAATCGGTATAACACTGTGAACCGACATTTATGCCAAAGTGAAGTGGTGTGTTTGTTTAAGGTGAATTGTCATGTGGTTATGAGAACTGGCACATGGAAGCTTTGTATTACTACTAGTTGGAAGTCTCAACTTCAGGGTTTCCGGTTGAAATGCTTCAAGCATGTGTGGATCAACTGGTGACTTTGTGTGATGAGTTAGCATTGTAACAAAGAACAGATCATGTTGCCATGTCAGCCTTGTGCACGTGAAGGATCCTGCATGAAGGAGATTGTTCCCATCTACCTCGGGAATGTGCGAAGCCTGTAAATGGTGATAACACATGATGGGTTATCAACCACCATGAAATCAATAGAAAATGAACAATGGAGAATGTCTTGAGACTGGATCAAGATTGTTGCATTTAATGCAATATGCTCAAGGGTTAGGATTGAACCGTTTGAATTGCTTAACCTAACAGGTTTAGGGTTTAGGGTTTATGCTACCGACCTATCTGTTTCCTATAAGGTTGATGTTGTGTTCCTTTCTGAGGCTGTTGGAAAAAGTTGTGTGTGTGTATCCAAGAGAAGAGATACGTGATTCTTGCTAGACCAGAAGAGAGAAGTGATACCCACAGAGTGTAAGTGCAGAAGGTGAAGAGGAGCTAAAGCGGATCTACATTGGCATTGAGTGCTGCTACCAGATCATTGTAATACCTATTGATCTCTAACCACTTCAATAGTTGGGAAATCCCTTAACAGAGTAGCTTTAATCGGCTTGCTGTAAATCCTTTAACAGGGTGACTCAAAACCATTGAGTTCTTGAAATCCTCTAACAAGGTAACCTCTAACATGGTTTAACCCTTAACCGGATATTCTAGCCATCCCTTAACTGGGTGATCCCTAACAAGATCGATTCCTAATAGAACCTATTGTATCAGTCTTTAACCGGACAAGGCTCCTAATAGAGAGGACTTCTAAAGAGTTCAAAAACAACTTATGGGTATTCATCCCCACCGTGGTTTTTCCCAGTTGGGTTTCCACGTGAAAAATCTGTGTTTCATGTGTGGTGATATTCTTGTGATGGTTTGAGTGATTTGTGTCTGAAGGTAAATCATGTTGATCTAGCTGCTTATATATCTTTTGATGATAGATTACCTGTTCATGCACTAGGGTGTAATGGAAATGAAGTATTAGAATGTATGAAAAGATAAGTGTCAACCGGTTTATTCTTGTCTCAGTTATTCTGGGTTCTGCCGGTTGTACTCTGTTTAAGACCGGTGTTACTGTTTGTTTGTCAAAGCACAGTGTTTGTTGACAAACCAGTTTAGGATTGTGTTTTTGTCTATACTGATTCACCCCCCCTCTCAGTACCAGTTTGGTACTATCTGTTCATCATTGAATTATCAGCCACATCCTTTAGGCCCATTTGAGTACTTGAGACAAAAGATGGGAGTTGTTCCACCATTTGACAACACTTAAATGTGTAGGATGATGTATGGTTCAGGGGGAGTCAACAATTGTTACTATCTTATTAGTCTTGAATCATGAAGCTTGGACACAGGAAGAGAATGTGTCCTATTGTATGTTGACAAGGGAGAGATTATGGGTAGATTCTGGCAGTATGATTGGTGTCAGACTAAGGTTCCCTTTGCCATTGCTATCAAAGGGGGAGAGAAATCGGAACAAAAAATATTGATATCAATGCCAAAGGGGGAGATTGTTGGTATTGAGTTGTCATTGATGTCAACTGGTATTGCAGGCTACCAGTAAGATGTATCAATCCGGTATGAAGAAGATTGAACTGACATAAAGAACAAAAGTATGATCATGTGTTGACAGATGATATCACCAGTATAAGGTAAGATGCAGAAGTGAGTTGGCATGCCCGAGTATTAACCGGTGAGGCATAAACTGGTATGAAGGTTGGTTGTTTGTTTGTGATGAAGAGGCAAAATGTTAGATGAATCACAACAACACCTGGTGGGCTGAACTGAATGAATGGCATGAAGACATACCAGAAGGTTAGATGAATTGTCAGTATTGTGTAATGCTCATAATAGTGGTTGTCTTGAGTATCTGGCATATCGATAAAGGTCTGTTCTGGTAGAAAGGTTTGTACCCACAAAGATGTTTGGGGTGGAACCGACTCTTTGTAGGTGAGTTGAAGGTATGCCGATGTGTGCCATGGGGAGTGAGGTGGAAAACATGTAGAGGTTGATAAAATGTTCATCGACATTGTTGTCCATGCAGTTGGTGGTCATTAAATGATAAATCCAAAAATCACGGGATATTATTTGACAATTGTGGCTCGAGGAAGAATGGATGATAGAGAATGATCAGGTAGTTGTTGACATGGTGATCGGGGCATGAAATTCGATTGAAGATTGACCTCTAGTCAGAAACAGTTGGACAAGATGAGGTCGACCAAGATCAATGCTGTAAAGTAGGGTAATGTTTTCTATTTTTAGAAAACATGCATTGGATGAATAGAAAAATGTGTACAGATGCATCTCCCCATTACAGGTGAATGATTCTAGGCAGATCAAACAAGATTTGATGTAGATTTGGTCGAAGGAAAGAAACCCTAACCACCTGATGTTTGAATTTCTTTTTGGTAGGAAAACTTGTTTTTAAATATACAAGTAATTGATAAGGTTGCTGCTGTGGGATGATATGTGATTATGCTGGCGAATGAAAGAGAGATATAAAAGATTGTTTATGTGAAAAACAAGGAAAATATCAAGTGACTGTGTAGTGAAGGAGAAATCGATAAGGTGTGTGAATCGACAGAGAACAACCAGCAGAGATAGAACCTGTCAAAGTGTGAACAAGTGTAAGGTGAATATAGTAGACAAAGGAAGCGAAGTTTTTAATAGAGTAAGGACCAGCATAAAGGCAACATTGTAGTGAGTGTGGAGGTTTCACAGACCGATAAGATTGAAACCAGTAGAGAAGTGTATTGAAGAGTTGCAGAAATTCGTTTGCAACAGGGAAGTTATTTTTGTATTTGAATCTTCATATTATTTTCACTAAGTAGGTACTTAGTGTAGGGGTTGTAGCTCCTTTAGGTTGTAGCCTATAAATTGTTCAAGGGTTGGTTCTCCTTTGAGTCGGTGCTCATAAATAAGGGGTTGTAGCCTATAAATTGTTCATGGGTTGGTGATCCTTTGAGTCGATGCTCCTTGGGTTGATGCCCTAAAATTGTAATTAGATCTTTTACATTGTGAGGCTAGATTGGAGCAGGAGATCTCCAACATTTATTCTCACCGAGGTTTTTCCCACATTGGGTTTTCTTTATATATCTGGTGTTGTGTGATGCATTCTTGTGTATGAGTTATGTTGATTTTATAGAAAATACTTACACACACTTAGTTTGCATTGTTTGAGCTGCCGGTTAGCACTCAGTTTGTTTTATATAGTACCGGTATATCCTTGTTGAAGAAAAAGTGTTTAAATCACTGATTCACTCCCCTCTTAGTGATCGATTGTGTCTAATAACCTTCTCTCACCCGCAACTAATATGTCCAAATCAAGTTGTTTTGTTTGTTGAAGGTGTCAAACAACACACCTACCAAGTTCTCAACTCACACAACAATTTGTGTGACTGGATCCATACTGGATTAGTCTCTTTCGATACCGATGGGATGAAAACACTCTACCCTTGTGTGAATGGCAGGAAATCTTTCGTTACCGGTGGGATGGAAACCTATTTGATTATTTTATATTGGTGGTCCAACCAACATAAAACCTCCATAAGATATTAATATCAAATGTGTTAGGAGGTACTTGTCTCACAACTGTCCTATTTGTCTAGTAGCCCTATCGGTTGACTAGTAGCCTTACTAGTTGAGTTATCCATGCATAACTTAATAAAATTACAAAGGATGACAAAAACATGGCAGATTTAGATACCCTTTATCAAGTTACACAATTCCCCAAAGGCTTAGACTCTGACCCCAAGTTTGAAAGGTCTATATCTTTACTGTCCTTCTAGACCTAAATAAGCTAATGAGGCCTAATTTCCAAAGAAAGTATCACTTGTATTAGTCCCCCAACTAAAAAAATACTTCTGACAAGTGGGTTAAGGTGTCAAACCACCAAATTAAAGGTTTCAGGACTTGATCCCATCTTCTTTGTCTACTGCAAGTGATTTTCACTTCTTTAGTTCAGGCAGTCACATAGAGATGCTCGCCTAGGGTCAATTCAATCTCTTCAAGCTTGGAGCCTCCCTGTAAACCAACACCAAAATATTATGGTACAATAGCCCCTCTAAAATTTTCCCATAGGTTATTTGTTCCTCTGGTGAAAATGTCAGATTAAGGGCATCTTTACAGTGAAACCCTAGGTGCTGGCTGGGTTTGTGACCAGTTCAGGTAGGTTTTGATGGATCTCTACTACCTAATTATTAAATGACCACAAATTTGATTTAAATGAAAGGTAAGAGACTTCCCTAACTCATCCAATTGGTTCCAGACATTGAACAATCCGTACTGGCCAGAAAAGAACATCAAACACGCAAAATTTTAGGAAACTCCAAGTATATTGTATTGCTCCAAACTCCAAAACATCACCAATTTCAATAACTTACACAACTATAAAAAACCCTTTAATTGATCCAAGTAGTCCCAATATATCCTCCCTAATGGTTTCTAATCACTTTTGAAACTTTTGGAACCATTGGAGGATTAGTTACCCCTTTTTAAAATATTTTGCAATGACAACAAAAGTTGTCAACTTGCACTTCTCAAATTTGGTGACTCCAAGGTGTATTCAGCCTATTCCAAGGATTGGTCTAATGTTTCTAAGACCAATATTTATTTCCCTGTCTCATGCCTAGACTTCTACTAACCCACATGGTCATTTGTCCACGATGGCTTATAAAATGCAACCATGACAATGCCTTACATCAATTAGGCGTTATTGACACACAAACCTATCAACCTACTTCATATGATCATTTTCACCTCATGGGTTATATTAAACTCTTTTAGGCTTCATTTGTGTCTTTGGGTGCTCCTACACCATACTCCATAGGTGGTTGAATCTCAAGTCCAGTTGAGATGAGTTCCTGCAATGTAGTCCCATGTTTCTTCATCTGGTGTTCATCCATCCATACTGCATCTACCTCAGGAAGTCCTTTCTACTTGACAAGGTATTGTTTGTATACCTTACTCCTAGTTTTCTTCACAATCTTGGTGTCCAATATCCTCTCAAGTTTGGGTGGCCCTTGACTTGGAAAGTCTTTCAGTATGTCTGCAACATCTTCCGTTGGGAATGTACTATCTTCCTACACTGTACCTTTGAATGGTGTCAGATCTGCAACATTAAAGATTGGGGATATACCTATATCATAAGGTAATTGGATTATATGTATTGTCCCAAACTTCTTGAGTATTGGACAAGGTCCAACATTTCTCATCATGAGCTTTGTGTGTTTCCCCTTTGGCAATCTCTCCTTTTTCAGATTTGCCCATATCCTGTCTCCAACTTGGAACTGCACATCTCTCTTTCTTTCGTTAGCCTGCTCCTTGTACTTCTCTATACTTCTCTTCAATTGCATCTTGACTTGGTCATGAATCTCCTTTATCCCATCAGCAAATTCTTCTCCACAAGCACTGATATGTTCAGTTGAGGGTAGGTTTCTTAATTCCAACACACCTCTTGGATTCAATCCATAGACAATTTGGAAAAGGCTTCTTCCGGTACTCCTATTGACATAGTCATTATAGGCATATTATGCTTGGGAGATGATGGAATCTTATGTAGGAGCATCCTCGGTTCACAACAATCTTGCATCAACCAAAAACACTTTCTTTCTTGTTTTGTTTTCTATTTGTAGTTTTAGTTTTCCTTTCTGTGTGTCTTGGTTTTGGCTCACCGGATCCTGTGGAGTTGGATTCTACTTGAAGACTTGATCATTTTTCTTTATTTTGAACTGCATCTCATTTGGATCACTTTCTGGCAAGACATTGCTATCGGTTTCCATGACAGTTTCTTGTTACTGGTTGCCTGAGACCTATTCTGGTGATCTACCAGGACCTATTCCAAAGCTTGTGGAGCCTTGGACGTTGATCTCGATGTTTCTTGGCATGTGGCTGACCTTCCATATTTCATCCTTTGGATTTTTTGGAGGAATCTCTTGGCAGAGGCCAACCTTGTTCATTTTGCATGTTAGGTCTTGTTCTTCGGGTTTTTGATCCTATTTGGGCCAATTGGATCCTTTGGATCGGTATATATATTTATAATCATTCTTTTGAATCAGAATCAATTGAAGATTAAGAAGTATCATATAGATAGTCTGTGCCTAGAAGATAGATCTTTAGATTCAAGGTCTCGATGTGACCTATTCTACTAGGCCTGTGTGCTAGTATATTGTAACCCAGTTGTTACTGGTTGGATTATATTAACTTTCATGCAATAAAACCATATATTCTGCATTGCCTCCATCATATCTATGTGTTTCCATTGTGTTTACTCTTGTTGACCAGTTTGGACTGATCTCCTTGAGTTCCCTCCTCACTGGTGATTGCTTCAAGTGGTATCAGAGTGAAGTTCATTCTGAAGGTTGTGTGTCCTGAATTTTATTGTAGGGTGGCAGATTACGGATCCGACCTGCAATTGCAGAGGACTAGTGTGAATCAATGGCGCAAAGAGGAACTAGGAATGGTGGAGCACGTGGGAATGCAAACCCTACTGTGATGGAGATGTTGCAAGGAATAGAAGCCTGGTTAGAAGCCGTGGAGACAACCTAGAGAAGAGGCTGACATATTGAAGATGTAAGTGAAGATGAAGGAGAATAAGTCTCGACAGAACAAGTGAACCTACCAGCAGTTGATCTAGAGGAGGAAAGTTTTTTAAGGGTTTTGAGTAGGGTGAACACTAAACCTCATTTTAACCCACTGAAATATGATGGGAAGTTAGATTCGGATGAATTGATGGATTGGATCTCGGAGATGGATAAGTATTTTGATTTTGAAAACACTGCAGAAGAGAGAAAGGTGAAGTATGCCTGTACCCGGTTGAAAGGTCATGCATCTATTTGGTGGGGGAATTTGCATGTTGATAGACAAAGAAGAGGTAAAAAAATATTAAGATATCGGATAGGATGATTACTAAGTTAAAATCAAAGTTTGTCTCGACAAATTATCAAGTGGATTTGTTCTGGAAGTTGCAGAATCTAAGACAAAAGGAATCTAGTATAAAGGAGTGCATCGAAGCATTTTACAAATTGAACATCAAATCTAGACATGTTGATGCTGAAGTTGAATAGATTGCAAGATATTTGAATGGATTGTGGATTTCTATACAAGATGAACTTAGTATGATCAAATTGGAGAGTGTTGAAGAGGCTTACTAGTATGCAATAAAGGTTGAAGAGAAATTGAACAAATGACATGAGCATAGATAGAGAGGTAGAGGAGGATGGTTTACTAGAGGAATATTTCAAGGAGGAAGAGGATATATCAAAGGAAGAGAAACCAGTACAAATCAGAACAAGGACAAGGAAGTGAGAAATAAGGTAATTCATACCAAAAGGATGATAGAAATTTCTACTGGAGGAGAGAACCAGATGGTTACTTGAATGAGAACCTTGGAAGAAAAGACAAGAGGACATTTAGAGGAACCTGCTTTAAGTGTGGAGGAGAAGGACACCATGCATTTGAATGTAAGAAGACAGAGGCTACCGAAAAAGTAGTAGTGGTGGAAGAAAACCCCACTGGATCAGACAATAGACCGGAAGATGTAGAACTGTTGATGATGAGGAGAGCTTTGTGTCATACCAGAGGAGATGAAGGAATTTTGCAGAGGAAGAACCTGTTAAAGACTAGATGTAAGGTATTCGACAAGTGTTGTAAAGTTGTTATTGATAGTGGTAGTTCAGATAATATTATTTTAGAAGAGATGGCGAATAAGTTAAAATTGGAGAGATTGAAACACCTTAAGCCTTATCAGATAACACAGAGTTAGGATGAACATAAATTGTTAGTAAGTGAACAGTGTTTAGTAAAATTGAAAATTGAGAATTATCATGATGAAGTTTTGTGTGATATTATGTCTATGGATATTTGTCATCTTTTGTTGGGAAGACCTTGGCAGTTTGATAGAGAGGCAATACATGATGGGAGGAAGAATACATACACTATTTTGGCCAATGGGATGAAGCAAACCTTGTTGCCTTTGGAGGAACCTTTCAAGAGTGAAGTCTGTATGAATACCAGTGTTTAGTAGATGGAAGGAAATTCATGGATGGACCGAGACATGAGAATGTGTATTTTGCCTTAATTCCTAAGAAGACAAAGAGATCAGAATTGGAAGGAGAACACCTGACAAAGATAAGAGATTTGCTGACAGAATATGAGGATATCTTTTTAGATAATGTACCTGATGGATTGCCACCTATTAGAAGTATTAGTCATTGCATGGACTTGGTTCTTGGAGCTAGTTTGCCTAACAAAGATACACACTGGTTGACAGCGACAGAGAATGAAGAAATGAATAGACAAGTGCATTAGCTATTAAAGAAAGGTTTGATCAGGGAAAGTCTAAGCCCTTGTGTAGTACCAGCAATATTAGCACCTAAGAAGAATGGAGAATGGAAGATGTGTACCAATTCAAGAGAAATAAACAAAGTCATAGTGAAATATTGGTTTCCTTTGCCTAGGATGGATGACATAATGGACTGTTTGAGTGGAGCAAAATACTTTACAAAGATAGATTTGAAGAGTGGATATCATCAGATTAGGATCAGAGAAGGTGATGAGTGGAAGACAACATTCAAGACTAATGAAGGACTATATGAATGGTTGGTGATGCCTTTTGGATTGACTAATGCATAGAGTACTTTCATGAGGTTGATGAATGAGGTATTGAAGAAATTCTTGGGTAAGTTTGTTATTGTGTATTTGGATGACATTCTGATTTTTCAGTAAGACAAAAGAGGAGCATTTGTTGCAGTTAAGACAAGTTTTGCAGAGGTTGAGAGAAGAAAAGTTGTTGATTAATATCAAGAAGTGCACTTTCATGAAGGATGAGTTAGTCTATTTGGGCTTTGTGATATCTGAGGATGGTCTAAAGATAGACCCTAAGAAAGTGAAAGCCATTGTTGAGTAGCCTACAACAAAAAGCATTGGAGAGGTAAGATCATTTTATGGATTGGCTAGTTTTTACCGGAAGTTTATCAGAATTTTCAGTTCAGTTTGTAACCCTATGACTAAGACCATGAGAGGGGATCAGAAGGAATTCAAGTGGACCACTGGAGCAAACAAAAGTTTTGAATTGTTGAAGCAGAAAGTAACTGAGCATCTTATGTTGGCTTTACCAGATTTCAATAAGGTATTTCAAGTGGATTGTGATGCAAGTGGAACAACAATACGAGTAGTTTTGAGTCAAGAAGGGAGAGCAGTAGCATATTTTAGTGAAATTGAATGATGTCCGGAAGAGATATTCAATATATGATCAAGAATTTTATGCCATATTTCAATCCTTGAAGAAATGGAGACACTACTTGTTTCCTAAGGAATTTGTATTGTATACAGATCATCAAGCTTTGCAGTATTTGAATAGTCAAAGTAGGTTGAATCAAAGATATATGATATGGGTAGAGTTCTTGCAGAGTTACACCTTTGTGTTGAAGCATAGAAGTGGTAAATATAATAAATTTGCTAATGCATTAAGTAGGAGAAGGAATTTGCTGACAGAGATGAGAGTGATAGTATTAGGCTTTGAAGATTTGAAGACCTTGTATGATGAAGACCTAGATTTTGCAAAACCTTGGAAAGCATGTAGAGAATCGGTTATGGTTGATAGAAGCAAATGGCTGGATTATTTCATTTAGGATGGGATGTTATTCAAGGGAGTTCAGTTATGCATACCTAAGAGTTCCATGAGAGAGAACCTAATCAAAGAGAAACATAGTGGAGGTTTAGTTGGACATTTTTCGCATTGATAAAACAGTTGCATTGGTGAGTGAGCAATACTTTTGGCCCCATATTCATAAGGATGTTAAGAGATATGTGCAGAGTTGTAGAGTTTGTCAAGTTACAAAAGGTAGTAGTCAGAATGTAGGATTGTATAAACCTTTGACACTACCGGTAAGACCTTGGGAGGATATAAGCATAGATTTTGTACTTGGATTGCCTAAGACATCGAGAGGGAATGATTCTATATTTGTGGTAGTGGATATATTTTCAAAGATGACTCATTTCATACCTTGTAAGAAGACATAAGATACATTGCATGTAGCAGATCTATTTTTGAAGGAAATGGTGAGATTGCATGGATTACCTAAGAGCATAGTTTCAAACAGAGATACTAAGTTTGTTGACTATTTTTGGAGAACACTTTGGAATAAAATGAAGACAAATTTGAAGTTTGGTTCTACTTTTTATCCATAGACTGATGGACAGACAAAAGTAGTTAACCAAAGTTTTGGAAACTTGTTGAGATGTTTAATGGGAGATAAAATCGGAAGTTGGGATTTGATCCTTGCAAAAGAAGAGTTTGCCTATAACAATTCAGTGAATAGAAATATCGGAAAAACACCTTTTGAGATTGTTACCAGAGTGCATCCTATAGGAATAGCAGAATTGAGAGACATTAATAGTGAAGACTGGAAGAGTTCAGAAGCAGAAGATTTTGCAGATGACATGACAACATTGCATATTCAGGTTAAACAACATTTGGAAGAAATTAATAGTAAATATAAGGAGAAGACAAATGAGAAGAGGAGACATTAGGAATTTGAAGTTGGCAATAAAGTTATGGTATACTCAAGAAAAGAGAGATTCTCGGTTGGAACTTATAATAAGTTACAGATGAAGAAGTTTGGACCCTGTAATATTTTGAGGAAGTTTAGTTCTGGAAATGCATATGAAGTAGAGCTATCAGATAATCTAAGTATTTCACCTATATTGAACATTGTAGATTTCATGAGTACCATGAACTAGAATTCACTGAGGACAATGTTGCAGACATGGAGAAATAATTGCCCCAGAAGGAACTGGATCAGATTGAAGAGATTTTAGATAGTAGGATTAGGTGTAGTACCCAGAACAATCAGTATAAAGAATATCTTGTGTAGTGGAAGAGTAGACCAGTTGAAGATTCATATTGGATTTCTCAGGAAGAGGTAGACCACCTTGGTTTCCCTCTGACCCCAACAAAGTGAGAGGCTCACTTTTTCATTGACCCCGGATGTCTGATGTAGGAGCATCCCCAGTTCACAACAATCTTGCATCAACCAAAAATATTTTCTTTCTTGTTTTGTTTTCTATTTGCACTTTCAGTTTTCCTTTCTGTGTGTCCAAGTTTTGGCTCACTGGATCCTGTGGAGTTGGATTCTAATTGAAGACTTGATCATATTTCTTTCTTTCGAACCGCATCTCATTTGGATCACTTTCTGACAAAACATCGCTACCGGTTTCCATGACAGTTTCTTGTTATTGGTTGCCTGAGACCTATTTTGGTGATCTACCGGACCTATTCCAAAGCTTGTTGAGCCTTAGACATTGATCTTGATGTTTCTTGGCATGTGGCCGACCTTCTATGTTTCATCCTTTGGATTTTTTGGAGGAATCTCTTGGCAGAAGCCGACCTTGTTCATTTTGCACGTTAGGTCTTGTTCTTCGGGTTTTTGATCCTATTTGGGCCAATCAGATCCTTTGGATAAGTATATATATTTATAATCAAAATCAATTGAAGATTAAGAAGTATCAGATAGATAGACTATGCCTAGAAGATAGATCTTTCGATTCAAGGTCTCAATGTGACCTATTCTACCAGACCTATGTGCTGGTATATTGTAACCCGGTTGTTACTGGTTGGATGATATTAACTTTCATGCAATAAAACCATCTAAGTTGCATTGCCTCCATCGTATCTGTGTGTTTCCATTGTGTTTACTCTTGCTGACCAGTTTAGACTGATCTCCTTGAGGTTGCTCCTCACTGGTGACTTCTTCAGAATTCCACTTTTCACCATGTTGCTTGGTGAGGCACCTTAACAAGTTTCCGAGTGACCTATTGACCACTTCTATTTGGCCATCCATTTGGGGATGATAAGCTTAACTAAAAGACAATTTTGTGCCTAACTTCCACCATAAATTCCTCCAAAAATGTCCTACAAATTTCACATCTCTGTCTGACACAATGTTCAAGGGTAAACCATGTATTCTCACAACCTCATTTAAAGAAAAGGTTTGAAACATATGTAGCATCACTTGTTCTCTTGCATGAAAAGAAATGTGCCATCTTGCTAAACCTGTCAATAACCACAAAAACACTGTCAAAACCTTTTTGAGTTCTTGGCAAACCCATCACAAAGTCCATGCTCACACTTTCCCAAGGTCTTAAAGGATTGGGAAATGGGTGGTATAGTCTTGCGTTTGTTGTTGTCCATTTATCCTTTTGACACACCACAAATGAATCCACAAATTTTTTGACATTTGTCTGCAATTTAGGTCGGTGATTAAATCTTCTCACCAAATCAAGAGTTTTGTCTAGTCCAAAGTGTCCTCCCATGAAACCACTATGCTTCTCCTTAATTATGTTATCTCTCATTGAACATTTAGGAATGAATAACTGACATCCTTTGAAAAGAAGACCATCTTGAATCAAATAATCAGAATATTCTAAATGATACTTGCTACCAAACTCAGTGCATACCTTGTAGATGTCTTTGAAATCTTCATCTGCAACATACATACCCTTAAGGGAATCAAATCCTACACTCTCCAACTGGATTTCTGAAACTGTTAGCGCCCTCCTGCTAAGAGAATCTACAACTTTGTTTGAGACATCTTCTTTATGTTTGATTGTAAAGGTGTAGGCCTGAATGGACTCAACCCACTTCATATGTTTATGGCTCAATTTCTCCTGACTATTTAGGAAGCTTAGTGCCTGATTATCTGTATACACAACAAACTCTTTGGGAAGCAAATAGTGCCTCCACTTCTTTAGTTCTTGAACAAATGCATACATCTCCAAATCATAGGAACAATATTTCTTTTTAGCATCATTCAACTTTTCACTAAAAAATGCAATTGGTCTACCTTCTTGGCTGAGTACTGCACCTATTGCCAAATGACTTGCATCACATTCAATTTGAAATATTTTGTCAAAATCAAGTAAGGTAAGAACCGATTGCTGGGATACCTTTTTCTTCAACATTTCAAATGCTTCATCTGCCTCCTTGGTCCATGAAAATTTTCACTTTTGTCCACCCCTGATGTTCTCTAACATGGGAGCACAAATCTGGCTAAAATTCCTGATATGCTTCCTATAAAAGGTAGCTAGGCCATGAAAACTCCTTACATCACCAATTATTCTAGGAGTTGGCCATGTGAGAATGGCATTAATTTTATCAGCATCCATTTTTTAGATTTTCTCTAGAAATCACAAACCCAAGGTAAGTCAGTTCTTCCTACAAAAAAACACACTTTTCTATGTTTATCATTAGTTTCTCTTCATTCAACCTTCTCAAGACCATATCCAAATGTTTTAGGTGCTCCTCATTTGTCTTGCTAAACACTAGGATGTCATCTAGATACACTATGAAAAACTTACCAATGAACTCCTTCAACACCTCATTCGTGAGTCTTATGAAAATAATAGGGGCATTTGACAACCCAAATGGCATCAACCTCCATTCATACAACCCTTCATTCTTTTTAAAATCCATTTTGCACTCATCACCTTCTCTAATCCTTATTTGGTGATAACCACTTTTTAAATTAATCTTGGAATAATATCTTGCACCTCTTAAACAATCAAGCAAATATTCTATTCTAGGAATAGGGAATCTATACCCGATGTTTATCTTGTTAATGGCCTGGGAATCAATGCATAATCTCCATGTTCCCTCCTTCTTTGGTGCTAAGACAACCAAGACTGCACAAGGTCTCAAGCTCTTCCCTATCAAACCTTTATCAAGAAACTCTTGGATCTGCCTTGCAACTTTCTCATTTATTTGGGGAGTCATTTTATAAGCTAGCTTGTTTGGTATGCTGGCACCAGGAATGAAGTCAATGTAATGGCTTACCTCCCTTATTGGTGGTAGGGTCTTTGGAAACTCTTCTGCAACTATGTCCTTGTATTTGCTCAACATTTCCTTCACCTCCTTAGGGAATGTCACCCTTTTCTTTTCTACCTTGCCATCTACAATGGGCTCTTCTTCCTGCCTTGGTACTGACATCATTGCAAAACAAGGTGTTGCTTCTTCCTTGATTGCCTTGAGGAACTATTTTCCTTTCATGATCATGATCTTGGCCTCTTTCTCCTTCCGATCCTCACTATTATTAGGCAGGGGTATCAATTCAATCACCTTTTCATCTTTGGTGATGGAGTATGTGTTCTTGTATCCATCATGATGGGCCTTGAGGTCATATTTCCATGGCCTCCCAAAAAGAAGATGACAAGCATCCATCCCAACAATATCAAACAAAATTTTGTCTTTGTATGCTCTTATCTAAAAATCAACCTGTGATTGCTCCTCTACCAAGGTTTGTTTTCCTTTAGTAAGCCAAGAAACTTTATATGGAAATGGATGAGGAATTCTTCTCAATTTTAGCTTCTCTACCATTTCTAAGGATACTAAGTTTTCAGTTGAACCTAAATCTATTATAACCTTACATACCCTACCTCCTACTTTGCATGTGGTCTGAAAGAGTGTCTTCCTTTGTGAAGGTTTAGTATTTCTTGGTACCTTCAACAATGTTCTCCTCATCATCAAGGCTTCTCCTCTCTCTAGAAGTCCATAGGAATCAGGCAAATTGACACTCTGACAATCGGTGTCTTGAACCAAATGTGTTCTCCTCTCTCCTTGGGATCTTGATCCGGTCTTCTCAAGGCACTTGGATATGGTATGACCTACTTGATTGGAGTTGTAACATCTGAAAGGCTCCGCGATTCTTCCACCAAATATACCTCCATGATAGGGTCTTCTTCCTTTGAAACTCCCTCTTTTGTTACCGTCTCCATGTTGACTTTCTTGATTAGCCTCTCCTTGTGGCCTAGGAATTTGTCCTCTACCATTGATAGGGCCTCTACATCTAAATTTTCTCTGCCCTCTACCTCTATTATTATGATAATTCTTTCTCTTTAACTTCTCCTCTGCTCTTAGTGCTAGTTGAAAGCACTTGTTCACTGTCTCTGTTGCTAGTATGATGATCTCATCTTGGATACTATATTTCAATCCACTGAGATATCTTGCCACTTTCTCTAGTTCCCCCTCATGGTGTTTGGTCCTTATAATCAACCTATGGAACTCCTTGGTATATGTACTCACATCAAAGTCTTTTTGTCTCAAACCTTGTAACTTCTTGTAGACTTGAACTTCATAGTCTACTGGGATGAATTACACCTTCACTTTTACCAACATTCTATCCCATGAGGCTATCATACCTCTACCTTCCTTCACCCTCTTTACTTGGAGGTAATTCCACCAAGTGGGTGTTGCTCCTTTGATCTTGGACCTCCTTGCAGTCAAAATGGTTGTTCAATGCCTTAATCCAATCCATCACTACTTCTGCATTCATTTTCCCACTAAAGATAGGGATATCATCTTTACCTAATGAGGATTCTCTACCAATGGATTTTAGGGCCTCAACAAATTCTCTCTAATCTACAGGTAACTCATCTTCCTTCCTTAGGGTTTCTTCTTCTCCCCCCTGTTCTTCTTCTCCATCAAAGTCACATTCACCCTCCTTTCCCTTGCCTTTGGCCTTCTTTAACTCCCTCACTCTGTTTTCAAACATCTCCTCAAACAAATTCTTGATGGAACCTTGAGACATACTCTTAGGAGGCATGTTGCTATCCTCTCCCTCACTTCCTTCCATGGACATACACCAAAAAAACACTTTCCCCAAGTGATCCAACTCGCTCTGATACCAATATGATGTAGAGCCAGGCAACAAACTAGGTGATAACCTTCTCTCATCCACAACTACTATGTCCAAATCAAGTTGTTTTGTTTGTTCAAGGTTTAAAACAACACACCTAACAAGTTATCAACTCACAAAACAATTTGTGTGACTGGATCCATACCGGATTAGATCTTCCAGTACTAGTGGGATGAAAACACTCTACCCTTGTGTGAATGGTAGACAATCTTCTGGTACTGGTGGGATGGAAACCTATTGGATTTTTGTCTATATTTGTGGTCCAACCAACACAAAACCTCCATAATATATGACTATCAAATGTGTTAGGGGGTACTTATCTCACAAGTGTCCTATTTGTCTAGTAGCCCTACTAGTTGAGATCTCCACACACAACTTAAATTTTTTTTGAAGGACAAGACAAAATAAGGGCAGATTCAGATACCCTTTATCAAGTTACAAAATTACCCAAAGGATTAGACTCTAACCCCAAGTTTTAAAGGTCTATATCCTTACAATCCTTCTAGACCTAATTAAGCCAATTAGGCCTAATTTCCAATGCAAGTACCCCGACTAAAAAAAATCTTCTGACTAGTGGGGTAATGTGTCAAGTCACCAAATCCAAGGTTTCAAGACTTGATCCCATCTTCTTTGTCTACTGCAAGTGATTTTCACTTCTTCGGTTCAGGTGGTTACATAGAGATTCCTGTCTAGGGTCAATTCAATCTCTTTGGGCTTGGAGCCTCCCTACAAACCAATACAAAAATATTATGGTACAATTTCCCCTCTAACATTTTCCCATAGTTTGTTTGGTCCTCTGGTGAAAATGTCAGATTAAGGGCATCTTTATAGTGAAACCCTAGGTGTTGGCAGGGTTTGTGACCGATCCGGGTAGGTTTTGATGGATCTCTACAACCCAATTATTACAAGACCTCAAATTTGATTCAAATGAAAGGTAAGAGACTTAACTAGCTCATCCAATTAGTTTTAGGCATCCACCAATCCATACCGGTCAGAAAAGAACTTGAAACACGCAAAATTTCAGGAAACTCCAAGTATATTGTATTTCTCCAAACTCCAAAACATCACCAATTTCAACAAATTCCACAACAACAACTACAACAACCCTGAAATCGATCCAAGTGGGCCTAATATATCCTCCCTCATGGTTTCCAACCACTTTTCAAACTTTTGGAGGATTAGTTACCCCTTTTTACAACATTTTGCAATGACAACAAAAGTTGTCAACTTGCACTTTTCAAATTTGGTGACTCCAAGGTGTATTAGGCCTATTCCAAGTATTGGTATAATGTTTCTAAGACCAATATTTATTTGATTGACTCATGCCTAGACTCCTACTGACCCACATGGTCATTTGTCCATGGTGGCTTATAAAATGCAACCATGACCATGCCTTACATCAATTAGGTGTTATTGACTCACAAACCTATCAACCTACTTCATATGATCATTTTCACCTCATGGGTGATATTAGAGTCTTTAAGGCTTCATTTGTGTCTTTGGGTGCTCTTGCACCACTAGCAAAGTCACCATTTTTGTTGATGATTTTTCTTGGTACCTCCAACCCTAAGGAAATTGTAAACCCTACTCCAAGGAACTAAACCCACAACATTCAATTTGCACTATCAAAAGGCTAAAGACAAGAAAACACAACACAAGAAGGACCTATCAAGCCTTCTTCACTTTGAGCTCTACCTAACTTAGGAGGGTATTCCTATCTTAGGCTTGCATACTATATGCTTTTAAATCTATTATTATCATGCAAGCTCACAACTCATAGATATTTCTCAGTTGTAGGGGGATCTTTCATGACTGCCTTGTACATAACCCTAATCCTGCAAGCTCTAAGGTTCAACTGAGAACAAATTAATACCCACAAATTTAGAGAACAATCCCACATATTAAAAGGATTCTAATTAGGGAGTTTTCAAAGTCTAATGCTTGACATTAGCATAACTCCATCTGTTTATTGTGTCAACCATTCTTATTAATCCATTATGAAATTCCAAAATTTATTGTAATATGCAAACAAAATTTAATTCCTTTCTTGAAGGAAACCCATAAACATAATCACACACTGATAGCAAAAATACCAAGACGAATCAAAATATCCTTAATATGTTAACTCATATGAATTTTGAAAATATAAAAGGAGACTGTTTCTGCAATATTTAAGACATTATTCTCATTACTTATTGAAGATTACAAGGTAGAAAGAGAACTCTCCTTATTTATGAGACTACTTGAAACCCTAGATTAGTATAGTCCTGCTTCTACCTACCCAGAATACAAAAAAATTAGAATCCCCCTAGATTATAGCCTTGTTATTCCTTTTATAACAACAAGGAATGCACCAAGCTTTAGGGTGCCTACACTTGGTTTTTTCGCAGTTTGACACGTTTTAGATCATATGGAGAGAAAGAAAACCCATCACTTATTTAGAAAGAGACAAAAAGAGCCATGCATACAAGATGATATCTAGGTGGAGATTAATATTTCGTTGAGCTCTTGATGCTCTGAGCCATTCCACCATTGCACCAATGGAAGACTTGCATAACACATAGGTATAGGTGCTCACCAAACTAGAAGGGTATCTATACAACCCTATGAAGGAAACATCCTCAAAACTAGAGGTTGAAAATACAAAGATAAGGAAGGAATTGGAAAAATGGAAGGAGAAACTCAAAGAGCAATATTGTAAGTAGAGCGGGGGGTGCAACTTCATCACTAAAGATAAATTTAATATGCTTTGCATTTGAATGATCCACCCCCTACCTTCATTGTTCTCCTTCCCATTCCCTCTTCCTCCTAGTCATTTGATGGTGAAGGGATGAAGATAGGTAGCTCATGAAAGATATTTTGCATTTGAGACTGCCTTTCAAAGCCCCTTCAACTACCTTCTAAGATTTAAATGTCCCTTCAACAAAAAATCAACCGACTGTAGCTTTCTCCATCTCATGTCATAAAATTTACACCTCACAAACTCACAGTTCTCCTTTGTGTATGAATGCTCCATTTCTATAACTTTTCTTATCAATCACATAACCGCTAACTTGGATTTCTTCAATGACACTCCAACAATCATATTTTTTCTTTCAATACTACTATTTTCAATCCCTGAGGCTTTTCACACAGGAATTTTTTTGAGAAACCTATTGTTAGGATAACCGGTGGACAACTTAGAGGGGGGGTGAATAAGTTTTCAATAGATTATGAAACTTTAAGCACACAAAACCTTTTATCGGAATAACAGATATATCAATTAAGCACAAACATAAATCATTAACCAAATACCATGTATCCACAACACATAACACCAATATTTGTATGTGGAAAACCGAATAAAGGGAAAAACCACGGTGGGAAACCCTACCCATAGCCAGATGATACTTTTGCAGTAATTATGTGATTACAATAAGGGGCCTACACATGTAGGAAGGCACACTACCTAGAGCACACTGCTCATCAAAAAAGGAGCCTACTGACTACAAGAAATCTTCCGACTACAATCTAGAAAGAAGAGTGAACTGCAAGAATAACATCTCCTATCCCTAAGTACAATTCCAGTTAAACTCAATACCAGAGGTCTTAAACCTCTTACTCAAACCAATGCAATCACCTATGATCGACCAAAACCTCTGCATATGATTTCGCATACAGATAATCCGATAACCCCTGACCTACAAAGAGATCTTACATCATATTTATACAAACCTGGGACCTAAACAATTAGGTTAGCCACCTAAAAGATAATAGAATAAGTCCATTAAATAAACTTACAAACCAATGATAACCCAAGTCAGTCTATGACCGAAACAACATTAACCAAAAAATAAAACCAACTAGTAACACATCGGGAGCATCCACCAACACGTTACATAAACCGGTCCATAACCTAGGAGAATAACATAGAATAGCACTAGACCTAAAATAAGTCGACATAAGCCAAATGCAACACCACCGATCAACTAGAACATGAATATGATAACCATCAACACCTTGAGAACCTTCTAGAAGCCACACCAACACCACTTATCAAATCCATCAAAAGATCTTCAACAAATTTTTGCTGGTAAAATCCTTACTGGTAACCTAAAGGCTTACTAGAACATATGATAGCTTCTGGATCACCAAATCCCAAACCAACTGAATGTGACATGCACATGAATGACCGAACCAAACCAATTCCACCAAACTGAATGTATTGGAGAATACCGAAGATGATCTCTAGATCAACATCACAATCCAACCACTCTATCGAAACCCTATAGACAACCAAACAAGCTAGTGTTGACATCAATGACAAACATCAATGCAACACATAATCAATTCCTCCAAATTGCTAACAATCTCCCCCTTTGGCATTGATGGCAACACTATATGTGAAAAACATCTAAATGACAAGAAATGCCAAACAAGTCTTTCCCAATTGAAGACACCCAACAATCGATATATCAATGAAGTTATGAACCAATTAACCATCCATAGACCAAGCTCCCCCTAATACTGATATCTCTATTAAGCTCTATTTTTCACATGTATATCTCTCCCCCTTTGACATCAATGACATAAATATGACATAAACATCAAAGAAAAACCATAGATCCTCTAAACCACACAGCTGACTACTCCCCCTGAGTAGTAGCTGATAACTCAATGATAAGCAAATAGTACCGAACCGGTACTGAGAGGGGGGGGGTGAATCAGTACAGGCAAAAAACCGTCTTAAACCGATTTGTCAGCAAACACTTCAAAAGACTGGCTGACAGAGATACCGGTTTGAAACAGAGTACAACCGGTAAAGCTAAGAATGTCGAAGACAAGCATTAACCGGTTACTCACTTATCCTTTCACTCAACTTGAGACTACACTACCATTTCACCCTTATGTATAAATAGATGATCTATCATCAGATCATAATAACAACTAGTTCAACATGTTTTATTGATAGGCATAAAACACAGAACAATCATATGCTTGACAAACAATAGCAAAGCATCACAAGATAAAAGCATCACACATGACACACATATTTTTCACGTGGAAACCCAACTGGGAAAAACCATGGTGGGGATGAATACCCATAAGCTATTTTTGAACTCTTTGGAAGTCCGCTCTGTTAGGAGCCTTGTCTGGTTAGAGACATTACAATAGGTTCTGTTAGGAACCGATCCTATTAGAGATCACCCGGTTAAGGGATGGATACAATACTCGATTAAGGGTTAAAACTTGTTAAAGGTTACCTTGTTAGAGGATTTCAAGAACTCAATAGCTAAAGGACTTCGAACTCAGTAGCTTAGAGTTACCCTGTTAAAGGATTTACAACAAGCCAGTTAAGGCTACCCTGTTAAGGGATTTTCCAACTATTGAGGTGGTTAGAGATCAATAAGTATTACAATGATATGGTAACAACACTCAATGCCAATGTAGATCCACTTAAGCTCCTCTTTTCCTTCTGCACTTACACTCTGCAGGTATCACTTCTCTCCTTTTGGTCTGGCAAGAATCACATATCCCTTCTCTTGGATACTCACACACAACTTTTGCCAACAACCCTAGAAAGACTCACAACATCAACCTTATAGAAAACAGTTAGGTTGGTAGCATAAACCCTAAACCTTAAACCTAATAGGTTAAGGAATTCAAATAGTTCAATCCTGATCGTTGAGCATACTGCATTAATCTCCATCATTCATTTTCTGCCGTTTTCATGGCGGCTGATAACCCATCACATGTTATCACCATTTTACAGTCTTCTCATATTCTCGAGGTAGATAGGCAAGATCTTCTTCATGCACGATCCTTCATGCACACAAGGCTTACGTGGCAACATGAGCTGTTCTTTGCTATCATGCTAACTCTTCGCACAAAGTCATCGGTTGGGCCACACAGGCTTGAAGCACTTCAACCAGAAACCCTAAAGTTGAGACTACGAACCGGTAGTCATTCAATTCTTCCATGTGCCAGTTCCCATAACCATATGCCTATTCACTTTTGAACAAGCACACCACTTCACTTTGGCACAAATGCTGATTCATAGTGTTATACCAGTTCTCACATATGCCGGTTCACACCTTTGCAACATATTGACATCAATGACAACATACAATGTCATTATGTCCTCATACCGGTTCACATAATGCCAACAATCTCCCCCTTTGGCATTGATGGAAATATACAAAGATATCTCTTCACTTCACATCTTCTCCCCCTTTGACAACAATGCCAAAGTGGAGGCACAAGCTTCCCTGTTCCATTATGCCACTCCCCCTGAGGAGTAGCATCCTTCAACACATCAATCCAAAATAAATTTGACTATGCAATACCTGACTGATGTGGAGCATATGCTTTTAGTTCACCTCCTGAAGGGGCAGTACCCCTAATTCACCTCTTAAGTATGTAAATGTATTCTTTGGGAGAGGCTTGGTGAATATGTCTACTAACTGCTCCTTACTGGAGACATGCTCTAGTGCAATCTCTTTATTCTAAACCTTTTCCCTCAAGAAATGATACTTAAGCTCAAAGTGCTTGGTTCTAGAATGTAAAACCAGATTCTTGGAGATATTAATTGCACTAGTATTGTCACAAAATATACTTACCAGTTTAGATACAGGAACTTTGAAGCCATTCAATACATGCTTCATCCGAATTGTCTGAGTGCAGTTCATGAAAGCTGCAACATACTCCACTTCCACTGTAGACTGAGAGATACAACTCTGCTTTTTACTTATCTAGGAGACTAGTCTACCACCAAGGAAGAATGCACCACCGGTTGTGCTCTTCCGGTCATCTACATTACTAGCCCAATCAGCATCTGTGAATACTTTCAAGTTGAAATCCTTGCTATATGGATACCACAATCCATAGTCAACAGTTCCCTTTAGATACCTAATAATTCACTTGACTGCAACCAAGTGGGATTCTCTTGGACTTTTCTGGAACCTTGCAATAATGCCAACTGCATGTGCAATATCCGGTCTTCTATGCATACATAATGCAATTTACCAATCATTGATCGGTATTCCTTCTCATCAACCAATGCCGAGTCATCCTCTTTGGATAGTTTACAACTGGTCACCATCGGTGTACCAACCGGTTTGCTATCTTCCATGCCAAAGGTCTTCAACACCTCTTTGACATACTTGGACTGAGTGATAAAGATTCCATCTCTCATCTGCTAGATCTGCAGTCCAATGAAGAACTTAATCTCCCCTATGAGTGACATCTCAAAGTCTTTCTTCATCTCATCTGCAAACTCATGACTCATCTTATCATCTCCACCAAAGATAATGTCATCAACAAATACCTCATAGATCAGGATCTGATCTACTTCAGACTTCAAGTAGATATTGCTATCTTCACTTGTTCTCTCAAATCCAATCTTCACAAGATGCGAATGCAGGCATTCATACCATGCTTTAGGTGCTTGTTTTAGACCATATAAGGCTTTATGTAGCCTACACACCATGTCACTGTCTTCAGATAGGGAAAACCCATCTGGTTGCTCTATATACACTTCCTCTTCAAATACACCATTTAGGAATGCAGATTTTACATCCATTTGATATACTTTGAAGCCTTTAAAAGCTGCATATGCTAGAAGCATACAAACTCCTTCCAATCTGGCTACAGGAGAAAAGGTTTCACCATAGTCTTCTCCTTCTTCTTGGGCATATCCTTTGCACACCAGTCTGGCTTTTTTTCTAATCACTGTGCCATCCTCATTCAACTTATTTCTGAAGACCAATTTGGTACCAATGACATTTTTGTGCTTTGGTCTGGGTACCAAGGACCATGTACCATTTTTCTCTATCTGGTCAAGTTCCTCTTCCATTGCCTTGATCCAGTCTTCATCCTTATGTGCCTCTTTGAATGTTTTAGGCTTGAATTCAGAGATCATGCATGAGTTTTCTCTGACTTTTCTTCTTGTAAGGATTCCTGCATCCTTATCTCCTATGATCTGCTTAGGATCATGATTCAGCTTGAAAGACCGAGGAATGGTCTTGATAGATTCCTCTTGCTTTTCTTCTTCATCCTCATCTCCGTCAGTATCAGCATCTACATCTGCCAGTGTAGGAACACTGTTACTGGTACTCAGTTGACTGACAACTGGTTCCCAGAAGGTTGCAACTCATTCACTTACTGCTTTCTCATTACCAGTTTCCTTAGTTTTCTCAGAGGTTTCATCAACTCTTAAATTGATGCTTTCCACAATTCTCTGAGTCTTGTTGTTGAAACACTTGAGAGCTTTTCTCTTAGTGGAATATCCTAGGAATATTCCCTCATCACATTTCGTATCAAATTTTCTCTGGTGTTCACTTCTCTTGATGTAACATTTGCTACCAAACATTCTAAAGTAGCTAACCATAGGTGTCTTATCAGTCCAATACTCATAAGGAGTTTTATCCTTACCTTTCTTGACGAGTACCCAGTTCATTGTGTAGACTGCAGTGCTCACCGCTTCTCTCTAAAAGGTGTGAGCTACCTTTCCTTGAATCAACATGGTTCTAGTTACTTCAACCACAGTCTGGTTATTCCTCTTTGCTAGGCCATTCTGCTGTGGAGTCCGGGGGGCAGACAATTGCCTCTTGATGCCCCTTCTTGATCAGTTCTCAGGTACTTGATCCTTTTACCTCTTTCCTTGTCCACTAATGCTCTGAAAGCTTTAAACTTTACAAAGGCTTCAGACTTGTCTTTCAAGAATGTGACCCACATCATTCTTGAGCAGTCATCAGTGAGAATCATGAAGTACCTATCACCCTGCACACTTCTAGTTTTCATAGGACCACACAAATCAATATGCACAAGATCAAGCAAGTTGTCAGCAGTGAAAGATTTACCTTTAAAGGTTGAGGAAGACATTTTCCCCAATTGACACTCTCTGCATAAGGTATTATCTGGTTTTCTTAACACTGGCAACCCTCTAACTACCTTGATCTTACTGGCCTTTACAATGTTATCAAAGTTGACATGGCAGAGTCTCCTATGCCATATCCAGCTATCATCAAATTTAGCCATAAGACATGTACTTATATTTGCATTCAGATGAAATAGGTTACCTTTGGTCTGCATGCCGGTGGCCACCAATTCACCATCTTTTCCTTTGATTCTGCAAACTCCATTCTTGAATTCTAGAGTAAGGCCACTGTCATTCAGCTGGGCAACACTCAGAAGGTTGTGTCTGAGACCATCAACCTAGTACACATTGTCAGCACTACTCTTTCCATTCAAAGAGATGGACCCTCTGCCTTTGACCATGCATGGTGCATCATTGCCGAAGTGAACCACACCACCATCATACTCCTCCAAGGATAGAAACTTGCTCCGGTCACCAGTCATAT
Source organism: Cryptomeria japonica (assembly GCF_030272615.1). NCBI lineage: Eukaryota > Viridiplantae > Streptophyta > Pinopsida > Cupressales > Cupressaceae > Cryptomeria > Cryptomeria japonica. The sequence goes on from NC_081411.1 coordinate 622,159,843, forward strand.
GGTGAGAGAAGCCACTGTCAATGATCCACTCATTGGAATTATCAAACTAGGAGATAAGAGGCTTCTTGTCTGACACATCTTCTTTGACAGCAACAAACACAATATCTTCATTTTCTTCATCCTCTGACTCTTTGTCTATGACACCTTCATCAACTGCCACAAAACAGTTTCTCTAGTTTCCTCCTTTGAATTTCTTGGACCTTTCTGGTTTGTCCTTGTTGTCACCATTAGGATGGTTTACAACAATATGTCCTATCCAGTTGTGAGAAAAGCATTTCAAAGGAAGCTTAACTTTGTATTTGCCGGTTCCTTTAGGAAGTTTCCTAGCAAGGAGAGCTTCGAATGCCATCAAAATCTCCTCATCATCCATTTCTCTGCTTTGTCTTGGTTCACTACTAGTGCTAGCTTCTTTTCCTTTTCTGGATGGTATAGCAGAGGCTTTAAAAGCTGATTCAGTCTTTTGAACACTGCCATCAAAACTATTTAGATCATAGGCTGTCAACTTTGCTATGATGGAGTCTAAGGATACCTTAGTCTTGTCTATTGATCTCAGCTCCTGAATAGCAACAACCCTTATTGCATAGACCGACAATAGGGATCTCAGGACTTTGCTTACCAAAATGGAATCTTCTATTTTACCACCTGTACTCTTGATATCTCCAACAACTATTTTGATTCTTATTCCATACTGTTGAATGGTCTCACCTTCAACCATCAACATATCTTCAAAATTCCCTCTCAGGCTTTCTTCCTTAGCCTGTTTTACATGTTCATCACCGCCATAGATATTTTCAAGAGCATCCCATACCTCTTTGGGATTTACCTTGTCTTGAACATCAATAAACTCAATGTTAGATAAACTACTAATTAGGGCTTCCATGACTTGCCCATTTTCTTGTATCTCTCTCTTTTGGTCATTGGTGAGAGTACCAGTAGGGGCAACATAGACATTCTCAACATAGCTCTAGTGTTGAGCACCCATGCTTTTGATGAATATCTTCATCCTGTCTTTCCAAATACTGAAATTTTCCCTGTTAAACTTTGGACCTTCCCTCTTCATCATTTGACTGGGATCTTTACCTCAAGCGGTTAAGCTTATAACACAGAGGACCTGGAGGATGCTCTGATACCAATTGATAACTCAATGATAAAAAAATAGTACCAAACCGATACTGAGAGGGGGGGTGAAACAATATAGGAAAAAAATATTCTTAAATTGATTTGTCAACAAACACTTCAAAAGACTAGCTGACAAAGATACAGGTTTGAAACAGAGTACAACCGTAAAGCTAATAATGTCTGAGACAAGCATTAACCAGTTACTCACTTATCCTTTCACTCAACTTGAGACTACACTACCATTTCACCCTTATGCATAAACAGGTGATCTATCATCAGATCATAATAACAACTAGTTCAACATGTTTTGTTGACAGGCATAAAACACAGAACCATCATATGCTTGACAAACAATAGCAAAGCATCACAAGATAAAAGCATCACGCATGACACACATATTTTTCACATGGAAACCCAACTGGGAAAAACCACGGTGGGGATGAATACCCATAAGCTATTTTTAAACTCTTTGGAAGTCCTCTATGTTAGGAGCCTTGACCGATTAGAGACATTACAATAGGTTCTACTAGGAACCGATCCTGTTAGAGATCACCCGATTAAGGGATGGCTACAATACCCGATTAAGGGTTAAACCCTGTTAAAGGTTACCTTGTTAGAGGATTTCAAGAACTCAATAGCTAAAGGACTTCGAACTCAGTAGCTTAGAGTTACCCTATTAAAGGATTTACAACAAGCCGGTTAAGGCTACCCTGTTAAGGGATTTTCCAACTGTTGAGGTGGTTAGAGATCAACAGGTATTACAATGATCTGGTAACAACACTCAATGCCAATGTAGATCCACTTAAGCTCCTCTTTTCCTTCTGCACTTACACTCTGCAGGTATCACTTCTCTCCTTTTGGTCTGGCAAGAATCACGTATCTCTTCTCTTGGATACTCACACACAACTTTTGCCAACAACCCTAGAAAGAGTCACAACATCGACCTTATAGAAAATAGTTAGGTCGGTAGCATAAACCCTAAACCCTAAACGTAATAGGATAAGGAATACAAACAGTTCAATCCTGACCATTGAGCATACTACATTAATCTCCATCATTCATTTTTCACCGTTTTCATGGCTGCTGATAATCCATCACATGTTATCACCATTTTACAGTCTTCTCATATTCCCGAGGTAGATAGGCAAGATCTTCTTCATGCACAATCCTTGACGCACACAAGGCTTACGTGGCAACACAAGCTGTTCTTTGCTATCATGTTAACTCTTCGTACAAAGTCATCGGTTGGGCCACACAGGCTTGAAGCACTTCAACCAGAAACCCTAAAGTTGAGACTACAAACTGATAGTCATTCAACGCTTCCATGTGCTGGTTCCCATAACCATATGCCGGTTCACCTTTGAACAAGCACACTACTTCACTTTGGCACAAATGCCGGTTCATAGTTTTATACTAGTTCTCACATATGCCGGTTCACACCTTTGCAACATATTGACATCAATGACAACATACAAGGTCATTATGTCCTCATACCGGTTCACATAATGAATGATAGTTTTGATAATGCATACTGGACTAATGCCAATCAACATCACTTAAGTCTCTACCGGAGGGGCAGAGACTTGCAATCTACCTCTAAAGTACTCAAATGATTCCTCGGGCAAAGTTTTAGTGAAGATATCTGCAATTTGCTCTTTAGTGTTCACATAAACCAATCTAACTTCATTTTCTTCTACCTTTTCTTTCAAAAAGTTATACTTTATTGATATGTGCTTTGTCTTAGAATGAAATACCTGATTCTTTGATATGTCAATAACAACAGAGTTATCACAGTGAATAACTACCGGTTCATCACAATCTACCCTTATATCTTTCAACATTTTCTTCATCCATAGAAGTTGTGTATAGCTTGTAGCAACAACAACATACTCAACTTCAATAGTAGATAAAGAAGTACATGACTATTTCTTGCTGATCCATGAAACAAGTTTCTTTCCGAGAAAGAAAGCTCCACTAGATGTGCTTTTTCGGTCATCTATATCTCCAACCCAATCTGTATTTGTATATGCACATAGTGTAAAGTCATCATCTTTAGGATACCATAGCCCATATTCAGTTGTTCCTTGTAAATATTTGAAAAATCCTTTTCACTGCACTCTCATGGTTCTCTCTTGGATCACTCTGATATCTTGATACAATACAAACTGCATTCATTATATCCGGTCTAGTCCGAGTCAAATATAATAGACCTCCAATAATAGATTTATACCTTTTAGGATTTATCGGAGCTGATACATCTTTGTTTGTCAATTTATCACTTGTAACTGTAGTAGTCCCAACCGGTTTAGAATTTTCCATACCAAATTTCTTCAACAACTCTGTAGCATACTTAGTTTGACAGATGAAAATACCTTTATCAGTCTCAGTAATCTGCAAACCTAAGAAAAATCTCATTTCTCCAATCATAGACATCTCAAATTCATTCTTCATATTATCAGAGAATTCCATACATAACTTTTCTTCACCTCCAAAAATGATATCATCAACAAAGACCTCAAAAATCAATATGTCATCATTAGTGATCTTACAATACAAGTTAGTGTTAGCATTACCTTTAGTGAAACCAAGCTTTATAAGATATTTTCCCAATCTGGCATACCAAGCTCTAGGGGCTTGCTTCAATCCATATAAAGCTTTCCTCAACTTGTAAACCATGTTATTGTCATCTAAAAGAGAAAATCCATCAAGTTGCTCAATGTAGACTTCCTCTTCAAGATCTTCATTTAGGAATGCACACTTAACATCCATCTGATAAACCTTGTATTTCTTATGGGCATCATAAACAAAAAATAATCTCACAGCTTGAATCCTTGGTACTAGAGAAATTTTTTCATCATAATCAATTCCTTCCTTTTGAGAATATCCTTTGCAGATCAATCTATCTTTGTTCCTCACAAATTGTCTATCTTCATTCAATTTATTCCTAAAAACCCATTTAGTTCCAATAATATTCTTATTTTTAGGTCGAGGAACTAAAGTCCATGTGTTGTTCTTTTCTATCTGATCCAATTCCTCTTCCATAGCTTTCATCCAACATTAATCCTTACATGACTCAACTATTGATGCCAGTTCAATTTGATAAATTAAGCATACCTCATCAGCTACCAACCTTCTCCTTGTCATCACTCCTTTGATCTTATCTCCAATGATATGATCTTTTGAATGATTCAACCTTACATACCTAGGAGTCTTCTGACTTTTTGTTTCTCTTCCCTGATCTTTAGTTACTGTTGAATTTTTTGATACTGCCGGGTAACTATTTCAACATTCTATTCCAGTGCAGGCACTACCAGATCAGTTATGATCATTTCCACTTCCGGTTCTCTTTCATAAGTTCTGATTTGACCTCTTTATTGCTCATACACCTTGACATTAGTGCTCTCCACAATTCTCTGCAATCTTTTTTTATAACATCTATATGCTTTTCTTTCATTTGAATAACCAAGAAATATCCCTTCATCACATCTAGGATCAAACTTTCCAATATAATCATCTCTTTTGATATAGCATTTACTACCAAATATTCTGAAGTACTTAACTATAGGTGTATGACCAAACCATAACTTATAAGGTGTCTTACCAGTGTCTCCTTTGATATGAACTCTACTGAATGTGTATATTGCTGTGCTCACAACTTCTCTCCAATAGATATGAGGCAAATTGGCTTCCATTATCATAAATCTAGCTACATCCAGGATTGTTCTATTCTTTCTTTCCACAACACCATTCTGCTGAGGTGTTCGAGGTGTAGACAATTGTTTCCTTATGCCATGTTTCTCACAATAACTGTTAAATTCACTGGATGTGAATTCACCACATTGATCAGAACTTAAGCATTTGATCTTTAACCCTATCTTTGTCTCAACCATAGCTTTAAAGATCTTGAACTTTTCAAAGGCTTTAGATTTCTCCCTTAGAAAAGTAACCCACATCATTCTACAATAGTCATCAATGATTAGCATGAAATATCTATCACCCTGAAAGATTCTTATTCTAGCAGACCACACAAATCAATATGAATAAGATCAAGAATATCATTAGATTTGTCTTGTATACTCTTAAAAGAAGTTCTGACTTGCTTACCCATTTGACATTCCTTACATACCCGATTATGAGGCTTCACAATCTTAGGTATATCTCTAACTGCCTTAGTTGAACTGATCTTTACAATGTAATCAAATTCACATGACACAACCTCTTATGCCATAGCCAACTCTCATCAATATGTGCAATAAAACATGTCTTCTTACCAGAGTTCGAATGAAAGATGTTACCTCTTGTCTGAGTACTAGTTGTAATCTCCAATCTTGATCTATTGATGATTTTGCATTTTCCATCCTTGAACTATAATTGAAATTCCTTATCCACCAACTATCCTACACTCAAAATATTATGCCTTAAGCCTTCTACATAATAAATAATATCAGTGTTATGCTTAACATTCAATGATATAGTTCCTCTTCCTTTGATCATACATGCTTTGTCATCTCCAAATATGACTAGACCTCCATCAAATTCTTGCAAAGATAGAAAATTCCTTTTATCTCCAGTCATATAATGTGAACATCCACTATCTATCACCCATTCATCCTTGTCTTCAACTTTTAGCAGCAAGGGCCTTCTCTTCATTTTGAATGATAGGTTCTAGAGCATCTTCCTTGATAGCTAAGAATACCCATTCCTTTCCATTTCCATATCCACTACCTGAATCTTTAGCCAATTCATCATCAAAACCATCATTTACACCTTCCTCATCAACATAGTAGCATGGTTTTTCTTTGTTTCTCCTGTACTTATGCCTGTTCTGATATTCATGGTTAGGCTTAAAAGATCTTCTATTTTTTTCTTCAAATATTTAATTCCTCTCAGGACATCTAGATGCAAAATGACCTATCTTATTACATGCGAAATATTTGAAAGGAGATTTTCCTTCATACTTACTTCCTACAGGACCTTTAGGTACCCTTCTAGCAAATAGGGCTTCAAGTTGCTCAAGATCTTCATCTTCTTTCTTCATATCCTCTAGTTCCTTGGAATATAATGCTTTCCAATCCTTTTTGCCGGTAGATGATGTAGATGCATTGAAAGCAGATTTAGTCTTTGCAACTCCTTAAGGACTGAATTCTTCAAGCTCAAAAGCGGATAAATTTCCAACCAAAATATCCCTATTGATAGAAGAGTTAGACATTGTTCTCAGCTCATTGATTGTAGTAGCCTTCATTTTTAAAGCCGGTGGAAAATATCTCAATACTTTAGAAACAATCTCATCTTCGCTCAAAAATCCACCACAACATTGAATTCCCAAGACAATTTCATTGACTCTTTCCATAAAAGCAACAATTCTTCTTCCATTCTCAGGTTCTCATATCTCACCTGGTAACCATCAAGTTTAGCAATTTTAACAGTAGGGTCACCTTCATTCAGAGTCTCCAACTTATCCCATATAGCTTTTGTAGATGATTTGTCCATTAATCTCATTACTTGCTGATTTGAAAGGGCACTCAAAAGGGCTTCTCTAGCTCTGCAACCATTTTCAATGTTCTTATCCAAGTCTGTCGAAGGAGGATTGCCAGATGCCGGATCATAAGGAGTATAGAATTTCTTAGTGATCTCCCAAATCTATTTGCTAAGACATCTCATATGAATCTCTATCCAAAGCTTCCATACTATGTAATTTGTTCCTTCAAGCCTAGGGTTGTCCTTCCAGTAAGCAATTAAAGTTGAATGATTACTCGCCATAGGATCTTCCTCAAGCGATTAAGCTTATGTAGAGAGGACCAGGCTCTGATACCAATTGTTAGGATAACTGGTGGACAACTGAGAGGGGGGGGAGTGAATTAGTTGTCAACATATTATGAAACTTTAAGCATACAAAACCTTTTACCGAAATAACATATATATCAATTAAGCACAAACATAAATCATTAACCAAATACCATGCATCCACAATACATAACACCAATATTTGTACATGGAAAACCCAATAAAGGGAAAAACCACGGTGGGAAACCCTACCCAGAGTCAGATGATACTTATGTAGTAAGTATGTGATTACAATAAGGGGCCTGCACATGCAGAAAGGCACACTACCTAGAGCACACTACTCATCACAAAAGGAGCCTCACTGACTACAATAAATCTTCAGACTACAATCCAGAAAGAAGAGTGAACTGTAAGAATAACATTTCTTATGCCTGAGTACAGTTCCAGTTAAGCTCAACACCAGAGGTCTTAAACCTCTTACTCAAACCCAATTCAATCACCTATGATTGAACAAAACCTTTGCATATGATTACAACTTTATTCGCACACAAATAATCCCATAACCCATGATCTATAAAGAGATCTTACATCATATTTATACAAACTTGAGATCTAAACAATTACGTTGGCCACCTAAAATATAATACAATAAGTCCATTACATAAATCTGCAAACCAATGATAACCCAAGTCGGCCTAAGACTGCAACAACATTAACCAAACAATAAATCCAACTGGTAACGCATCGGGAGCATCCACCAACACGTTACATAAACCAGTCCATAACCTAGGAGAATAACACAAAATAGCACCGAACCTAAAATAGGTCATAATAAGCCAAATGAAACACCACTGATCAATTGGAACATGAACATGATAACCATAAACATCCTGAGAACCTTCTTGAGGCTGCACCAACACCACTTATTAAATCCATCAAAATATCTTCAACAAAGCTCTACTGGTAAAACCCTTACCGGTAACCAAAAGGCTTACTAGAACATATGATAGCTTCCAAATCACCAAATCCTGAACCAACTGAAAGTGACACACACATGATTGACCGAACCAAACCAATTCCACCAAACTAAACATATCAGAGAATACCGAAGATGATCTCTAGATCAACATCACAATCCAACCACTCTATCAGAACCCGGTAGACAACCAAAAAAGCTAGTGTAGACATCAATGACAAACATCAATGCAACACATAATCAATTCCTCCAAATTGCCAACACCTATTTGGAGATAATCTTGTGCAGGAGACTCCCCATAATTGGTATCATTTTAAAATCTCACCTTTTATGCTACCAACACCTTTTTCATGTTTTTCCTCATGTGCCTTATCCATTAATCTCCATCTCCTTGGTGAATTTATGAGCTTTGGCTATCCTGGTCATCACTTCTTTGTCCAGTGTGACACCATGGAGCAATAGACAACTCATTAATTACTTGAATGCAATAGCACATTCAACCCTTTTGATTGGCGCATATAATCCATGTTAGCATCGGGCCCGCCATACACCATTCTTTGCCTATCCCGTGAATCCACATTAAATCATCCTAGTAAGCATTTCTCTTCATAGTAATGTGGGGTCTTAGCTCACCTTGTATTCTTTCTTCCACCTCTTGCTGCAAACCCACATACTTTACCAAGAAATATATCACTATATCATGGGATTATGAGAATAAATATATATCTTTATCATTTTTTCTTCCTCGCAAACCTGTATAGTGATGCAAAGGCAATTATCAATGAGGTGGGATTGCGGGGTTACTATTGCATTTATTGCACTAACTTGTATATGTGCATAGTATCATTGAAAAGATTTGGCAACTTCATGGGGTGATGAAATGTATCACTTCAGTGCACTTAATGATCACGTGGGGAAAAATAACTTAATGAAGTGGTAAAGGTTAATGTAATGCTTGCATTAGGGTTGGGAATTCACTTGGCCCATTGGTGATAACATCCTAGAAGACATATGAAGGGGTTGGTCACTGCATGGATACAAACCCATGAAAACAGACTTCCTATAAAGGTTTGAATGGCTAAAAGAGTCAATAGTAAAATAGAAACTGAACCAACCCCTAGTCCAATCCTAGCAAGACCTATGCGGTCCAACTAGGACAAGGAGCTTACAAGGTGAGAGGTATTTTATGCTCTTAGTTAATGATCATTCTAGAATGAATTGGTTTGCATTTTTAAGAGTAAAATTAGAAGCGTTAGAAAAGTTCAAGATATTTAAAGCTAGAATTGAGAATGAAGTAGATAGGAGAATTAAGTGTCTGAGATTTGATGGAGGAGGAGAATTTATATTTGACGATTTTGATACTTTCTATGAGAAATATGGAATTAGAAGACAATTATGAGCTCCTAGGACACCTCATCAAAATGGAGTAGTTGAAAGGACGAATAGGACTATTCAAGAAGTGGAAAGAACTATGATCAAGGAAGCAAATCTACCGAAAGATTACTGGAGAGAAGCTATACACATTGATGTTTATACCCTTAACAGAGTTTTATTCAGAAAGAAATTTGGGAAGACATCATATGAACTATGGTATGGAAGGATTCCATCTGTGAAGTATTTCAAAGTTTTTGGAAGCACTTGCTATATCCAGAGAGATGAAGTAAACCTTGGAAAGTTTGATAGTAGAGAAGATGATGGTCTATTTCTTGGTTATTCTGCAAAGAGAAAAGCTTACAAATGTTACAACAAGAGATTGAATAAAATTGTTGAAAATGCGAATGCAAAGGTTGATGAGAATATTTCAAAAGAAGTTGTTATTCAAGTAGGGTATGAATCTGATGGAGAAGATACAGACAAAGTTGAAGAGAAGCAAAAGAAACTTTGGTTGTTTCAGCAACAATATAAAAACCCCAAGGTATGTATAGAAAAATCATTCTGAGAATCAAATCATAGGAGATAAAAACAAAGGAGTCATTACAAGAGAAAAGCTGTTGAAGAACAAGCTCTTTTGTGTTTACTTTCTAAGACTGAACCTAAGATAGTTGATGAAGACTTCAAAGATCAGAATTGGATGAAAGCTATGAAGGAAGAGCAAGATCAAATTGAGAAAAATTAGACTTGGGAATTGGTACCTCAACCGGTAGATAAGAATGTCATTGGAACCAAGTGGGTATTCTGGAATAAGCTGGATGAAGATGGCCAAGTCATAAGAAACAAAGCAAAGTTGGTATGCAAAGGTTAAACAAAGGTTGAAGGGATTGATTTTGAGGAAACTTATGCTCCTGTTGCTAGAATGGAGGCTATTAGGATGTTTTTGGTTTTTGCAACATATAAGGATTTCAAAGTCTATCAAGTGGATGTAAAGTCAACATTTCTAAATGCAAAATTAAAAGAAGTCTACATTGAACAACCAGAAGGATTCAATTCATCAGATGACTCAGATATTGTTTGTAGATTGAGGAAGGCACTGCATGGATTGAAGCAAGCCCCTAGAGCTTGGTATGGAAGGTTAAATAAGTATCTACTGAATCAAGGATTTCAAAAAGGGTCTCCTGATAGTAATCTCTACTTCAAAGTTGAATAAAGTAAGATCTTAATTGTTGTTGTATATGTGAATGACATAAGTTTTGGTGGCAATGATGATATGTGCAAGGAATTTGCTAGTGAATTGTAGAAGGAATTTGAAATGTCTATGATTAGTGAGTTGAATTTCTTTCTTGGATTGCAAGTAAATCAGAATAGTAAATACATTTTAATTTATCAATCAAAATATGTTAAAGAATTATTGATGAAGTTTGAATTGGAGAATTCCAAACTGGTATGCATTCCCATGACTACTGGATGCAAGTTGACTAATGATGATAAATCTCCTAAGATTGATGCAAGCAAGTATAGATCAATGATTGGAGGATTGTTATATTTGATTGTTACAAGACTAGATATCATGTATGCTATTTGTCTTGTAGCTTGATTTTAGCAAGAACCAAAAGAGTCACATGTTGTTGTAGTAAAAAGGATATTCTAATACCTGAAAGAAACATAAGATTTTGAATTGTGGTACCCCAAAGAATCATACTTTACTCTAAAAGCTTATACTGATGCAGATTGGGTAGGAAGTATAGATGACATAAAACATTCAAGTGGTGGAGCATTTTTCCTTGGCTCCCAGTTAGTGGCATGGCTAAGTAAGAAGCAAAATTTTGTATCTTTATCAACCACAAAAGCTGAGTGAATTGCAACTACTTCATGCTGCACTTAGGTACTTTGGATGAAATATATGTTGAAGGATATTATTGTATTTTTTTATGAACCTATCTCAATTATGTGTAATAATACAAGCGCAATCAATATTTTTAAGAACCCAATTTTGCATTCTAGAACAAAGCATATTTCCATTCGGTATCATTTCTTGAGAGAAATTGTAGTGGATAATTAAGTAAAACATGAATACATACCTACCAAAGAGAGAGTTGTAGATATCTTTACAAAGGCATTGTGCAAAGATACTTTTGAGTATCTCCGACAGTTGTTAGGGGTTATTCCCCTTCCTAGTTTGAACTAAGTACTTTTGGCAATGCATTAGTCCAGGATAATTCATGCATATTTCTGTATGGGATAATGTTTGGGGCTTCCTCTTAGGGGGAGAAAAGTGGTTTATGAGCTATGTTTCTCCCTACCTTTCCTTGATGTCAATGGGGGAGAAGTTTGAGAAGTTTGTGTACTTGAAAAGAAGTTTGGAGAAGTTTGCCATTTGGCAGTATATAATTTTATTCTTTCTAAAGGGGGAGAAGTGTTTTGAACATGCTTGTCATTGATGAATGTTGCCATGAATGACAAAGGGGGAGATTATTTCAAATGTGAAGATGATTGATGTTTCAGTATGGTTGTCATTGATGTCAACGTATTGATTCTGTTTCTATGCTTGGTTTTTGTTGTGGATGTTCAAACTTATTGTAGATATACTCATGATTTGTTGGCACATTGTTGGATATTTCTTTGAAATTCATATTTCATGGTTTGGTGGTCTGGAAGGTATTTTCTAAAAGTCTATGTTGTGCTGATGATGCTTGTCTGACAAAGTTTGTAGAGCTCCACATCTTTAGTTTTTTTTTTAAATTCTGGCTTTATGCTTCTAGTGTATGTATCTTCATTATTGTATTTTAGCACATATTGTTGTGCTCGAGAAGTATTCTTACTTGGTTCAATTTCTCTCATATGTTCTATTGTTTGGTGCAGTGATCGCGACGTTAGATAGCATGTTGTTGTTGCATTGTGGTGTGGTCGACTTTTCATTCCTCTCCACTATGGGAATGCTTAGTGAAGACCTATTTTTGAATTATGATTTATTTTTTCCTTAGCTGACTTGAAAAATCTATTTTGGAGATCAGTATATATATAAAAATCACTTGTAATGAAAAGTGATGAAGAAGGTTTGTAGAAGGAAGTTGATTGTGAAAGGAAGATCTATCTTTAGTGATGCGAAGTGGTTGATCAATGTGGTTATTTGCTGATGTTGTTTGGTACTGGTGGCAATGAGCCTAAGGTTTCTTCTAGCATTGCAACATAATGGAAATTGTACCTTCTATGGTGAATTATTTATTTCTTCCTCTAGGCAGTGATCCCTCCTTTTTCTAGTGGTTTTAGCTAGGCAATGAGCCCACTTGTAGTGAGGATTTTTTTTTGGGTTGGTAGTTTTGACTAGAGATTGAACTAGTGAGACCATATTGTTGAAGGGCCTCACGCTCAGTTTTTATGACATTTTGCTTACACCCTTATGTCTCCTTGGTGCCTTCCTTCAACCTTATATCTCCAAAACCAACACTGTAGAACTATGAACAAGGTAGCCTAACAGGGACCACTAACCACTAGAGGTGAAAGACCCGCAAGGGCCCAATACATAACTACTAGACATGAAAGACCAGTGTGGGTCCAAAAGAAGTCCACGAGTAGAACATGCCAATGAGAAATTGGATCCATGAGAAGCACACGCCTACAAGGAATAGTGTCTGTGAGCACACCTAGCCCAACAAGGGTAGAGTATGGTTATTTAGTCCATGTGTCTGCCAAGATCACCTGTACGTCCTCCAAGATTAACCACCATCAATATCTCCTACCAAAGTGTGATAAAAAAGGTATATTAACATACCACTTTGGTCTAGTTGGGGACTTGAACTTGGGTTGCACCATAAACAATGCAACCATTTCACCATTACACTAACATGTGATCCCCCTGCAATGAGCAATTATTGCAGTGAACCATCTTATAAAAATCACCTTAACCAATGTCACCGTAATAGGTGTTTTATTTTTTAGAACTAACATTCTCCATGGTTTTTCCCTCCTTGGGTTTTCCACATCATATCTAGTGTCTCTTGTGTGTTCTCTTTTCATGTTATCATCTGTTCATGGTTATGCAATTCAAAATTTAATTTGTTGGATCAATTTCAATGAAAAATTTAATAAGTTTAATTGACAACTGATTCACACCCCTCTCAATTGTCTGGATCATTCAACAATGCTAACTATTGCCATGAATTGATCTAAAGCATGCAAGAACACAAAAAGCATAAACTTTTTTTTTTGTATGTTTCTTTTTAAATAAAACTACGGAGTGAAAGTATCTAAATCTAAAAACACACTTAGAAAATATGCAACCCACAAGTTAATTTTAGAATTATAAATTAGGGTTTTTGTGAATTTAACCTCTAAATTTATGTAATTCAATTGGAAATTCAATCTATGAGTGAAAAATTGAATTTTAAAATGCGCAAGCAATTAGATTTAAGACAATAAATCAGAATTAAGCATGAAAGATGTCACGTTCACTAAAACGTAATGTATAAAAACAAAATCCGGTAGTATTAGGACCTAACTCCACTTTAATTCATACAATGGAATACAAAAGCACCTAAAGGAGTGACTCTCTTTGACTAACTCTTGTGAAAGAGAGTCGACAAATACTTTTAGGGTTTCTATTCCTTTACTGCTATGAAAGGGAATGTGAAAAATATGGGAGGATATTAAATTATGCAAAGAAGATGAATATAAGTGATTAAAATAGTAAGACAATAGACTGATAACTTAATAGAACCGAGACAACAAGTACAAATCCAAGAATGGAATTCTGTCATGCATTTATGACCAAAATCTAAGCTCAAATTGGCAGGACCAAGCTGCTGGGCACCCTGATCCTAGAGACTAGGTTGAGCTACAAACTGGGGAGATGAAATCTAAGACTGCTTGAGAGCTTCCTGCCAAATTTGAGGTTGACTGAGGAGGACTAGTGAAGGAACACAAATGGACCACTGAGAGGGGGGAGGGGTGAATTAGTGGTGATAGAAAACTTGAACTTACTAAATGATGTAATCTTTGACACCATAAATCAAGGAACTATGAGTAGATATATTAAACATAATTACACACACACAAATAAGGAAAACTCATAACACAAGATCTTATGAGGAAAACCCACGATGGGGAAAAACATTAGTGAAAAATATTCCTAGAGACTACTGTTCTAATCCAGCCTCACAATGAAGATATCTTAATTACAATTTTATGGGCACCAACCCAAAGGATCAACCCGCTATCTGAGCATCAACTTAGATGATTACAATATTTATGGGTACCGACCACCTATCTGAGCACCAACTCAGATGACTATAATATGTAAATATTCAATTACAAATATGCACCTTGTTACAAATGAAATTTTGTTAACTCATAATTTATTCTCTGCACTTGAGATTGAATTGATTCTTTTCTGCTCACAAACTCTATTGCCTGCTTTCTGGTCTCTATCCTCGATATTATGTCTTCAGCTTTCCATCCTCTTCTTATATCTACCCCAACTCTATGATCTCTACACTATCCAATTCTTCTTCTCTACCCCACTTTGTGTATATAACCTTTTAGTTTCTTTGCACTTGGTCTTCTTCTCTTCACCCCTATTTTCCTTCTTTGTTTGCTCTCTACTCTCAACTTACTGATCTAAAATCTTCATCTTCTCTCCTTTATCTATGTTTCACTTAGTGTGAATTACCATATGTCTTTATCACACTCTTTGAGAAGTTATCACTCCTTTGTGCCTTCAGGTATTCTATTCTTTTTCTATTTAGCACTCAGGTTCAACACCTTCTCTTCTCTTCTTCTTTCTACACTACTCCGCTTCAACACTCACTAACTCTCTTTCAACCTACCTATCATTACTAATCCACTAACCCCACTTAGAGTCATCTCTGTAACCCTAGTATTTTCCCTTCCAACAAAAAATCAACTTTGATCTTTTTGAGCCCCTAAATAATCTATCCTATAGGTTAATTGGCTGCCATCATTTATTGTAACATCTTGCATTCTTAGATCAATCTCTGAGTTTAGATTACTATACTTAGTAATCTTCACCTACCTATATCTATGATGTCTTGTCGACTAGAGGTTTTCAGATCTTCTCATAGTTGTGATATCTTCTTTCAAATATTTTTGAGCCACACAACTGGTCTTCTACCCATTCCATTAAATGCATCCACCTTCCTTCATCTCTATCTGTGATTAAATTTGATCAATAGGTGGCATCCAAATCTTGAGAACAATATCTGATTCATCTCGTACATGCCATGTTTCTCCACATCATCTCCATCATCAAGTCAAACTTGGTCAAATTTCCACGTGGAGCCACATCTGATTCAACATTGGATGAACATCCATCGTGTTCTCTACATCACAAAATATTACGTGTGGGATGGCGAGACAATGCACCATCTTCCATTTTACTTTCCCCACGAGATCCTTTTTTCATTCATCTCCTTTCTGCGCGATTGCAGGAGTCTTGTTTCCTCACTTCTCTTATTACCCCATAGAGTCTTTTGTCTTTAGTCTTCCTTGTCGCGGGATGGTGGGACATTATTTGATCAACCCTTGTTGTTGGCGGTATTTCACCAAGACTTCGCATGCATCACATTGAAATGATCATATCACTATAGCTCCAAAAGACCAACAAGAAACAAATTGGGTTTTGTTGAAAGGCAAATTTACAATGAAAATAAACTTTATTGGCCAAACCTGTTACACATCATAGTGAAAGGACTAAGGTAGTGCTTTGACCATTGATTGCTTCCATTGAAGAGTTGGACAAAAAATGTCTCAACGACTACACAAACAAGTGGATACACTTCCATCAGAGAGTGATAAGCCGATAAAGCAAGAGTGGGGTCCACTATCAGAGATCAGGGATCGGATGGAACAACACTTGATAACAATGAGAACTAATGTGTTACACTTCCATTGGGTAGCGATGATATGATAAATAAAATGGCTACCCCCCTAGGCGACTTGGTCAAAGCAATATCGCTAGAGACATTGTAGCAACATAAAATTAACTCGCGATACTGCAATAATTTACTTTTCACCCTGCAATGCTGCTGAAGACTTGGTAGCGGTGGAGTTAAGAATTTTTGCCGAAATGTATTCTCTCATTGATAAACTCAAGAGCGCAAAGAGTGGCTGCAAGCACACTATGTAACAACATGAAAGAGCTCCCATTCATTGATGCTGAATCTGAACCAACATGAATCCAACTTGAATCGACACTTTTGCAACTCATCTCTTCTACATACTTAACCAGATTGATCTTGCCAACTTGAACTATTATGCTCTTCATCGACATCGCAACAACATCACTTCAGCCAATCTGATCTATCTTTGGGACATGCATCATCCAAACATCTCTATCCAATCTTATCTCCACTTTGGAGCACTCATCATTGCTCATCGTTACCTCCACTCTAGAGCACTCATAATTTCTCAAATTTTCCTACTTGAGACCACAACATCTCAACCAAACCTGATCTTCATCTAGGGAATTCACTTGTTGCATCTCTATATCTATGACCAATGGATGACTCTACATCTCTGTCTAGTGTATCTTCTCAACTGTTGACATCAATGACAATCTAATGCCAACAATCTCCCCCTTTGGCATTGATGTCAACCTCACCCTATCTCTCCCCCTTTGACAACAATGGCAAAGGGCAGGGTAAGCAACTACCAACCTCATTCATCTTCTCCCCCTTTGACCTTCACTCAGCTGGAAACACATATCAATCCCCCTATGACAACTGCACTATACCTTTGGTAGATAAAACATATCATGAACACCAACTACACCTCATCTTCTCCTCCTTATGCAACAACAATGCCTACAATCATTTTGTTGAACCTTTTGGAATACAAAATCTTATTGAAGGAAAATCTATAGTGTAGGCATAATAACCAATCTCCACTAGATCCAAAAAAAAAAGGATGTGTAACAATGACATGTTGCAGACCCATAACTATATCATCTCCCTTATTACTATCTCATTTGCTGCACATGCAATTTTTCTATTGTTTGCTTGAGCAATGGTCTCCCCCTGAGACCCATAACCTCTATGCTCCATTTGATCATCCTCTCCCCTTATTTAAATACAATGACCTATCACACATTTAATTTTTATTTACCTCATGAACATTTCTCTATGTCTCCACTCACTGTTGTAAAATTCTAATCAGATTCATTTTTGATGTCATATCTATTGGAATTCTTCTTACATTGCCTTGAATCAATTAGAACTCTTGTTGGCTTTTCCTCTTCTCTATTCCATCTAATCCTCCACATAACACATCGTATTATACACATACTCTTAGCTCCTTTTCTTTGTGATTCTACTTTTAGTTTTTGGCTCTAGGTCATCTCTTTTCTACCCCCTACTTTTTCTTCACTTAAACAATTATGTGTTTAATATTTCTTTGTGTTTACACTCCCAGTTGCATTAGTCTATAGTCTATGGATTCTGCACATTAATCTTCTGCACCTCTATGGCATTCCATTTCTTTAGATTTACACATGCACACTTCTCCATGTGCAGTCAACCTTTCTTGCTCTGTATACACCAACATCCTTTGCATTTTTCAAACTATTTGCAGTCTCTGTTCTTGTAAACAAATACCACATCATTAATTATTTCATACAAACTACTATTTCTTCCATGTTCATTATCCTTTATACTTCAACACTATTCTAAATTTCTAATCCATCCAAATACATTCAACTCCCCCTATATAGTTGTTGAATAATTTCTCATTATTCACATGTTGTTACATCAGTCATTTCACTTTTATGCTTCACCATACTTATCCTTGCATTGATCCATTGAATTGTATCTTTTCCCGCTGAGACAAAGTGTTGTCATAAATTTGTTATGTAACATAGACTATATTCTCAACCTTTCAAACCTAGAATCTAAGCAGTGATATAGATTAGTCTCTTCACCAAAGAGCTCTGCTATGATACTTTTGTTTACAATGACTCATCTACAACTGTTCAACATAGACAATTTTATGCAATGTTGACTGTCTATAATTTATTTTTCAGCAATAGCAGTTGTACTCAACCTTATATATGCAAGTGTGCAACTACAACCAAATGCCTTTTCACAATGATCTATATGCTAACAATGTCAAAGCTTGATACACTACCAAGGCATAAAATTCTCCAATACAAGAAACTACAATAGGTATACAAAATCTTAACTAACTCAACATCAACTATAATATACATAAACAATCTTTATCCTAATCAACTTCCCTATCATTACTTCCTATCTCTTTGAACCACTTATTCTTCCATAAATTTGGGGGTGAAAGATGTTATCATACTTGGCTCCCCCTAAGATTCTGCTTCTCCTTAAGCTCAAGGGGATATCAGATGTGCATGGAATGCACCATGTTGGCCCATTGAATCATCCTTCTTATTGTTCTTATTATCTGTGTTTTGTTTCATTCTCTAAACTTGCTTGATCTCCCTCCTTTTTTAAGTTGCAACTTCTAGAGCAACATTTATCATCTCCCTTTGTTTGACAACCTTTATTCTTCAATATTTTGCAGTGTGGCCAAAATTGTTGTAGTCGTAGCACACTATTCTCTCATTAGACAAAGGAGTAGAAGGGTTTTTGCTAAATTGATTTGATTTCCTTCTCCAATCTATACTTTTATAGCCAACTGAAGGAACAAGAGAATTTCCAGACACTCCAAAGACACTTCTATGTTTGTTCCATGCATATATATGTCCAACATAAAGTCTACATTCTCTTTCATGATGGCCATAGTTATAACATCTTACATTTTTGTTGAAAGAAGTAGAGGGGTTTCCACTTGACTGGAATGTTTTTCTTCTACATTCATAGCTCTTATGGCCAACATTATTATAGTTATAAAAAATCAAATTTATATTTCTTGGGACGACAAAAGCATTCTTGCTTTCATAGCTTGGAGCTGATCTATGCATAAGTCTACAATTTGAAATTTTATTTCCATATGCATTACATTTGTGACAAACTACATTTATGTTCCTAGAGAATGCAACTTGACCTTTCTTAGACCCCTTTTTACATTCACTTTCCTTATTCCCATATCCTTTACATGAATAACAATAACCAAAGAAAGGAGGATTGTACCTTACCAGAATGATTTTGCTAGTTAGGTGGAGATCTTGTGGATATGTTTGCACTATATCTTCTTCCTTTGTTGTTTTTATTGAGCAGTTCATTTGTAGCAGTCACATATTCTGATTTCTTCTTGTTCTCAGTCTTGTAAGTAACAACATATTTTGGTCTTCCATACCTTCTTGTGTCCTTATCTCTAATAGATCCATCTTCATTCAACTTGGCCTTACCCTTTCTATCAACATTATCCTTCCTTGTAGTATTAGCCTCTGTCTTCAAACTTTCAATAGTAGTATATAAATCTATTTTCTTTCTTGGAGCAATCTTGTCTATGAAGGTTTGCCCATGACCATTCAAGCTCAAAGATAAAAAGTTTATGTTTATTTTTGATGTCTCGCTACTGGTAGAACATTATCCAGCCTCATATCCTAAGCCTGTAGAATCCTTTGACTATTTTTGCTTTCTCAACATATCATTTAATGCATTGGTGCTTCTTTCACACTTCATCCTCAGCTTGAGATCCCCTTTGCAACTCTCAAGCTCTTTTATGAGATTTGCCATTTCTTGTTCTAGATTTTTCCACTCTTTTTCTTTTGTCTCCACCTTAGACTTCAACACTTCACCAATTTTCTTGGCTTCTTCTAACTCAGTTGTCAAAGAAAAAATATTCTAAATTGATTCTCCAAGGCTTTTTATCATCTGATCATGTTCCTTTATAGCCAACTTCTTGTATTTATTATATTGGTTCCTTACATTATCCAACTCTTCAATAGCACATCTCATCTCTCCTTTAAGATCCACTTCAACATCAACATCCTCTTCACCTTCTTTATCACTGCCAAATAAGTCTTTCTTGTAGGAATGAGATTCATTATCACACCTTGGTGTTTTCTCCTCATTTCGAATCTCTTGGGCCATTAATAGATGAGTTTCTTTTTCATCTTTACTGCAGCCACTAACTAATCTCCTTTTATCATCTATACACTCATCTAATCCTTTCTTCATCCTTCTTCCACAATTTGATTCAGAAGTGATAGGCTCTTCTCCATATATTTTCTTCAGCCTATCCCAGATGTCCTTTGTAGACTTACATTTCTTGATCTTAAAAGACACTGTATCAGACAAACCATTGAGAATAGCATTTTTGGCTTCAACATGAACTCAAGTTTTCTTTTAACATTAGGATTAGTAGGAGGAGTAGCATGGGTGGTGTATCCATTCATAACTGACATCCAAACATCATAACCTATGGTAGACAAATGGACTTCCATTCTTGAGCTCCAGATGACATAGTTGGTACCATCAAACATAAGTGTAGGGATTGACACACATCTAGCCATTATGTTAACAAATTAGAATCTACCTAAGATGGAGAAACCTTATGAAATAGGGAACCTTTCTCTGATACCAATTGAAGGAACACAAATGGACCACAAAGAGGGGGGGGGGTTGAATCAGTGGTAATAAAAAAATTGAACTTACTAATGATCTAAGCTTTAACACCATAAATTAGGGAACTAGAGAAGAGATATTAAACATAATTATACACACACACACAGATAAGGAAAACTCATAACACAAGATCTTACGAGGAAAACCCACGATGGGGAAAAACCTCAGTGACAAATGTTGCTAGAGACTATTGCTTTAATCCACTCTCACAATAAAAATGTTTTGATTACACCTTTATGGGCACCAACCCAAAGGAGTACCAACCCCCTATTTGAGCATCAAATCAGATGATTATAATAATTTTGGGCACCGACCCAAAGGATCACCAACCCCTATTTAAGCACCAACTTAGACAATTACAAATATGCACCTTGTTACAAGTGAAATTTTTTAACTCACAATTTATTCTGTACACTTGAGATTGACTTGATTCTTTTCTGCTCACAATTTTTGTTTTCTGCTTTCTAGTCTTTGTTATCAATATCTGTCCTCGGCTTTCTATCCTATTCTTATATCCGAACCAACTCTTTGATCTTTGCATTGTCTTGTTCTTCTTCTCTTCCCCACTATGTTTGTTTAACCTTCTAGTTTCTCTGCACCTTGGTCTTCTTCTCTTCACCCCTATTTTCCTTCTCTGTCTGCTCTCTACTCTTAGCTCACTACTCTAAAATACCCATCTTCTCTCCTCTGTCTATGCTTCACTTGGTGTGAATTACCAGCTGTATTTATCACACCCTCCGAGTAGCTATCACTCCCTTGTGCCTTCAAGTATTCTCTTATTTTTCTATTTTGTACTCAGGTTCAATACCTTCTCCTTTGCTCCTCTTCTTTCTACACTACCCCGCTTCAACACTCACTAACTCTTTCTCAACCTACCTATCATTACCAGTCCACTAACCCCACTTTGAGTCTTCTCCATAACCCTAGGATTTTCCCTCCAAACAAAAATTCAACTGTGATCTTTTCGAGCCCCTAAACAATTTGTCCTATAGGCTAATTGGCTGCCATCATTTATTGCAACATCTTCCATGTTCTTAGATCAATCTTTGAGTTTTGATTACTATAATTGGTAATCTTCACCTACCTATAGCTATGATGTCTTGTTGACTAGAGGTTTTTAGATCTTCTCATATCTATGATATCTTCTTTCAGATCTTTTCAAGCCACACAATTGGTTTTCTACCTATTCCTTTAAATGCATCCACCTTCCTTTATCTCTATTTGTGATCATATTTGATCAATAGGTGGCATCCAAATCTTGACAATAATATCTGATTCATCTTGTACATGCCACGTTTCTCCACATCATCTTCATCATCAAGTCAAACTTGGTCAAATGTTCACATGGAGCCACATATGAGTTGACATTAGATGAACATCTATCACATTCTCTACATCACAAAAATATACCTACGGGATGGTGGGACAATGCACCATCTTCCATTTTTCTTGCCCCACGAGATCCTTTTTTCGTTCATCTTCTTGCTGCGGGATGACGAGATTCCTATTTTCTCATTGCTCTTATTACCTTGTAGTGTCTTTTTTCTTTAGTCTTCCTTCTTGCGGAATGCCGGGGTGCCATTTGATCAACCCTTGCTGTTGGTGGTATTTTGCAAAGAATCTACATGCATCACAGTGAAACGATCATATCGCTATAGCTCCAAAGGGTTGACAAGAAGCAAATTGGGTTTTGCCAAAAGGCAAAGGTACAACGAAAAGAAACTTTATTGACCAGATCTATTACACATCATAGTAAAAAAGGACCAAGGCAATCCTTTGACCATTGAATGCTTGCATTAGAGAGTCGGGCGGAACAAGGCTTGATGAATACAGAAACAAGTGGATACACTTCCATCGGAGAGCGTTAAGCTGAAAGCAAGAGTGGGGTCCACTATAAGAGATCGAGGAATAGATGGAACAATGCCTTATAACAATGAAAACTAATGTGTCACACTTCCATCGGGTGGTGATAGGTTAATAAAGCAAAGGGCTAGGCCCCTAGGTGACTTGGTCAACACAATATCGCTAGAAACATTGTAGCGACATAAAATGAACCTACGATGCTACGATAATTGAATTTTCACCTCGCATGCCATTGAAGACTTGGCAGTGATGGAGTTAAGACTTTTTGCCAAAATGTATTCTCATCGATAAACTGAGGTGCATAAAGAGTGGCTACAAACACACTATGTAACGACATTAAAGAGCTCCCATGAATTGATGTTGTTTCTGAACCAACACGAATCCAACTCAAACTAACAATTCTGCAACTCAGCTCTTTTGCCCACTTAACCAAATTGGTCCTGCCAACCTAAACTAATGTTCTCTTCTTCGACACCAGAACAACACCAATTTAGCCAATTTGATCAACCTTTGGGATATGTATCATCCAAACATCTCTATCCAATCTTATCTCCACTTTGGAGCACTCATCATTGCATAACTTTGCCTCCACTCTGGAGCACTCATCATTGCTCAACTTTGCCAACTTGAGACCACAACATCTCAACCAAAACTAATCTTCATCTAGGGTATTCACTTGTTGCATCTGTATATCTATGTCTAATGGATGACTCTACATCTATATCCAGTGCTTCTTCTCAACTATTGATATCAATGGCAATCTAATGACAACAACTAGGGAAGTAGGAGCCCTGGCCCAAGAGGACTATGGTGATGGGCACCCTTGTCTAGACACTTTTTTTTGAAATTTGGCTGGATACTCTATCTCTATGTCTTGATGCTATTTTAATCTTCCTAGCTCCACTGGATACTTGTAACTGCACAAAAGAAGCAAAGAAAGGGGATTGTGGATAGGGTTTTCCTTAGGTCAAACCCTGGGTTTGGAGTTAACCCTAATTAAAATTGTAATAGAGCTCAATTGGAAAATCTTTTCATTTGAGGGCAAGGGGTAAATTTATTGAATGTAGATGATTATACCTTTAATAGGCAATGCAATGCTCTTAGGATAAATCTTTCATGTGTTGATGCAATAACATGATAAATCGGATAAAATCCATCATGAAATCATAATTGAAATATATATGAAGATGCCATTATGTAGTTTGTTGCTCCTTGAATCAGATCTACTCTTGAGGAAGAATAATTTCCCTTGAATTGATGATAATGCTAGCATTGTTGGCAATTTGGAGGAATTGATTATGTGTTTCATTGATGTTTTGTCATTGATGGCAACACCGTCTGTTTTGGTTATTTAATGATTTCTGGTTGGTTTTGGTAGAGTGGTTGGATTATGATATTGATCCGGTATGCTTTGGTTTGTGGAATTGATTTAGATATGTCATTCATACTATTCAAATGTGCATCACGATAAGTTGGTTTGGGACTTGATGAACTAGGAGCTATCATTTGTTCTAGTAAGCCTTTTGGTCATCGGTAAGAGTTTTACCGGCAGAGCTTTGTTGAAGATATTTTGATGCACGTGATAAGTGGTGTTGGTGTGGCTTCTAGATGGCTTTTGGGATTGTGTTGGTTATCTTGTTCATGTTCTTGTTGATCGGTGGTGTTGGATTTGGTTTATGGTGACCTATTTTGGGTCCGGTGTTATCTAGGTTATGGATCAGTTTATGTAACGTGTTGGAGGATGTTCCTGAAGCATTACTGATAGGATTTAATGATTGGTTTACATTGTTTTCGACCTAAGATGACTTAGTTGATCATTGGATTGCGTGTTTATGCTATGAATTTATTGTATTATCTTTTTGGTGGCCGACCTAATTGTTTAGGTCCTGGGTTGGTATAAATATGATGTAAGATCTCTTTGTAGATCATGGGAATGGTAATGGGCATATAGGATTATCTGTGTGCGAATAATTTTGTAATCATATGCAAAAGGTTTGGTCGATCATAGGTGATCGAATTGGGTTTGTGTAAGAGGTTTAAGACCTCCAGTATTGAGCTTGACTAGAATTGTACTCAGGCAGAGGAGATGCTATCTTTGCAGTTCATTATTCTTTCTCGATTGTAGCCTCAATTTATTTTGTAGTTAGTGAGGCTCCTTTTGTGATGAGAAGTGTGCTCTAGGCTATTAGCCTTCCTACATGTGCAGGCCCCTCATATTGTAATCTGTAGAAGTATTATCTGACTGTGGGTAGGCTTCCCACTGTGGTTTTTCCCTTTACCAAGTTTTCCATGTACAAATATTGGTGTCATGTGTTCTGGATGGATGGTAACTGTTCTGTGATTTATGTTTATGTTTAATTACTATATCAGTTATTTTGGTATTTGGTTTATGCATTCCGGTATTGAGTTTATGTGTTCCGATAATAAGGATTTGAATGCTTAAAATTCTATAATTTGATGACAACTGATTCACCCCCCTCTCAGTTATTCTTTGGTTATCTAAGCTGTCTAACAATTAGTATTAGAGCCTAGTCCTCTCTACAGAAGCTTAACCACTTGAGGAAGATCCTATGGCATCTAGCAGTTGAAGTTCATCAAATACATCTGCAGCTGTTTTCTAGAGAGAAATTCCTAGGATTGATGGAACAAATTACAGGGTATGGAAGATTTAGATGGAGACTCATTTGAGATGTCTTGGAAAGGAAATTTGGGAGATCACTGAGAAAGGTGTAACATATTTTAATCTGGCATCTGGTAATCCTCCTCCGACAGTCCTAGATAAGGAACTTGAGAATGATTGTAGAGCTAGAGAAGCCCTTTTGTGTGCACTTTCTGATCAACAAATAATAGGACTAACTGACAAATCAACTACAAAGGCTATATGGGAAAAATTGGAAACTCTGAATGAAGGTGACCCTACTATTAAAATTGCTAAACTTGATAGTTATCGGGTGAGGTATGAGAACCTAAAGATGGAAGAAGATGAAAGGATTACTGCTTTTATGGAGAGAGCTAATGAGATTGTTATGAGAATTGAATGTTGTGGTGGATCTCTGAGCGAAGATGAAATAGTTTCTAAAGTACTAAGAGCTTTACCACTGACTTATAAGATGAAGGCTACGTCAATTAATGAATTGAGAACTATGAAAAACGCCTTTGTTAATAGGGATACCTTGGTTGGGAAATTATCTTCTTTTGAACTTGAGGAATTCAGACCTTTTGGAGCTGTTAAATCCGAACTTGCTTTTCATGCATCTACATCATCTACCAGCAAGAGTGATTGGAAAGATTTAAATGCAGAGGAAATAGAGGATATGAAGAAAGAAGATGAAGAGTTTGAGCAACTTGAAGCCTTATTTTCTAGAAGAGTACCTAAAGGACCAACATGAAGTAAGTATGAATGAAAATCACCTTTTAAATGCTTTGCATGTAATAAGATAGGTCATTTTGCATCTAGATGTCCTCAAAGGAATTTAAGATTTGAAGAAAGAGCTAGAAGACCTTTTAGGCCTAACCATGATTATTAGAAGAAGCATAAGTATAGGAGGAACAAAGACAAATCATGTTACTATGCGGATGAGGAAGGTGTGACTACTTCTGATGATGAACCAACACAAGATTCAGCTAGTGGATCCAGCAATGGAAAAGAATGGGTATTTTTGGCTATTAAGGAAGATGATTCAGTACCTGAAGAGAAGGCCCTTTCTGCTAAAATTGAAGATAAGGATGAATGGGTAATTAATAGTGGACGTTCACATCATATGACTAGATATAAAAGGAAGTTCTTATCTTTGCAAGAATTTGATGGTGGTCTGGTTAGATTTGGAGATAACAAAGCATGCATGATCAGGGGAAGAGGAACAATATCATTGGATGGTAAGCACAACACTGATAATGTTTATTATGTTGAAGGTTTAAGGCATAATCTTTTGAGTGTAGGACAATTGGTGGATAAGGGATTTTAGTTATAGTTCAAGGATGGAAAATGCAAGATTATCAACAGATCTAGATTAGAGATTACAACCGGTACATAGACTAAAGGTAATATCTTTCATTTGAAATTTGGTGAGAAGACATGTTTGATTGCACAAATTGATGAGAGTTGGCTATGACATAAGAGGTTGTGTCATGTGAATTCTGATTGCATTGTGAAGATCAGTTCTACTAAGGTAGCTAGAGATAAACCTAAGATTGTAAATCCCTATAATCCGGTATGTAAGGAATGTCAAATGGGAAAGCAAGTCAGAACTTCTTTTAAGAGTATACAAGACAAATCTAATGATGTTATTGATCTTATTCATACTGATTTGTGTGGTCCTGCTAGAATCAAAAGTTTTCAGGGTGATAGATATTTCATGTTAATCATTGAAACCTATTCAAGAATGACGTGGGTTACTTTTCTAAGGGAAAAGTCTGAAGCATTTAAAAAGTTTAAAATATTTAAAGCCAAAGTTGAGACAGAGATAGGATTGAAGGCTAAATGCTTAAGGTCAGATCAGGGTGGAGAATTCATATTCATTGAATTTAACAGCTATTGTGAGAAGAATGGGATAAGGAGATAGTTGTCTGCACCCCAGATACCTCAGCAGAATGGAGTTGTGGAAAGGAAGAACAAAACTATCTTGGATGCAACTAGAATTATGATGATGGAAGCTAATTTGCCTCATGTCTACTGGAGAGAAGTTGTAAGCACAACAATATACACATTTAATAGAGTTCATATCAAAGGAGATACCGGTAAGACACCTTATGAGTTATGGTTTGGTCATACACCAATAGTTAAGTATTTCAGAATCTTTGGTAGTAAATCCTATATCAAAAGAGATGATTCCATTGAAAAGTTTGATCCTAGATGTGATGAAGGAATATTTATTGGTTATTCTAATGAAAGCAAAGCATATAGATGTTATTACAAAAGATTGCAGAGAATTATGGAGAGCACAAATGTCAAGGTGGATCAACAGAACGTAAGTCAAATAAGAACTTATGAGAAGGAATCGACAGTGGAAATGATCATAACTGAACTGGTAGGACCTACACCGGAACAAAATGTTGAACCAGTTACTTCGGCAGTATCGGAAAATTCAACAATAACTGAAGATCAAGACAGAGGACTAGAAAATCAGAAGAATCCTAGGTATGTAAGGTTGAATCATTCAGAAGATTAGACCATTGGAGACAAAAAAAAATGACTGATGACAAGAAGAAGCTTGGCAGTTGATGAGGTATGTTTAATTTCTCAAGTTGAATCGGCACCAATAATTGAAACTTGTAAAGATGAATGTTGGATGAAAGATATGAAAGAATAATTAGATCAGATAGAAAATAATAACAAATGGACTTTAGTTCCCTGACCTAAAAATAAGAATGTTATTGGAACTAAATGGGTTTTTAGGAATAAATTGAATGAACATGGACATGTTGTGAGGAATAAAACTAGATTGGTTTGTAAAGGATATTCTCAGAAGGAAGGAATTGATTATGATGAAACCTTCGTACCGGTAGCTAGGATTGAATCTGTGAGCTTATTTCTTGCTTATGCTACCCATAAGTAGTACAAGGTTTATCAGATGGATGTTAAGTGTGCATTTCTAAATGAAGATCTTGAAGAGGAAGTTCATATTGAGCAACCTGATGGATTTTCACTTTCAGATGACAAAAAAATGGTTTGTAGGTTAAAGAAAGCTTTATATGGATTGAAACAAGCCCCTAGAGCTTGGCATGCAACATTGGATAAATATCTTTTAAAGCTTGATTTCACTAAAGGTAATGTTGACAATAATTTATATTACAAGATTACTGATGATGACATATTGATTATTTAAGTCTTTTTTGATGATGTCATTTTTGAAGGTGAAGATAAGTTGTATATGGAATTCTCTAACAATATGAAGAGTGAATTTGAGATGTCTATGATTGGGGAGATGCAATTTTTCTTAGGTTTGTAGATTACTTAGACTGATAAAGGTATTTTCAGCTGTCAAACTAAGTATGCTAGAGAGCTATTGAAGAAATTTGGGTTGGAAAATTCTAAACCTATTGGTACTCCAATGGTTACAAGTGACAAATTGAGAAAGAATGATGCATCTGCACTGGTAAATCCTACAAGGTACAGGTCTATGGTTGGAGGTTTGTTATATTTGACTCAGACTAGACCGGATATAATAAATGTGGTTTGCATTGTATCAATATATCAGAGTGATCCTAGAGAAAATTATGAGAGTGTGGTGAAAAGGATTTTCAGGTATCTGCAAGGAACAACCAAATATGGTTTGTGGTATCCTAAAATGATGACTTTACATTATGTGCATAGATAGATGTAGATTGGGCTAGAGATGTTGATGAATGAAAGAGCACATTCGGTTGAGCTTTCTTTCTTGGAAAGAAACTTGTTTCATGGATCCGCAAGAAATAGTCATGTACCTCTTTATCTACTGCTGAAGCTGAGTATGTTGCTAGTGCTACTAACTGTACACAAGTTCTATGGATGAAGCAAATGTTGAACGATATAAAGGTGGATTGTAATGAACCGGTAGTTATTCACTGTGATAACTCTGCTGCTATTGATATATCAAAGAATCTAGTATTTAATTCTAAAACAAAGCACATATCTATCAAGTATAACTTTTTGAAGTAGAAGGTGGAAGCAAATGAAGTTAGACTAGTTTATGTGAACATTAAAGAGTAGATTACAAATATCTTCACTAAACCTTTGCCTAAAGAATCATTTGAGTACTTCAGAGATAGATTGGGGGTTTCTGCCCCTCCGGGAGAGACCCGAGTGATGCTGATTGGCATCAGTCTGGTATGCATTATCAAAGATATTACTCATTCTAGATTGATGTGATGGTGCTACTACTCAGGGGGAGTAGTTAGCTGTAAGAATTAGAGGATTTATGATTTTTCTTTGATATTTATGTTAGATTTCTAGCATTGATGTCAAAGGGGGAGAGTTATTTTGGTGAAAAACATAAGGGAGATATTATTCATTAGGGGAGTTTGGTTTAGAGCTTCATTGCAATATCATTTTGTGGGAGATTATTGGCTGTCTTCTATAGGGGGAGACTTGTTTGGCATTTCTTGGCACTTGGATGTTTTTCACATCTAGTGTTTCCATCAATGCCAAAGGGGGAGATTGTTGGCAATTTGGAGGAATTGATTATGTGTTGCATTGATGTTTTTTCATTGATGGCAACATCGACTATTTTGGTTGTTTACCGGTTTTTGGTTGGTTCCGGTAGAGTGGTTGGATTATGATATTGATCTGGTATGCTCCGATATGATTTGGTTTATGGAATTGATTTGGATCTGTCATTCATGCTATTAAGATGTGTATCACAATCAGTTGGTTTGGGACTTGATGACTCATGAGCTATCATTTGTTCTAGTAAGCCTTTTGGTCACCGGTAAGGGTTTTACCGACAGAGCTTTGTTGAAGATCTTTTGATGCACATGATAAGTGGTGTTGGTGTAGCTTCTAGATGGCTTTTAGGATGTTGTTGGTTATCTTGTTCATGTTCCTATTGATCGGTGGTGTTGGATTTGGTTTATGGCGACCTATTTTGGGTCCAGTATTATCTAGGTTATGGACCAATTTATGTAACGTGTTGGAGGATGTTCCCGATGTGTTACCAATAGGATTAATGATTGGTTTACATTGTTTTTGGCCTAAGGTGACTTGGTTGATAATTGGATTGTGGGTTTATGTTATGAATTTATTGTATTATCTTTTTAGTGGCCGACCTAATTGTTGAGGTCCCGGGTTGGTATAAATATGATGTAAGATCTCTTTGTAGATCATGGGAATGGTAATGAGAAAATGGGCATATAGGATTATTTGTGTGCGAATAATGTTGTAATCATATGCAAAAGGTTTGGTCGATCATAGGTGATTGAATTGGGTTTGTGTAAGAGGTTTAAGACCTCTGGTATTGAGCTTAACCGAAACTGTACTAAGGCATAGGGGATGCTATCTTTGTAGTTCAATCTTCTTTCTGGATTGTAGTTTTGATTTATTTTGTAGTTAGTGAGGCTCCTTTTGTGATGAGCAATGTGCTCTAGGCTGTTGGGCTTCCTACAGGTACAAGCCCCTCATATTGTAATCACATACTTACTGCAGAAGTATTATTTGACTGTGGGTAGGCTTCCCACCGTGGTTTTTCCCTTTACTGAGTTTTCCATGTACAAATCTTGGTGTCATGTTCTGTGATTTATGTTTATGTTTAAATGCTATATCAGTTATTTTGATATTTGGTTTATGCATTCCGGTATTGAGTTTATGTGTTTTGGTAAATAGGATTTGAATGCTTAGAGTTCTATAATCCGATGACAATTGATTCACCCCCCCTACTCTTAGTTGTCCTCTGGTTATCTGAGATGTCTAACAAACATAAGTTGTAATTTTGAAAATGAATTGAGAGGGATACCTTATAGAGGGATTTCAAAATTAAAATCACCATTAATCCAACTTAGAATTGATATATTTTTTTCATGGAGTGGAATTTGAATTAGAAAGGACCACCAAATTATCCTCCCAAAATTTGGGAAAAAACGTACGGGACTGTGGTAGTGGTCACCATGGGCCTATCAACTTTTTTTTGAATTTCTAGGGATGGGAGATAACGGGATTCTAATGTTGAATCCAACTCGATGGGTGAAACCAAGATGTGTAGATATGTGAAATATGCTTTGAGAATTCAAATTAGGGTAAGATTACGATTAAATAATAAAGGGCGCACTTAGAATTAAGGGCCTAAATAAGAGTGTGATCATGTAATAAAGTGGAATAAGAACCATAATATTAATTTAAATCAATAAAGGTCCTATAATGCATAGAGGAAAGGGAAAGACTAAAATATGTGCTAGGAGAGTGTGAAACTGGACACACTAATAAAGGTGTACAATTTATGTTGCTACATGTGGTAGGTGGGTGTGAGGTGATTCTCATCATCTAATTAGGAATATTTCAAATTTCTATTGTATTGGCATTAAGCCCTAAATACCACATTTCATTTCTCATGATGATTTTATAATATTAGTTTAATAACATATCTTGAAGGTATAATGGATGATGTTGTCCATCTAAAATTTTCATGTGCATCTGATTACACATATCCTTTCATACTAATTACAATTCAAATTTATCCTCACTTAGAGCATTTGTATTAATTAAGCAAGCTAATGACATTTTGGAAAATAAATTTAACACTTGGAACTTAAATACATTTGAAAAGAGCTTTAACTCCTGCAAGGAAAATAATAAAGAATGCAAGTAGAAAATGCTACTTCACACAAACATTACACGATCTAATAAATGTGCCCAGAGCCTAGGGTCATTTGAAGTTTGATATTTACATAATGGATTAGGATTGGTCAGGAGTGCATGAAAAATTTCATGGCTAAAGTGGTTTAGTTCTTTGTTGAAAGGATAGAGATTGATTAGTTTGTTTGGTAGAGATTTGTAATATTAAAAGCCATGGATATTATCAATGTGGTCTATGTTGGGTAATGGAAGGTCATGATTGTGAATCTTCATGGAGTTGGTTATGGTTTGGTAAGTTAGATCTCTTGTTTGATAATATGTGCATATCCTATTGTTTGGTGTTTTTTTTTATTTACCTTGTAGTCATGTGTAGTGATAAGGTGTTCATGTTGGATGGGTAGTTTCATCCTAGTTACATATGGAAACACTAGCTATTTGGACTTTATATTTGCGTTCTTGTGTTGGGTGCATGATTTTAGCCCATGGTTACATGAAATCATTGGAAGATAAGACACTTATCTCTTTATGAGTTGTGGAGTGGATATATTTCATATGGTTTAAGCTCCTGGATAAATTTCCTTTCGCATTGGGTTGTAGTTTCTCTTGTTTTTCAGCCATTCGGTTTTCTAGATCTGTACTTATTTTCTTGTTCAGATGGCATGATTAATGTGCATTTATGGATGTTTAAGTAGATTTTAGATTTATAAAGATGATTTTATAGGTCTTACATGTTAACTAAAATTTATGGTATGTAGATCTGTGGTAAGATTGGATTCAAGGTGTTCTGGATGAAGAGAATTATAGGTTTGCATGGTTGCTTAGAAGGTTGTTATTTATCTATAGTTACTCCAATATGGGTTTATTTAGAAAATAAAATCTAGCATGATTCTAGTGTTTGAGTCTTGGAAATCAACATGTTATGTCTAATTATCTCTGTTATGCATAATACTTGTGTGGAGTTGAATCTTTTATTTATTTGAGATTGGAGCACTGATTATGTATTTCTGCTTTGAGATGTTGCATATGTGTTGATCTTGTAAATTTTATGATGAGGATTCAATTTGTTAGGCCTTATTGTTAGTCACCATTATTACATTAGTATTTTGATTGTAATGAGAAAAAGATCTTTTGGGAATACCTAATATAGTTGTTCATTTGAATTTTAATAGTGGATTATCGTGCATGAGAAGACTTTACTAGAGTTCTGGTAATGATATTGTTCATGATGCCAAGTATAACTCAATATCACTTTCAGTAAGATCTTTATGTAGTTACATAATGTGTTCTATCTTCTTTATTTCAAGATTTTGGTTCTAAGCTATTATTGTTGAAATATGTAGTGAGCCATGGACAATATTTGATTAGAACATGGATGATCTTTTGCAATGGGTGTTGGTGTCATAAGGAGCTCTTCGATTTTTCCTTCAAAGTGCAATGAGAGTTTGATCTATTTGATTCTATTGACAAAGGATGTGCACTTGCATCTTCTTGTTTTGGAGATCATGATTTGACTTTTCCCTTTGGAAGCTCTTGGTTGAGTTCTTTGAACATGTTGAGAGGTCACAAAGTATTTATCATTTAGGATATGGTTATCATGATGCCTAGAGAGCTTAGTTACATGGTTTAGTGTGAGATTTGGTAGTGATAATTTTCTCTAGTTTCCATGAGCATCCATAAATAATTTTCTTGGAGCTTCATGATTTTGTAGGTTGCATTTGAAGTTAGCATGGTTTTATTAATGGATGCTCATGGAAACTAGAGAGACTTGGGTGAGGCTATAAGATTCATATTTTTGGGATCATATGTTGAGATGATTAATCTTTGATGAGGATTTCAGCAAAAGGATAGAGAAATAATACACTTGGTTATGGATGTGAATCCATTATAGGCCTAAAGAGAAGACTATCATTCATTATAAGTGTTGATCGGGAAAATTGGGTTAGTCAGTCTGAAAACCAAAACCAAAGCATGCAACTTATCTAATCTGTTCATAAACTATAATCACATGCAAAACCTTCCTAATCTTACCAATAGGACCATTGAAATGAAAACAAAAATAGAAATACAAGCCCTTTTGCTCTTCCTTTCATCTGTAATGATGATATATCGCTCTCACGTATGCCAGGTGCACAAAACAGATGAAAGAAAAGGAATGATGTTTGAGATTTACTAGGAATGCATGCTAAAAATGATTGCTAATTGCTAAATGCTTATGATTGATTCAACATAATAAAATTACTAAAACTAGATGAATCGAAAATGCGACAAAATGAAATTACTCAAAAAGTCCATTTCTAATTTATTTTGACACAATGAGACTGCATAAAAGTTAGATGAATTGATTGAAAGGGGAGTCCCAATTAAGAAAATCAGAGACACAAGAGATGGATAAGGTCCAAAAGATTTTTGATTGGGTGGACGAACCGAATTGAGTGCACGACAGAGCTACCATTTGAGGAAGGATGAAGGAGATGAGGAAAAAGAAGAGAAAAAAGAAAAAGTAGATTTTCCTAGGATGCATACTTCATTTTTGAAATTAAAATTGAAATATAATGAGATATTTCCAAAAAGAAGGATTTTTGAAAATCAAAGAGAAATCCCAAGATAATATTGACATTTTAAAAAATTAGGAGGATATTAGGCAATTAAATTTTTTAAAAAGAAGATATTATCCTCATATGAGAAGATAATTGGAAAATTAAATATATAAATATATTTATTTAATTTTGATGAAATTATTAGATAATTGAATAATTCAAATAAAATATTCAACTATAGGTTATTATAAATGAACCTTTAACTAAATAATTAAAATGATTTAATAAAGGGGATAAATCAAAATTATTTCAATAATTTAATATTATTTAATTAATATTAAAAAGGGAGGGTTTGGAAAGAATTGGAAAGGTTAGGATAGAAAATGGGAAGACTCAAGTGAAGATTAGAAAATTAGCTCAAAACGAGTAAAATCTAGTAACAACAAGTAAACCGGGTCATCAGATAGAGAATGGACAAATGTGACTCCACAAGGCTAAAATGGAACCTTAGAATAGGAATAGGGAAAAAAAGCCAAGGGGGCCAAAAATAGAAAGTGGGAAGCGTCAGGATCCTAAAGAAGGCAAAAAACCCCAAAATCCAGACAGGGGTTTAGGTAAAAAATTGACATCCTCAGAGTGAGGGGAACAATCACACACAAAGGGGGAAAATTTGAGGATAAAATGTAACCTCAAATTCAAAATGGGAAATATCACTATCAAATATACCGGCTGACTGTCATAACAGAATAACAATATAAAAACTCTGAAACTCTCAAAACCTTTTAACAAAAATATTCAAATACTTTACTAACAATAGTAAAAGCACATTTCAGATTACTGCCGGTCATCTTATCACATCTAAGTGGATTTAACAGTTAAGCAAATTAACCATAGAAACATAACCACAAAAACCATTCACCACTTGACACAATGATTTTGATGTGGAAACCCAAATGGGAAAAACCTTAGTGGGGATTAATTCCTACAAGTATTATGAACTCTTTTGAAGTTCACCCTATTAGGAGCCAAGCCTGTTAAAGCTTTACAAAAAATCTTGTTAGGGACCACCTGATTAAGGGATTGACTATAATACCCTATTAGAAGCAATACCCTGTTAGGAGTAACCTTGGTAGAGGATTTGAAATCCAAGCTAATGGATCACCAGGTTAGAGTATTTAGATAGCACTAGGCCTATTAGAGATTACCCGGTTAAGGGATTTGACTGTTGTATTTGTTAGAGAACAACAAGGGTTTGCTGATCTGGTGAATAACACTACTCTTATTGATTAGATCCTTTTCATGCTTCTATCTGCCTTCACACATATTGGAGATGCACCTTCTGTTTCGGCATCCAATCACACTTACACTTAACCAAAATTTCCCACTACAACAAAACAACTCATCGGCCTTATAAGCAAAACAATAGGTCAGTAACACATCACAAACCTAAGATCTCATAGAGATTACAAACAAAATGGTTCAAGTATGACCATTGGATTACATAGAAATCATTGCACATTATTTAAGAGAAACTTGACTGCTCCTTGATCACTGCTTCATTGATTCTTGTAACTCATCACACGGTTTCCACTTCATGCAATGTACTCGCTCATTCCCAAGATAAAACTATTATCTCTACATGCCAAAAACCATTTGAAACTCTTCACATACAACATGCATATGTGGCATAATCATTATTGTTCATCATTTGATCATAAACCAATACAACCAATTCACCAAGCTCCATCAGTTAGGGTTTAGCACATCAACAGGTAAGGT
Organism: Cryptomeria japonica; assembly: GCF_030272615.1. NCBI lineage: Eukaryota > Viridiplantae > Streptophyta > Pinopsida > Cupressales > Cupressaceae > Cryptomeria > Cryptomeria japonica. The sequence goes on from NC_081411.1 coordinate 622,196,092, forward strand.
TATCGGTTGATCTCATTGCTTCTCAAGTAATACTAGTTTCCTTCAGTAGCTCACCTACCGGTTGGAAAACAACATCATAACAACATCATTACTGGTTATAATTGACATCAATGATAATATAATAGTTCATCAATGCAATCTTCATGCAAATGCCAACAATCTCCCCCTTTGGCATTGATGGTAATACAAGTATCAATACCCTTGATTGTAATGAGTGAGAGTAATGCACATACACAGGTATAGGAATCCTAATTTACATTTTACCATGTACTTTCCTTCAACTGAGTCTCCATGTCTTCAGCTGGTAACTGGCTATAGATCTTTTATCTATCAATCATACAATTATTCTTCTCCCCATAATCATATAGTTCTTCTCCCCCTTTGACAACAATGCCAAAGTGAAAGTAAAACATGCAGTGTCATACTTCATTGTTCTGCATCATCAATCTGCAACTTGATGCTCCTCTTGAGGAATAACTCCACTCTACACCAATCCTACTTCAAGATTCTTCAATTAGCTCTGGGACTGATGCATTGCACATCTGCTCAATTGACTTCATGTAGGGGAACAACCCTTAACTGACCTCTAAGATACTCAAATGTACTCTTAGGAAAAGGTTTAGTAAAGATATTTTCTAGCAGCTCCTTAGTAGATAAATGCTCCAATAACACATCTTTACTCTGCACTTTCTCTCTCAAGAAATGATATTTCAGCTCAATATGCTTGGTTTTAGCATGCAACACCAGGTTCTTTGAAATATTTATTACATTGATGTTGTTACATAAAATATTTACTGGTTCTATAATCTTCAGCTTGACTCCTTCCAAAATGTATTGTTGGCATTTTTGATGTTTATGTTGTGATTGTCATTGATGGACACACACATGCATTGAGATCTCCTTTATATGTATGAGTTAGAGCACAACCGGTATCTGTTCCAACTGGTATGTTGTATTATAGTCTTTAGACTATTGGTGTTTTGCAGAATGTGTTTCCTGGTCTGAAGCGACATGTTGACCCCAAGCGGTTCATGGATCCCAAGCGGTACGAGGGATTAAAGCAGCATAACACATTTTTACCAATCTTCATTTTTGTCAAACCGGCAACCGACATTTTATATGAACCAGTAATACTCTGTAATGAGTTACCAACCGACATTTTGTGATGAGTTACCATCCACCGATTGTTTGATGGTGCTGACACCTAAATGGTGCTTTTTGTGTCATGGTACCAAGTATGTCCAGGTTCATTGAACCTAGGAAATTGTTATGTAATCCTATTGGACCGACATGAAATCAGATTCCTTTATAAGGACATCATGTCTAGGGTTTTAGGTTGTTGATGTGGTTGTAGCAAAAGTTTATGTTGTTGCTAGGGTTTAAGGTGGTTGAGGAGTTGGAGAGAATATGAATGTGTAGAAGACTGAAGTAATGCTGGAGTGCATTAGGAACGAGCTATCAAGGATCTAACCGAGCAGTCTGTGCTACTAGCTAGATCAAACACTTGTTGATTACTCACATCTTTGACAAGTCTATAGCCCTTAACCAGGTAGGCCCAAAAGCCTTTTGTAAATCCTCTAACAAGGTGGTTCACATCTGTGGATCTAAAATCCTCTAGCAAGGCAGTCTTTAATCGGACTTATCACCTAACAGAGATTGAGATTCCTAACATGATCTATTTTGGTAAAGAACATTGTAAGACCTTAACCGGTCTGGTTCCTATTCTGCAGATAGTTACTTGTGAGTTCCATCTCACCATGGTTTTTCCCCATTTGGGTTTTCACGTCAAAATCTCTTGTGTTATGGTGTTTTTGCTTCTGTGGGTGAATGCATTATTAGCTATTTGGTTTGCATGTGTGTTAATCGGTTTGTCTGCTAAACTGTTATACCAATTTACTATTAGTCTTGCAAAGTGTTTAAGTGTAGAGATTTTTGGCATACTAATTCACCCCCCCCCCCCCCCCCCTTAGTATTCATCAATTGGTATCAGAGCCAACCTTTCTATAAGTTTAACCACTTGGAAAGAGATATGGGGGAATACTCTATAAGGGAACTTACACATCAGCTCACTCAGTCTGAGCAAGCCTATGATGATCTTATGGTCAAATATAAGGCATCTCAAGCAAAAAGGAGAGAACATGCTGAAAAGCTGATGGAGCTATCTAAAAATAGTTCTTCAGATGAAGCAGACATGGAAGCCCTAATTGTAGAAGTAAATAAGTTGAATGAATCAAACTCCAACCTGAGAAAGGAGTTGGAAGGACTGACTATCCAGATGTGTCAAGATCTTGAGAACCGGAGGAAAGCTGAAGATCTGGTGAAAGAAAGAGATCTTGAGAACTAGAGGAAAGCTGAAGATCTGGTGAAAGAAAGAGATCATGAGATCTCCAAGCTAAAACAAGAGATCAGTGCCCTAACTACTCAATTCCATGCAAGCAAAGTGGAAAAGGAAGACATGCAAGGAGAACTAAACATTGCCATCTCTGAGAATGAAAACCTATAAGAAACAAATGCTGCTATTTCCAAAAAACTCTCTGAGTCAAAGGAAATACTTGCTAAGCTCAACAAGAGTACTGTCAAGCTAGAGCAAAAGCTTGAATCTGCCAAACCGGTCAAGAATACCAATGGACTTGGTTATTCCGGTCATGAGGAAGGTGAGACCTCTGGTACAAATGCTGGAATGTCAAAGAAACAACCGAAATCAAAGGATAAAGGTAAGCAAAAGTTTAAACCTGTTTGCTTCAACTATCTTAAAGAAGGACATACTGCAAATGTGTGTAGAAGTAAGGCTTACAACAATTTTCCTTATTTTCTAAATGATAATCCTAGATCCTATAGATTCAATGGTAACTGTTATGCATGCAACAAGTATGGGCATAGAGCATCTGAATGTAGGTTAGTTATGAACAACATTGATAGATATCCTCAAAGGACCCAAGGAGCTAGTCCTGAACCTTTTGTGAACCAGAATCACAACCGGTTTAATACCTTCAATCATCAGCAAAGAAGCAGTGGCTATCAAGCGGCAACTAGATGGAGAGCAAATTGTATGGTCTGTCATGGTCATGGTCACACTGCTGCAACATGTAGAAGGAAGAATGGAAACATGAACAATGGACCTTGGAGAGCACCTAGATTGGTCTGCTATCACTGCAACAAACCGGGTCACATTGCCAGGTTCTCTAGATCAAGACAGAATATATCTGATGATATACCAGTCACTCCAGAAGGAAACATTGATGTTGATACTATTCAAGTGGACATGAACAAAACTTGGAAGAAGAAACCAGCGTTGTTACAAGAGGAACCAGTTTCTGCACCTAGTGTGGAAATCACGGAACCGACAAACTAAGCTTCAGAAAAGCTTAGGGGGAGCAAACGGTGAAATGTTTCAAACTCCCGGTTTACACCGGTAAAAGACCTTAATCAATATGTGATACCTGTCATTTGGTAGAAGATTAGAAATGGTAAAAAAGGCAAATTAGGGTTTACGCCCTAATGGAGGAGCATTAATGACGGTAGGTGAGGAATATACTTGAAAGCATTTTTCAAATCATTTCTCACTATTAGTTTTTGAGCGAAGAAAAGTTTTTCAAAGAGCAGAGCGACGAAAAGGCGATTTAAGCTGAGATTTTGAGAAATTGAGAAACCGCGAAGGAGATTCAAATCCAAATTGCAAACGGTCAAGTGGAGAACACAAAGCAGTGATTCAGCAACCGACGGAGTGTGAAGTGAAGGAGAATCTGCAAGCCCTAAATTCACATGTTTTAAAAGGGATTTCTCGAGTTCTTAAAATTTCTATCATGGCTTCCACATCTCATACCAGTTCTAGTGCATCTATCGAGTCTGCAAGTTTTATTCAACGAAAGTCTAAGTATAATGCCCTATCACAAGTTCCGACTGGTGTAATAGTAGAAGAGGGAATTTTTGACTACATAGATTGCAAGATTGAAGACCCAGGGTCTCTAACTATCCACTCCCAGTTAGGTTTATTTTATGGAAAGGATAAGAAGGTCAAACCGGAGTATAATATTTTGGAGAAGAAGAAGCTCCACAATGTTGTTTACTTCCTGGAGGATTTCACAAAGGATCATATAAGGATCATTCTGAGTAGATTCCATGGTGACAAGATGTACTTAGAGAGAACACATGATATCATGCCATAGGCAATTCATGTAGTCACCGGTTTCTACAACACAGGAGAAGTGCCAGCCCTAAGGACGGTAAGCAAAACTGAAATGTCCAAGCTCACTGGTTCAGTGAGTGACTCACGAGGCATGGCAGCCAATTCTATCAAGGATGATTTGGTTAAGTATGCCTACATGGTGATAGGCTATCGAACATTCTCTGCCAGCAGAATTAACTCTGTATCTACTGCAGCGGTAAATGCCGCTTACCGAATGATAAAGGAGGATGCATCATTTGACCTGTGCACTGGTATGCAGAGACAACTCCTATTGAATTTGAAGTCGATCAAATAGGACAATGCACTAAGATTCAAGTTTGGACAACTACTGGTTGGGTTATTCTTCTATTTCCAAGGCTACTTTCCAGGAGTAGGAGATGTCCAGTGGTCTGCTGACCAACCGGTGACCAAGAAAATCAAGGAAAGCATTCAAGCAATTGGAATCGGTTACCTTGATGTTTTGAACAAGTATTTTGATGAGTTCAGACAGAAAATGAGCCAAAGAATGAGGATATCGGGTGACATCATCAAGAAATATGAAGACGATATCTATTTCACCATCCAGGTGGATAAATGCATAATGGAGGCCGTTGAGCCCAGACAGGAAGAAGTGGAGCCAATGGGCTATGAGGTGATGTACGATATGCTAGAAGGGTATGCCTCTACCCTTATTACCTCACCTCTTGACCCTAAGGAAAAGAGGACTGAAACCTATCTAGAAAGGGTTACATCGGTTGAGGAACCCTCTGCAAAAAATGAAAAGAACCTGTAGTAAAGAAGGCAAAGGCAATGCCTGTAGCATCAACATCGGTTACTACTGCAACTCCAAAAGTGACCAAGCGGTCACTAGCCAAGAAGAAACCAGAAGCAGCACCGACTAAAGTCTTCGAGAGGAAAAGGAAGACAAAAAGAAATACACTGGACTTAGAGGAAACTATGTCTAAGGAGTAGCCCAAGAAGGCAAGACAGACAAGAAAGAAGACAAAGAATGAACCAGCATCATCTGCACTGGTAAATATTGATATCTCCTCCTATAAACCTTTGACACATTGTCAAAGAACAATAAAGAATATTAGGAGAAAATCGCTACATGATTTAATTGAGTATTTTGATGACTTAAATGATGATGAAAAGGAAGCGGTTGAAAAGGAAATAATTTAGTATTTATGTGTTAATGACCGGTCACCTTCAAAAATTAGATCTGAAACACCAGATTCTTTGTATAAGTCCTTAGACAATAAATGGTGCATTTCCATAGAGCAGGAACATGAAATGAGAGAAAAAGTTTTTGCTGAACATTTTCCTGATGTATCAAATTCAGAACTGTTCGATGTCATGAACAAATACAAAGGTCTTTTCTTCATGAGAAGAAGAAGACTCCTGTTACTGAAAGGGAAGGGTAAGGAAGTGCTCAAGGATACTCACACTTGTGCTCTAGAAGCTCTGAAGATGCATCGAGTGGCTGAAGCCAATTGGCAAGCTGAGAAAGAACCAGTTATAACAAAACCAGATGAAGCATTTGATGATGAAGGAAACCCGGTTGATGAACCGGTTGACACTATTGATGTCGATGCCCTGGATGTAGAAGATGTTACTCAGTAAACACCATCTGAGGAAAAAGAGATGGATAACTTCAAGGACAGGAGCAATAGGCTGAACAGGTTGATAAGCAAGCTGAGGACAGACAGGAAGTGGCAAATGAACAGGTCGAGCAGAGGAAAAAGGATGAAGAAGAGAAGAAGAAAAAAGATGAAGAAGAGAAGAAGAAAAAGGATGAAGAAGAGGCAAGAAGTGATGAATGAACAGGTCGAGCAGAGGAAAAAGGATGAAGAAGAGAAGAAGAAAAATGATGAAGAAGAGAAGAAGAAAAAGGATGAAGAAGAGAAGAAGAAAAAGAATGAAGAAGAGAAGAAGAAAAAGGATGAAGAAGAGAAGAAGAAGAATAAAGATGAAGAGGAGAAGAAGAAGAAAGATGAAGAGGAGAAGAAGAAGGATGAAGAAGAGAAAATGAAGCAAGAAGATGAAAAGAAAAAGAAAGAAGAGGAAGACAGGGAAGAGGAGAAGAGGAAGGAAGCAGAGAAGAAGAAGAAGGAAGAGGAAGAAAAAGAAGAGAAGAGGAGAGAAGCAGAGAAAAGGAAGAAGGAAGAGGAGGACAAAGAAGAGGAGAAAAGGAAAGAAGCAGAGAAGAAAAAAGAAGAGGAGGATAAGGAAGTGGAGAAGAGGATAGAAGCGAAGAAGAAGAAAGAAGAAGAGGATAAGGTAGGAGAAGCAGAAAAGAGCACCCAGATGGAGACTCCGAAGGCAATCGGGAGTCAAGCCAAACCAATTGATCTCACCAGTCCTATTGATCTCCAGTCTACAAGTGAAACGGAGCTAATTCAGAGCATCAAGGTTGCTTAAGAGCGCCTTGAAATTATTCGAAGGAAGAAGGAGTAGGATGTAATTCAAGCGGCTATGGACACTCTTACCGGTTTGATACACGGTACAAATCTTCCCAACATTGATTCATCACTAGCTAAACTTAAGCTCCTATGCATAGTAGTGGATGATCAGGTGCAGAGCCTAGAAGAGGCAGCAGAGGCAAATGTCAAGGAGCATCAAAAAGCTCTTAATATAGCTTTGGTGAAGAAGTTGAATGAGCTCCGGTCTTAACTGAAGAAAGAACAAAAGGATATAAGGGACACTCTAGATGAGGGGAATTTGCTACTCAGCAAGATCTGCCAACCCCATCTGTTCTATGATGATGTGCTAGCTCATAAGCAAAAGCTTTAAACAGATTTGCAGTCCTACATGAGCACATTCAAGCCACCTTATGATTCCCTTACAACTTATGGGCAAACCATTCACCGGTTTCACATCCAGTCAGCAAAAATGGAGCAAGAGATCAGCACCTGATCTAGAGATTTGTAGGAGCTACAACTAGTTCTACTCCCAAGATTGCAAATTATTTAGAAGTGCTATTTGAACCTAGATGCCTTAATAGTTATAGAGGAGATGAGCACAATTGATGCCATGGAAGAACAGGTCTCCCAGATGCAGACAGAGAAAGAAGTAGCCACCTCCCTACTTGAGTCCTGGTCTTTGTCGATGAAACAATTCTTGCAAGACTTTAAATCTGTTTTTGACAAGTATTATTCCTTATTGTCATAAACTTTTATTATTTTAATATCAAATGAAAATAGGGTTGTTCAGCTGTACTTTATCATTGTTGGCAAAGGGGGAGAAGAATTCTATTTGGGAGAAGTATCTGGTAATCAAAATTTTGATATATGCTCTGAATATCTCAATGTTTATGCTCTATATGCAAAAGTGTTATACATTGTATTGTTAAAGGGATAATGCATATGCTTAGGGGGAGCAATTTTGCTAATGGCATGACTTTGTTGTAAAACACTTAGATGTCAAAATTTTATTTTCCTAAGTGTTGCCATCAATGCCAAAGGGGGAGATTGTTGGCATTTTTGATGTTTATGTTGTGATTGTCATTGATGGACACACACTTGAATTGAGATCTCCTTTATATGTATGAGTTAGAGCACAACCGGTATCTGTTCCAACCAGTATATTGTATTATAGTCTTTAGACTATTGGTGTTTTGTAGAATGTGTTTCCCGGTCTGAAGCGACATGTTGACCCCAAGCGGTTCGTGGATCCCAAGCAGTACGAGGGATTAAAGCGGCATAACACATTTTTACCAGTCTTCATTTTTGTCAAACCGACATTTTATATGAACCAGTAATACTCTTTGATGAGTTACCAATCGGGATTTTGTGATGAGTTACCATCCACTGATTGTTTGACGGTGCCAACACCTAAATAGTGCTTTTTGTGTCGTGGTACGAAGTATGTCCAGGTTCATTGAACCTAGGAAATTGTTATGTAATTCTATTGGACCAACATGAAATCAGATTCCTTTATAAGGACATCATGTCTAGGGTTTTAGGTTGTTGATGTGGTTGTAGCAAAAGTTTATGTTGTTTCTAGGGTTTAAGGTGGTTGAGGAGTTGGAGAGAATATGAATGTGTAGAAGATTGAAGTAATGCTGGAGTGCATTAGGAATGAGCTATCAAGGATCTAACCGAGTAGTCTGTGCTACTAGCTAGATCAAACACTTATTGATTACTCACATCTTTGACAAGTCTATAGCCCTTAACCGGGTAGGCCCAAAAGCCTTTTGTAAATCCTCTAACAAGGTGGTTCACATCTGTGGATCTAAAATCCTCTAGCAAGGTAGTCTTTAATCAAACTTATCTCCTAACAGAGATTGAGATTCCTAACAGGATCTATTCTGGTAAAGAACATTGTAAGACCTTAACCGGTTTGACCTTAACCGGTCTGGTTCCTATTCTGCAGATAGTTACTTGTGAGTTCCATCTCATCGTGGTTTTTTCCCATTTGGGTTTCCACGTCAAAATCTCTTGTGTTATGTTGTTTTTGCTTCTATGGGTGAATGCATTATTAGATATTTGATTTGCATGTGTGTTAACCGGTTTGTCTGCTAAACTATTATACCGGTTTACTATTAGTCTTAAAAAGTGTTTAAGTGCAGAGATTTTTGGCATACTAATTCACCCCCCCTCTTAGTATTCATCATGTATTTCATCCAGATTGCCTGGGTACAATTCATATATGCTGCAACATATTTAGCTTCAGCAATGGACTGTGATATACAAGTCTTCCTCCAAGAAAGAATGCACCATCGGTTGTGCTCTTCCTATCATCAACATTACCTGTGCAGTCTGCATCTGTATAAACCTTCAAATCAAAGTTACCTACATATGGATAGCATAATACATAGTCAATAGTACCTTTCAAATATCTGAATATCCTTTTAGTTTCTATCAAGTGTGTCTCCTTTGGATTCTTTTGAAATCTAGCAACTAAACAACCTGCATGAGCAATATCTGGTCTGCTGTGAACACAATAATGTAGTTTCCCTATCATTGATTTGTACTACTTTTCATCAATAGATGTGACATCATCCTCCTTAGAAAGTTTACAACCTATAACCATTGGTGTCCCAACTGGTTTACAATCACTCATTCCAAATGTCTTCAGTACCTCTTTCACATACTTAGACTGTGTGATAAAAATACCACTCTTCATCTGTTGAATTGTCAAACCTATGAAGAATTTTATCTCTCCTACTAGAGACATTTCAAATTCACTTTTCATCTCATTTGAAAAGTAATCACTCATGTCATCATTGCCTCCGAATATGATATCATCTACATACACTTCACTAACCAGTATCTTATCTCCTTCAGATTCGAGATATATATTGATGTCTTTAGTGGTTCTCTAAAAACCTATCTTCATCAGGTGTGAATGTAGTCTTTCATACCATGCTCTTGGTGCTTGCTTCAAACCATATAGTGCCTTGTGCAGTTTACACACCATATCCTTTGCATTAGTTAAAGCATAACCATCTGGCTGCTCAATGTATACTTCTTCTTCCAGCATTCTATTTAGAAATGTTTACTTCACATCCATCTGATATACTTTGAATCCCTTATATGTTGCAAATGCAAGTAGAGTCCTAACACCTTCCAATCTAGCAACTGGTGCAAATGTCTTGCCATAGTCTTCTCCATCTTCCTGTGCATAACCTTTGCATACCAATCTTGCTTTGTTTCTAACTACTACTCCATCTTCGTTCAGTTTAATCCTGAAAACCCATTTAGTGCCTATCACATTTTTATTCACCGGTCTAGGTACTAGGGTCCATGTATTGTTTTTCTCAATCTGGTCAAGCTCTTCTTCCATAGCTTTAATCCAGTGATCATCTCCAAATGCTTCCTTAGCAGTTCTAGGCTCAATAGTGGAGATCATGCAAGAGTTCTTTCTAATTCTTCTTCTGGTTAGTACTCCAACATCTTTATGTCCAATAATCTGGTCAAGATTATGATTGAGTCTCACATACCTTAGAATAACATGATCATTATCTTCAGGTTCTTCTTCCTCACTATCATCTTCTTCTTCTGCAGATTCTACCTGGTCTGATTAAACTAGTACTAAATCATTCACTTCACCAACTTCTGGTTCCAAAATTAGAATGTAAGGTTCATCTTCCTTTTTCTTCTCACTTGTTTCTCCTGAAACTTTAGGATACTCATCTACTCAGACATCAACACTCTTAATGATTCTCTTTGTCTGGTTGTTGTAACATTTGTAAGCCTTACTCTTGGTGGAGTAACTAAGAAATGTGACTTCATCACTTTTAGCCTCAAACATACTAACATAGTCACCTCTCTTGATAAAACATTTACTGCCAAAAATCTTAAAATAACTGACATTAAGTGATCTACCATACCAGTATTCATAAGGAGTTTTATCCTTACCTCTCTTTACTAATATCCAATTCATAGTGTAGACAACTATGCTGACAGCTTCTCTCTAGAAAGTTTTTTCTACACCTCCTTGTATTAGCATAATTCTAGCAGATTCAACAACTAACCGATTGTTCCTCTTTACAATACCATTCTGGTGTGGTGTCCTCGGTATAGAAAGCTACCTCTTAATTCCATTGTCTTCACAATATCTAGTGAATTCCTTTGAAGTAAATTCACCACCTTGATCAGTCCTTAGACACTTTATCTTCTTACCACTTTCCTTTTCAGCTAAGGCCCCAAATGCCTTGAACTTACTAAAGGCTTCTATTTTGTCCTTCAAGAATGTGACCCACATCATTCTTGAGAAATCATCAGTGAAGATCATAAAATATCTATCACCTTGAATAATTTTACTCCTTATTGGTCCACAAAGATCTGTATGAACCAAATCTAACAAATGTTCTGCTAAGAAAGATTTGCTCTTAAAAGTTGAGGATGTCATCTTTCCTAACTGACATTCCTTGCACTGAGCATTCACCGGTTTGTCCAACTGAGGCAAACTTCTTACCGACCTGGACTTACTGACTTTGACAATGTTATCAAAATTTATATGACAAAATCTCCAATGCCAAAGCCAACTATCATATACTTTAGAAATTAAATTGTTGTTGACTTTAGTATTTAGGTGAAATAGGTTACCTTTTGTTTGCTTGCCAGTTGCAATTAGTTCACCTTTTCTCCCATAGATTTTTCACATTTCGTTCTTAAATTCTAATGGATAACCTCTGTCATTGAGTTGAGCTACACTCAAAAGATTGTGCTTTAATCCTTGAACCTAGTAGACATCATCTATAGTGCTCTTTCCATTAAGAGAAATGGTTCCCTTTCCTTTTACCATGCAGGGTGAGTCATTTCCAAATCTCACAAATCCTCCATCAAATTCCTTCTAAGTAAGAAATTTACTCCGGTCATCGATCATGTGGTGTGAACAACCACTATCTATGATCCAATCATGAGAACTATCTATGCGAGAAACTAATGCCTTCTGATCAGATGTCTCCTCTTTAATGGAAACAAAGACAATGTCTTTAGTAGCATCTCCCTCAGATTTCTCATCAGTGATACCACCATCAACTGCAATGAGACAATCTCTTTTGCCTTTTCCTTTGTACTTCTTGTACTTCTCATGCTTATGCTCATTGTCACCATTAGGATAGTTAGCTGCAATGTGTCCAAACTTGTTAAATGTAAAACACTTCAAAGGTAATTTACCTCTGTAATTACCGGTACCTCTAGGTAAGCGCTTGGCTAACAATGCTTCAAGCTCAATCAGACTATCTTCATCATCAACTTCTCTGTTGGATCTAGACTCATAACTGTGACTAACATCTCTTCTTTTCCTCATACATGGATTAGAAATTGAAGCTCTAAATATAGATTTGGATTTCTGAGCACTACCATCATAGCCATTTAATTCAAATGCAGTAAGTTTACCAATGATGGAGTCAAGAGTTACCTTAGTTTTATCAATAGACTTTAGCTCCTAAATGGCTGCAACTTGGATAGCGTAGACCGGTAGAAGGGTTCTCGACACCTTACTAACCACTATGGCATCCTGTAGTTTACCACCAACACTCTTGATCTCACCAACTATCTCCTTGTTCCTCTGACCATACTGTTGAATATTCTCTCCTTCAGCCATCCACATGTCATCAAATTTACCTCTCAGACTCTCTTCTTTGGCAATCTTCACATGCTCATCATTGCTATAGATTTCTTCAAGTTTCTTCCACACATCATAAGCAGTCTCTAGACCATGGACATCAACATATTCTGAATCAGACAAAGAACTAATAATGGCCTCCAATTCTTGATTATTTTCTTGTTGCTCTTTCTTTTGATCATCATACATAGTCCCACTAGGTGCAATATATTAACTAACAACATGTTTTGAATATTGAATTCCTAGAATTTATAATATAGCTTTTCATCCTATCACTCCATATTATGTAGTTTTCCCAATTAAACTTTAGACCTTCTTTCTTCATCATGTTCTTCAAGATCTTTACCACAAGCTGTTAGGCTTAGATAATAGAGGACCCAAAAAGCTTTGATACCAATTGATGTTATAATGAATCAATAAGATCCAGACAACTACTAAGAGGGGGGGGGGTGAATTAGTAGATGGAAAACTAACTAAACTTTCACCAAACTCAATAACAATCTCACAAGTCAATCTCAGAACTAACTAGTTCAAACATTGAAATACAAATTGCAATATCACTGTCAAATATACCAGTTGACTGCCATAACATAATAATAGTATAACAGCTCTGAAACTCTAATTTTTTTTTAACAAAAATATTCAAATACTTTACTAACAATAGTAAAAGCACATTTCAGATTACTACTGGTCATCTTATCACATCTAAGTGGATTTAGCAGCTAAGCAATTTAACCATAGCAAACATAACCACAAAAACCATTCACCACTTGACACAATGATTTTGACGTGGAAACGCAAATGGGAAAAACCACGGTGGGGATGAATATCCACAAGTATTATGAACTCTTTTGAAGTTCGCCCTATTAGGAGCCAATCCTGTTAAAGCTTTACAAAAAGTCCTGTTAGGAACATATCCTGTTAGGGACCACTTGGTTAAGGGATTGACTATAATGCCCTATTAGAAGCAATACCCTATTAGGAGTAACCTCGGTAGAGGATTTGAAATCAAAGCTAATAGATCGCCTGGTTAGAGGATTTAGATAGCACTAGGCCTGTTAGAGATTACCAGGTTAAGGATTTGACTGTTGTATTTGTTAGAGAACAACAAGGGTTTGCTGATCTGGTGAATAACACTACTCTTCTTGATCAGATCCTTTTCATGCTTCTATCTACCTTCACGCATACTGGAGATACACCTTCTGGTTTGGCAACCAATCACACTTACACTTAACCAAAATTGCCCACTACAACAAAATAGCTCATCAACCTTATAAGCAAAACAATAAGTTAGTAATACATCACAAACCTAAGATCTCATATAGATTACAAACAAAATGGTTCAAGTATGACCATTGGATTACATAGCAATCATTGCACATTATTTAAGACAAACTCGACCGATCCTTGATCACCGCTTCATTGATTCCTATAACTCATCACACGATTTCCACTTCATGCAATGTACTCGCTCATTCCCAAGATAAAACCATTATCTCTACGTGCCAAAAACCATTTGAAACTCTTGACATACAACATGCATATGTGGCATAATCATTACCGTTCATCATTTGATCATAAACCAATACAACTGATTCACCAAGCTCCATCAGTTAGGGTTTAGCACATCAATAGGTAGGGTTACTGGTTGATCTCACTGCTTCTCAAGTGATATCGGTTTCCTTCACTAGCTCACCTACCGGTTGCAAAACAACATCATAAGAACATCATTACCGGTTATAATTGACATCAATGATAAAATAATAGTTCATCAATGCAATCTTTATGCAAATGCCAACAACCCTAAACCTAAAATGGGAAGAAAATGGAATGATTTGGATTGAAAATTGGAAAGGGGAAACGAGATAGGATCCTACGAATAATGAAGATCATACGTGCAATTAGGTTAACAATGGAGAACGTAGGTGATATGAATTTTTAGTGTCTATATTTTGCCCCTTTTTAAGACATTGCAGTTTAGAACATTGTTTCAAAGAAGATATGAATGAAAAACTATATTAAACATTCCCCAAATACAGTAGGGTATAAGGGTGCCCCCTCGAGAAATTGACCAAAAAATTGGAAAAAAATGGTTAATTTGTTGACAGTGACCCCACTATTCCAAAGAATCAAACATAAATGAAATCAAAGTTAGGATACAAAATATACAAGCTTGGGAAGGGGAAAACAACTGTGAGCAATGCAAATGGGAGTGCACGCACCTCCATCTATGCAAAATGGGGGCTATAAAAAGGGGTTGGGTGGGTGAAAAGAGCTCATTTGCACTTTCTCTTTTGAAGATTTGGATCTCTATAGCTTGAAGAAAGGAGCAAGGATGGTGCAGATTCAAATAGAGAATCATCATGAGGAGAACATGTTGAGCTACCAATGAATAGAGGGTGCAGACCAGAGGTATGCACTCGGATGCCAACTTGTTAATTTGGAATTTGGGAAAACTTTTCTAGGTTATTTTTCTCGCTTTTCTATGCATGCGGGAGGTTCAGGGTTAGGTGCTGCACAAGTGGTTGCAAAATCTACGTAGTTTGTCAACCCTACTATGTAGTTGGTGAGATTAACTACATAGTTGATCCAAGTTCCCTCACAGGTGGTCAAACTATGTGTGCAATTGGTTAGGCAAAATTGCTTAAGGTATTAAAAGAGGATTCTGGAATGATTAGGGTTTGACCTAGGTGGATTAGGGTTTGGGACAGACTGGTTAGATCCTCATTTGAGTTTTCCAATGTAGGATTATCAATTAGGGTTAGGTTTGGATAGATGAGGACTGACTTGATTTTTCCCCTGTCATGTTGTAGGTTGAGTTACCACCTTTATAGACACGTGAGAGTCAACCTTCATGTCTTGCACTACACCATCAACTAAAGGGATGGGAGAGGGATTGTCTATTACATCTAGGGTTACATCATATCACATACATGCCTAAGTTAAGGGAAAATAGGGGAATGATCATAGCATTACCAGAGTGATGGCACTCAGAGATGAACTCATTTCATCTATTGATAGGGGAGGCTCTAGTTACATTCGAGGATGTGTGGTGCATCATGAGGATTCCTATTCATAGAGAGTTAGCAGTGTATGAGCTAGATAAAGGTAAAGAGATTTTGAGTTAGGTATTTGAGGTGGATGAGGATGAGATAGAATTATGGACTATGAGGTCAAATGGAAGACTATGACAACTTGACATCTTAGGTTGGTGACTGTGAGTAGCTTGGTCATAGCAGGTTTTATAGCATCAGACAAAAGAGGGCATTGATTTCCTATTGGATGAGGATGAGTGTTAGAGTGCATGGTGTCAGAGGGGACGTTATTTTCTTCGGGATCATGCATGTTAGGCATGTTATACTTTCATCTGCATCAGATAGTATACATAGATACTTTGATACTGAGCTCTGGAATGATGCTACTACAAGTGTGGGATTTTGAGCACATTGTGATATGTCAACCTATACTAGAGAGATAGGTATGACTTGGGTACCAGATGTTTACTACTATGATGGGTCCTTAGTGTGGGGACCAATGGGATACACTCTATGATGGAGACATCAATTAGACTACTTGAGAGATTTTACTTGGAGACCATATAGGGATTGTGAGGGTTAGTTAGATGACACCAATAATCTTCCTTATTGTAGACAAGATATATTCTTGACAGAGCGAGTGATAATGAGATAGAGGGTATTTGAGATAATGCTACTAGAGAGGGTGCAAAGGCAGTTTGGGGAGAGACAAGATGTCCCTATAGGTATGACCTACTATACACAGTCTAGGAGAGAGATAAGAGATTGGGGTCCAGGTATCATGTCACATGTAGCTTTCTTAGAGTTTGAGTACTTGTAGCATGGCAATGGGGTACTGGTGTGGATTTAATAGATGCAAGTACCATAGAGGCATGTGATATATAGTTTGCAGAGCATAGACCTATTCCTTTGATAGATATAGAGATTCTAATTTCAAGGGTTCCATTCTGAGGTGTTCAGAGGAGGAGATGGGGTCACACAACCGACGTGGAGAGGGGAGATGAGCCAGGAGATGACGATGACGATGATGATGAGGACTATGTTGAGACAAATGATGAGGAGGACAAGGATGAGGATGAGGATGGGGATGAGGACGAGGATGAGGACAAGGAGGAGTTAGATGAGTAGAAAGATGAGAAGGGAGATGAGCAGGAAGTGCAAGATGAGCCTATGGAGGATATAGTAGTAGGGGATGATGTTGAGAATATCCCAGATGATAGGGCTATGAGACGAGAGGTTAGATATCAAAGGGAGCACATCACAAGATTAGAGAGATGTATCACCTCTCTTTGGCAGGACATGGTAGCTTAGGATACCAAGAAGACATCTATGACAATAGATATGGAGAGATTGAAAGTAGAAAGGGATCAATTGAGTGTTGAGAGAGTGACACTATT
Organism: Cryptomeria japonica; assembly: GCF_030272615.1. Classification (NCBI taxonomy): domain Eukaryota; kingdom Viridiplantae; phylum Streptophyta; class Pinopsida; order Cupressales; family Cupressaceae; genus Cryptomeria; species Cryptomeria japonica. Next base: position 622,212,765 of record NC_081411.1, read on the forward strand.
GGCAAAGCAGGACATGTACATGGTAGAGAGGGGTCAATGGTTAGTAGAGAGAGCTTCATTGATAGATACTCAAGACAACACTAGCTAGGGCACAAAAAATAGATGAATGAGTTGGAGAGTTTATTTATGGGTTACAAGATATGACTATGTGCAAGGCCTTTGTCTGGATGAGGGATTATTGTGAGGAGATCCATTATTTAAGGTTCCTATATGAAGGGATAGTACCATCAGATTAGAGGGCACCATCCTTTGTAGTGGTTCAGATTCAAGGGAGATCACAAAGTAGGACTCATTCTTGAAGGACACAAAGTAGCATGGGAGTGGTAGGACCAAAAAGACAATTAGGATAGGGACAAGAGGATCTTCATCCTCAAGATAAAGATGAGACTAGGAGGACTGAGGGAGAACCCTATGATACTTCCAGTTAGAGACTTGATGTTCTTGGTGTAGACACTATTTGATGTTCTGATTGATTAAAAAATAGGTTTTAAGGACCCGAAACCTTTACATCATAGAAAGAGAAAGAGCAGCAAAAGGATTAAAAGTCCACATACATAACGACTGGCCAAAAGACCAGTGAACAGAAAGAACAACAAAGCAACAAAACAACAAAACACAACAATTTTCTTTAGCAGGTCCTCTACCTTTATCACCAACTCATCATAGGTAGCCCCGACAAGTTTTAGCTCTTCCAGATCCTTGTTCATTTTCTTTTCCTTCCTCTTGCTTCTGGTGTGGGTTCTGGGACCTTGAGCTTCCCCTATACCTTCAGTGTCCAGGTCAATTTCCTGGATTTCCTTGTCATCATCAAGTTTACTGATGAGCATTTTTTCTCTTTCTCAGTAACCGGGTACCTTTCAATGGCTTCCCTGCTGACCTTCCTGTCTCTGTAGAAGTTGCAGCCTTCCCTATTGAGACCCATAGCTTTAGCAATTAAATCTTCATCAATTTCCACCATTTGGTCACCCTTGTTTAACATGCCCTTCTTCCAGTTTTTGCAGAAAAGGCTAGTTACCATTCCATCACGGTCGTGGAGTCTCTCTATGAAGTTCGAGAGACCACCCTTCTGCAAAATACCCCACACCTCTTCCTTCTGTTTCCACTCTTTGCAGCTACTTGGCTCATATCGTCTCCTATTTCCGCCCATGATGTCACTTCTCACAGCCAAATTTTGAAACTTGTAGAGCTGGTTAAACAAAGAGCTTTTCGGAGCTAAAACAATTACCCAGCAAGCGTGGGTGTTTATGGCATTGATGTTATAATGAGTGATTTTCTCATTATAGAAATAACTCAAAGTGCTCACATCAGTACTTTTCATTATTACCCTGTCAATCAAGAGTCTTTGGGGTACTTCTATATCGCTCATCACTTATGATTTTTTTGACATCTTTGGGGAGTTCGATCTCACCCATCCATGTGGTAATTGTCTCATTTTTAACCGCCACATTGGCAACCCAATTAGCAGAACAGTTGGCCTCCCGATAGATATGGGAGATATGGCATTTTTTAAAGGTTCTAATAATGTCAATAGTAGAAGTGATTATGTTGTGAATTGACTATGAAGGTTTTGAAGTCCCATTGAGGCACTTTATTATATTATTTGAGTCCCCTTCTATCCATAGATAGGGGCAATTCCATTTTTTGGCTAGGGTTATGCCTTGAAGAGCTGCCATAGCTTCAGCTTTATGGTTAGTTTGGGTTCCAATAGGGACAACAATCATCTCTTTGCAAATTCCTCTATGATCTTTAAGAATAGCTCCACAACCTGAAGGACCTAGGTTACCTTTGGCTGCCCCATCAAAATTGATTTTGAGCTAGCCTTGGGGAGGGGTTTGCCATTTAGCTTCAAGCCTTTTATTGTAGCTAAGATTAGGACCATCGGTGATCTTCATATTCCAAGCCCTTAAGATATTTGACTCCAGGGAGTTATTTGAGTAACAAGGACCCTCCATGATTCCCATATTTTCCTGGATAGCCCTTTGAATTTTCTGGAATACAGTATCTTGATTTAGGGAGACATCCTTGAAGATTCAGTTGTTTCTTTCTTTCCAAAGACCCCACAAGATGTGATGAAGAGAGATCTGCCACATACATCTCAAAAAAGAGTTAGTCCATTGAATATTCTAGGAGGAGAACAAATCTCTGATGTTACTCGGAAAAACCCAAGCTAAACTAAAGCTCTTGAGGAAATTTTCCCAAACTGAGGTTGAGAAGGAACAGTGGAGGGCAAGGTGGTCCACAGACTCTTCCTCTTGAAAGAACAACACACACCCATTAGGAAGGGCAAAACCTCTGCCTTTTAGGTTGTCAATGGTAAGGATCTTATTTTGGAGGATAGTCCAAAAGAAAAAACTGATTTTGGGGGTGAGGCCTTTTATCCATGCTTTAGACCAAAAAGGATTTATAGGAGAGGGGGGGGGGAGGAAACAATACAATGAAGACACAGTTAAAGTACCTTTGGGATCATGTTTCCAAATCAGGGAGTCCTCTTCATTATTCAGCCATATAGCAGATAGATGGGTCTTAAGTTTAGAAAGGCTAGGGTGGATACTATCAATGTTCTGCCAATTGTTCCCATCCCAGTATTCTGCCACTAAGGAGCCAAAAGAGCCAATACAGGAAGGGGAATGGGAGGCCTATTCATGGAAATCCATTAGGGGTTTATCAAAAAGCCAGGGATCCTCCCAGAATCTAACTTTTCTGCCATTTCCAAGTTTCCATATCACTCCTTTAGCAATCACATCTTTACATTTAGAAACATGGTTCCAAATATGGCATCCATTTATACTGAGATCCGAATTAAGAAAAGAAGAGAGAAGAGAGTACTTACTTCTCCAAATTTTGCACCATTTAGAATCAGAATGAAACCATCTCCAAGCTTGTTTGGACAAGAGAGCTTCATTTAAAGTACGAATCCTCCTGAGACCCAGACCACCTTTGCTTTTCAGCCTACAGACCTGATCCCAGGCCACCAAGGACATTCTTTGCTTTTCCTCAACCCCAGACCATAGGAATCTTCTTTGAATTTTCTCAATTGCTTCAACATACTTGACTAGAATTCTGAAGAGACTAAGAGCATAAATAGGAATACTTTGAAGAGTAGCCTTAAGGAGTTGGAGCTTACCATCTTGACTTAAGAGGGCCCCTTTCCAACTGGCAAGTTTTTTATGAAATTTGTCAACTAGAGAACTCCAGAAGGAGTTAGGAGGGGCAATCCCCATGGGGAGTCCAAGGTAGGTAGCAGGAAGGTCAGCAATCTTACACTCCAGAATTCTGCTGATCCTCTGTTGTCTTCTCTCTAGAGTACTAATGAAAAAGACTTCACTTTTAGCCCAGTTGATAAGCTGCCCCGTAGCAGAGGCAAATTTACACAGGGTACTCTTCAATACTTTAGCTTTTGAGATACTTGATTCCCCCATAATAATAGTGTCATCAACAAACTGCTGGTGGGAACATATAAGGTCAGCTGAAGAAGGTTGGAGGCCCTTAAAGGATCCTTGTTGCACCAATTTTTCCATGGTTCGACCAAAGCATTCTGCCAAAATTATTAAAAGGATGGGGGAGATAGGATCTCCTTGCCTAAGATCTCTCGAGGCTTGGAAAAAAGTAGAAGGAGAACCATTGACAAGAACAAAAAAAGACGCAGAGGTAGTAAGTTGGGAGAAAAGATCCACAACTCTAGAGGAAAACCCAAAAGAAGTGAGAACTTTCTGAAGAAGAGACCAGTCAACCTTGTCATAGGCTTTGGAGAGGTCAAGCTTAAGGATGAGACCCTGCTTCTTAGCTCTAACAAGAGAGTGAATGTTCTCATGAACTGTAATAATGGAGTCAAGAATTTGTCTTCCAGGAACAAACCCATTTTGTTGGTGTTTAATTAAGGTAGGAAGGATAGACAAAACTCTAGTAGTAAGGACCTTAGAAATAATCTTGTAAAAGGAGTTGCATAGGCTAATAGGTCTGAATTTGTCCAAAGAGTCAGCTCCTTGAGTCTTGGGGATAAGAGCAATAAAAGTACCATTGATTTCTTTCAAGATTTTTCTAGCCCCAAAGAATTCCTTAACCCCATTGGCAACATCAGTACCAATAATATCCCAAAAATCTTGAAAAAAGAACATTGGGAATCTGTCAGGTCCAGGTGCTTTGTTACCATCAAAGGAGAAAACAACATTTTTAATTTCTAAGATAGTGGGAATGGAAGAGAGGGAGGCATTATTATGAGCATCAATGAGACAAGGAATGTTCTGAAGAAAAGAGGATTGGGCTTTACCATCCAGACTGTGATCCCTCTTTAGGAGGTCCAAGAAATACCTCTTAGCTTCATTCCTTATTTCATCCTCCTTGACCAGCTCCCTACTTTCCACAACTAGCTTGTTCATTCTATTGACTGCTTTGTGCTTGATAGTCAACCTATGGAAGAATCTTGTATTCCTGTCCCCTTCCTTGAGCCAAATGCATCCCGATCTCTGCTTCTAGAACATTTCCTCTTTGGCAATAATATCATGGTATTTTTTAAGGATCTCATTTTCATCAGCGATAGACACAGTATTGAAACCATCCTTCTGGATCTGGTCCTGTATTTCTTTAAGGTTTTCCTGAATTTTACTCTTAGCCTCAAATATATTCCCAAAACTAGTTTTATTCTAGAGTCGAATGTTGTCCTTCACACTTTTGAGCTTCTTAACAACTTTGAACATAGCCGTTCCCTCAACTTGGATACTCCACCATTTCTGAATATTTCTTTTGATGTCGAGGTGAAGGGTCCACATTTTTTCAAATCTAAAGGGAAAGTTTCTCCTTCTATTGATCAAGTCAGCAATGAAGGTGATAGGAAAATGATTGGATCCAACCCGAATGTGGGCAGACAGAGAACAAAAGTATTGACTATACCAGTCATAAAAAATGAGAGTTCTATCAAGACGCACTTGGATAAGGTCATTACCAGTTCGTCTGTTGGTCCAAGTGTAATTGCAACCTTGTATCTCCAAGTCATTAAGAGCTTGGGAGTTAATAAAATCCATGAGGGCCATCCTACTTTCTAGCTGAGGAGGACTGCCTCCAAATTTTTCCTCCTCTTTCAAAGGCGTATTAAAGTCTCCCATAACCATCCAACTAAGATTTTTGAAGTTGTCCCTAGCCTGGATGATCTTTTTCCAAAAAGAGTTTCTAGCCTTTAAGGTATTAGGAGCATAAATGTTAGTGAGAACCCATGAAGAACCATCTTTTAGGTGCTCAAATTTGATACAAGAAAAGTTACTTTCCTGGATAATGACCTGACCTTTAACAGTGTTAAGATTCCAGATGGTAGCAATGCCTATAGAAGCACCCTCAGAACTGCCCCCACTAACATTACCATTTTTGAAGAACTTCAAAGATTCAACTTTTTCTCTACTCATTTTGGTTTCTTGAATAAGAAAAATGTCAGGATTACTATCTCTTATCATATTCCTAATAATATCATGTTTATGGGGATTTTTGAGTCCCCTTATGTTCCAAGAAATAATCTTCATAGCTACTTACCAATTCCCAGCTCCTTGAGAGTTTTTTGAGTTCCATTTGCTATGTTCTTGCTGGCCTCCTTGTCTCTAACTTTGTGGTTAGAGGGCCATCCTGGGGAAGAGGAAATGTACCCCACATCAACTTGACACTATTTGATGTTATATCGAGCCTGCAAGCTCCATTTTGAGACATACACTAGGATTATGTACTCTGATACATTTTGATGATATGTATGATATATGCAAGTTATACATGTGTTGTGATGTTATATGATACGATGTTGGATGCATGTGTTATTATATATATGCAAAGTGGAATGATGAGTGAATGATTTATGATATGCATATGTACTAACATGTTGTGAATGTGGGGTATATATTTGTGTGCATATTTTTGGGTACCAGAGTACAAGATTGAGAGACTATCTAGACTGATAGAGGAAAAAGGCTAGTGAAAAATGATATTAGATGAAGAAAATGTGAGTAAAATGAAGGAAACCTTCCTTTCATTCATGCACCTTTAGGAATAGAGAGATTTATTTAATATGGAAAAATAGATACATCACTTCGTACATATATATGGTCAGAGCGTTAATGTGATCCTTTTGCAAAAGAGAGATATATTGTAGACATGGAATATGTCCATGGCGTGTTATGAGAAAATTGGTTTGTATGTTAAGGGTCAATGTATGTACAATAGTCACAAAGTGATCGAACCAACACAGGCACCCAAGATATACATGTTTTAAAACATCATGAACAATATCCCACAAATATAAGACAATAACAAAAAAGGTCATGAACCATCCTAGCCACTCTCATCACTTAGTGATATCCTTGAGTAGCATAGGAATGTGACCAAAGATAAATCAAGAAAAAATAAGAATCACTAGACCAACCAAGCCAACAACCATTCTAATCTTCTTGTCAAATTTGATAGTTTGTGTTTGTGTTTGTGTTTAATAGGATGATCATGATGTCTAGTTTCAGGAAAGAAAAAACCTCGTAGAAGACGAATATAGTCTAGTTTCAAGTATACTTCACACTGTATACGACAAATGATAGTCAGACAAAAAAATAATAATAGGTTGATTGATTAATAGATGTGACAAGTTGATTTGTTTGATGTGTTGGGTTGGTTGATAGTTTGCCTGTTGATGCATGATTTGGTAAGCATAGTGTTATGAGTTTTCCATATGTGTTTACTTGAATATCTGTCAAATTGTGAAGGATAGTTTTATTGATGAAATAAAAAGATGATGATTGTTTTTGGAGTTTTGAATGTTTTCTAATTTTTAGGGTTTTGTGGTTTTTTGATTTTTTTTGGAAAGTTTCTTCAAGATGTTTTCTGAATGTTTTTGGAATTTTTTTTCAGGACATTATTTGGATTTTTTTGGTATTTTTTAAAGACATTTTTTAATTTTTAAGATTTTTTCAGGATATTTTGTAATTTTTTGGATTTTTTCAGGACTTTAAGGCTATGTGCATGTGTCATTCTCCATTCAAACAATGAGAAAGATTCCATCTATTGATCTTTATAAAGAAGATGTCGCTAATCTACGTGCAAGTATATACAATAGCCAAAAGGGGTTATATATAAGACCGGTTTGTGTATCAAAAGATATAATGAATATCAACCAGTTCTAGGCCATGACGACATGATGTGAGGGGACTGAATGACAAGATGGACAAAAAATCTATCGTGGATATGAATAAGATTCAGATAGAGTGATGATAGACGATGAAGCAATGACTTTCTATGCATGACACCTATTTGCCAAGTTTTCACCATGCTACTTACCCAGAGCATTTGTTTGCTAGGTTTTCATAAGTGGGAGAATGATTTTTCTTTACTATTTTTATTTTTAGGATCCACATTCAATTTTTTGTTCTTTTTTTCAGGATCATATATCAATTATTATTATTATTATTATTATTATTATTATTTTTAGGATTGTATTGACCTACACATATTACTTGTGGAGGTACATGCTATTTACCAGTTTAGATAATGGTTCTCCTTCTGATGTAGGTAGCTGAAAAACACCAGACTTATATGCTGCAATGAACACAAAAGGACCTAGCCAATTAGGTTCAAATTTGCTTGGATTCTCTCTTTGTTGCTGATTCTTAGGATTCATCTTGAGGACCAAGTCTCATATTTCAAAATGCCTACCCTTTGCTTTCTTGTTGTAGTTTTGGTGAAGATGATTCTGATATGCATGTAGATGAACTAGAGTAGTCTGGCATCACTCATCCAATACTTCTAAGTCATGGAATCTGGATATTCAATATTCTTCATCATTAATGATATTGCACAAGGAGATACTCAATTAAGGGATCTCAAATTCAAGGGGATGAATAACTTCAATACCATAAACTAGTGAATAAGGTGTAGCGCCAATAGGTTTATTGATACTAGTTTGGTATGCCCATAGAGCATGATTCAATTGTATAAGCCAATCGTGGCCAACATTATTAACAGTTTTCTTAAGGGTTTTAGTGATGGTTTTTTTAGATGCCTTAGCTTGACCATTACTCTGCAGATAATATGGAGAGGAAAAGAGGTGCTAGATATGAAACTTGGTACAAATTTCTTTTACATATTGGTTTTTAAACAGGTGACCATTGTTAGTAATAATGACCAAAAGGATTCCATAATGACATATGATGTAATTATAGATAAACTTGGAAATTTGGATGTCGATAATATAGGTCATAGGAATGGCTTCAATCCATTTGGTAAAGTACTCAATAGGTATGATAATGAGCTTATTTCCATTAGTATAAGTAGGGTGAATCTTACCTACGGGGTTGAGTCCCCACTGGGAAAAGGGCCAAGGAGGTATGATAGGCTAGAGTTCCAATGTTGGCGCATGAATCAGGTCTCCATGAATCTGACATTTCAAATATTTCCTCACAAAAGCGTGAGTGTCTTGTTCCGTGGTAGGCCAATAGTATCCCACTCTTTTTAGTTTCTTAGAAAGACTTAAACCATTTAAATGACCCCCATAAATAACATCATGGATCTTTTGTAAAGTAGTTTGCACCTCGTCAGAATCAAGACACCCGAGGAGGGTTTGGTCAAAAGAATGACAGTATAGGGTGTCATTGATGATAACATATCTAGTGGTTTGATGGATGAAGGAGCGTCATTGGTTTTTGGACAAGTTAGGAAGTAATGTTTGGGTTTTCAGATAATTGTATATGTCTCAGTACCATGGGGGAATTGGGACCAACAATTTTACAAATGAGTTTGGATTGTGGGATCTCATAGGCCAAGATCAATAGTTATTCAACCAAGAAATCACATTTAGCAACATTCTAAGGAATATTAAGCATTGAGGCAATAGTAGCCATGACATTTGTAGGCTTGTTTTGTAGTCATGGTACTTGATTGAAGGTAATTGTAGCAAACCCAGTTTTATAGAAATCAACCAACATTTTGTGAGGAATGAGTTTCACATCCTTTGTTTCATATTCAACATTTGTTTTTTGTATGTCTAACTAAGAATCACCATAGACTTCAAGATGTTTAATGTCCCATTGTACTACAACTCTTATTCCTTTGACCAGGGCTTCATATTCTATAATATTGTTTGTACACTAAAAAGTGATTAGGTAAAATTTAGGAATTGCATCTCCTAGTGGATTCAGGAATGGAATACCTACTCCTGAGCCATGTTGTGTATGTCAACCATCAAATAAAAGTTGCCAATTAGGAGTGGAGGTGATATTGAACAAGGATTTATCTAGAAAATCAAACAATATTGGGTGATCATCTTGGATAGGTGTTTCTACGAGATGATCTACTATTGCTTGTCCTTTTAAGCTTTGTGGTCTACATATTGGATATAAAACTCACTTAACATCATGAACCACTTATAAAGGTGACCAGTGAGTGCTTCCCTATTGAGTACAAATATTTCAAGGGATCTATCTTTGTAATGAGCAAAGCCTTATGACTCAACATATAATGTCTTACATTTGAGTGATGAAGACAACTGCTAGGAATTCTTTTTTTATTTGGTGTATAATTCAATTCATAGCCAACCAGAGTTTGACTAATGTAATATATAGCTTGCTCTTTCCCTTGTTCATTATTTTGTGCTAGAAGAGCTCCTAATGTTTTTGCAATTTCTGATATATACTACTAGAAAATAATCTTTCAACCACTAGAAAGCTTGTTGACACTGTTTGGTCCATTTGAATGTTACTTATTTATGAAGAAAGTGTTGGAAAGGATGAAATTTATTAGCCAACTGAGCAATGAACCTTCTAAAAGATTGCAATTTTCCTTGTAGACTTCTTACCTATTTTAGATTTGATGAGGGAAGCATATCCATGATAGCCTTCACTTTCATTGGATCTTCTTCAATGCCTCAATGAGAGACAATATATCCTAAGAGTTTTCCTAATGTAACCCCACAAACACATTTCTTAGGATTAAGCCTAAGCTTATACTATTTCAATCTTTCAAAGTTCAAAGTCAGAATGTTGTGATGATTGTCTTTGGTGAGTAATTTACAAGGTAAGTCATATACATAATCTCCCATTAGTGTATACGTGAAATCATGAAATATAGTAGTCATAGCTCTTTGATAGGTTGCTCTAGCATTTTTGAGGCTAAAGGGCATTACATTCCAAAAATAGGTTCCTCATGCACATGTGAAAGCTATTTTAGTCTGATCTTCAAGAGCTATCTTGATTTGATTGTATCTAGAAAACTCTTTCATTAGGGACATCATTTCATAACCAATAGTTAAGTCCACAATTATATCAATGTTTGGCAAAGGGAAGTCATCTTTTGGACAAGGTTTGTTCAAATCTTAGAAATCATTGCAAAATCTGATGCCTCCATCGGGTTTACTCACTAGAACCAAGTTAGATATCCATTCTATATAATCAATAGGCCCGATAAAACCAACATCTCTTAACTTTTTGAACTCAACTTTCACAAGTAATGCAATCCGTGGGTGCATTTTTGTCAATTTTTGTTTGACTAGTTTTGCATTTGGTTGTAATACTCTAGATCTAGCTCTAGAATATTTGCATAAGACCATGCAAAGTTTATTTGTCTTTGAAGAAAGAATGTGATAAATTTTGTCTTTTCTTTCTCTAATAATGATGCTACAAAGTGAATGACCTTAGGGTTATTTGATGTTCCGAGGTTGATTTCTTCTGTCATCCACTAAGAACTAGGATATTTTACATGTTTGGGTAGGGGGTTATCCATTCTTCCATATTTAGGCGCCTTATAAAGGTTTTCGCCCTCAAATACATAATTTATTTTTACCCTTTTCATGTCTAGAGGTGCCTTGCGGTTTTCACCAAGAAACTCATTGTTTTTATTTTTTTCACTTTTATTTTCTTGACTGGAAGAAGGAGTTGATTCCCCAAACTATGCTGATGTATCTTCATGAAATTCAAGGAATAATGCTATGGATTGATCATTTCCAAAATAGTCTAAACTCAAGGTCCTTATTTGTCCCAATGGATAAGTTCAGGATGGACTAAGGGCATGCTATCATCAATATTATATAGGTCGAATGTAGCAAAGGTAAAGATCATGATATGTATATTGGTAGTGTCACTGTCAACATTAATTTAAATATGGTCTTGTTCAGGAGAGGAGCTAGGATCCAAAAAGTCTATAAACCAAGCTCTATGAGAGGGTTGTTTTGGAAGGGGAGTGTTGACATGTTTCTCTTAAATGGGTAGGTCATCTAGATCAATAAAAATATCATTTAGGGTATAAGAGCTAGAGGAATAGGAATATTTTTCCCACTCATTGGAATCAGGTTCTCTAAGGTGTACCTCAAGTGTCTTTTCATTATCAAGGGTAATGAAGAACACAAATAGACATTGAGAGGGGGGTGAATTAGTGTATTTTAAAACTTTTAACTATGCGTGCTAATACTGCTATTGCAAATTAATTGAGAACACACACACACACACAGACAAACCACAACACAAGATATACGAGGCAAAACCAAAGTGGGAAAAACCTCGGCGAGAATAGCTGCTGGAGTCTACTGCTCCAATCCATCCTCATGGTAAATAACAATTTACAATTTTAGGGCACCAACCCAAGGAGCACCAACCCCTGAAACTTTATGGCACCAATCCAAGGAGCACCAACCCCTGATTTTATGAGAGCCTACTCAAAGGAGCACCTAACCCTACTCTGAGAACCCACTCAGATATTTACAATGTTTGTTCAAGATTATAGTTGCAATGATAAAGCCTTGTTACAAATGAGTTTTTGTAACACTTACAAAATTCTCATATCTTGAGAATGAATTATCCTACCTGCTAAAGTTTTCCTATGTTTCTTCTCCTTCCTCTTTCTGATTATCTTCTTCTCTCTGCTATAACATTACACTATAGAATAATCTATTCTTTCTCTACTTTCTCTTGGTAGCTATACACTCTATCTCATACTCAACACTTCACACAACAAGACACCTCTCTTTTTTCACTTCACTCTACCTTACTATAGACTTATGGAGTTTTCTTTCTTTTTACCTTTGTCACTATCTCAATAGCTACACCTACCAATGTCGAATCACATTTACAACTACTGCTGGATTGGATTGATTCTATACACATCATATTTTATTCTACCGCAATCTTGAGTATTTTATTCAATTTGGTTGTCTTGGAGATCTGCAACTCTAGAGATTTCATTCTCTATCCTGAATATGATCTCATACTTTCCGTCTGCAGTAAATGCATCCAAAATTTCTTCTCATCAATCTCTATACTAAGTTGCTATTTTCAGCAACCCCAAACTATCTAACAGATTTGATTTTGCCTTTGTCAATTTCCTCGAGCCCATCAACCATCTACAATTTAGTTGCCATTAATGCATTCTCTATTCTCTTTGAAAAGTTCAACAACTACCACACTGAAATCCACCGTCACCAACTTTAGCATATTAGATATCTTCTTTGACTAGCCAAGGAGCTGTATGTCTCCACATTCTTTGTCTAGATCAGATGGTCAAGGTCGGTTGAGCATCATGTAGTTCATTTTACCTATCGGCATGTAAACATCTTCTTATTCAACATCCAAGTCATTTGGTTAATCTTGGTCAACCGTCCATGTGGACCTCTGATTCTATCGGCTTGCCGACATGGTCGCAAAGTCAATCACAAACTTCAACTCTATTGACAAAATACCCTTTCATCATTTTGACAAGTGTCCTATGATTTGATCCATACATGCCACGTCATTGAGTCAAACTTGGTCAATGACTAGGTGGACAATCAAGCTGCTCAGATCCATTGAACTTCATGCATGATCTACCCACATGGGATAAGCTAATGTTATTCTCAAGAAGCCTTCCTCCTGTTTGTTAGCCCGCACCTCATTAGCATGGTCTCTCAACACATGTGGGATAAGATGTCTCTCTTTTGTCCTTGCCTGTCCTTGTCCCATGCTATATTCCTTAACACTGTTTCCCCTCGCAGGATAAGATTTGTCTTTCACTTTGACAAGCATCTTCTTGTCCCATGATCATTTCCTTATCCTTGTAGAGATGCGTGAGATAAGGAAACCTTTCCTTTTCCTCTATACTATTACTTCATGCAGGATAAGGTTTCTCTTCATGACAACTTTTACTTGTTAGCCTTCTTATCTCGTGTGATATTTGTTAACCACTTTTGACACTAGGGGATAAGAGGGAACATCTCTTGCTTTGATCTCCTTTGACTTTCTTATCCCGAACAACCATTGTTGATCACTTTTGACAACATGGGATAAGAAGGACCACTTTGCATAAGTTATCTTCACTTAAGTGTTATCCCGCGAGGGATTCTACGATCAACCAACATGCTACGAGATAAGAAGAAACATCATGTGCATCTCACAAGTGTTATACCGCAAGGTCAAAACTTTCTCTCCAAAACACTGCAGGATAAGAGGATAGCCTGATTGATAAGTCAACAAATTTATCCCATAGGGTCATTTAACCCTCATTCGAATACACCACAAAATCCTTAGAATCACGTGAACCAAACAACTGCTACCACATGGAAATAATGACACGTGACTTGATGACTATTGCTGACATGACCAATATGTGAAGATGATGAATGTGGTTGACACCTCTGTAGAAATTGGTTGAGACCCCTGCAACATAACACAACGTGTTATGCATGACTGTTGCCTGCATCACTGCGACCTTTGGACACCCCTCAATATCTACCTATTTTTCAGCAACCATTTGACTTCCTTTGACATCAATGATAATTGTAGACACCTAAAAATGGTCAACGCTTGCGAGGTCATATTTTAACATTTGCGCATTGCCTCATTTTAGGTTTTTGCGTCGCATTAACATTTCTCCTATGTTACGCACTTGGTCTTTATCATTTGCAAGCATCGAGTCATTCTTCTACATTCTTCAATCATCTCGTCCTCGAATTTGGTCTTGTCGACAACATTATCCAATCATGATTTTGATTAATTTTACCCTGTTACATCAATGTGCCTATTCATTTGTCATCATTTTGGACATCGTCAATCCTAATTAGGGTTTTGTCCTCCTGTCAATCTTATCAATTTTATCATCAATCTTATCATTTTGGACATCGTCAATCCTAATTAGGGTTTTGTCCTCTTTTCAATCTTGTCATTTTAACGATCGATTTGTCATCGATCGTTGTCATATTCAATCTTGTCATCTTGCGATCAATTTGTCATTGATCGTGGTCATTTGCAATGTTGTCATTTTGCGATCTATTTGCCATCGTTTCAATCTTGTCATTTTTCGACCGATTTGTCATCGATCATGGTCATTTCCAATCTTGTCATCTTGCAATCTATTTGTTATCGATTTTTGTCCTCTTTTCGATCTTGTCATTTTGCGACTGATTTGTCATCAATCGTTGTCTGTCTCAATTATGTCAATTTGGATCAATTTGTCATTGTTCCTCGTCAATTGGCGCATTTTCTTAATCAAATCATTTATCGCATTGGTCATTTATCAATTTAAAATCATGATCAAATCGAATTAATTATCTTTAATCAAGACCTAATTGTCATTTTCGCATTTCTAATTCGTCTTCTAGGGTTTTATGATTTAGTCATTTAACCTAATTTGTCATTTCTTCCTTTAGGATTAAATAAATTACTTATTAATCCTAAGTCTTCTTGTCACAATTAAATCTTTATTTAATTGGCTAATTATTCCTCTTTGTGAATTGATTAATAAATGAAAAATTATTAATTAATTCACTAAATCCTAATTTCTAATTTCTTTCAATTTCTAATTCCTAATTTGTCATCAATTTCAATTTTCTAATTTCTTAATTCTTAAATTCAATTTTCTCCTATTTCTTTCCTAAATTTATGGCAATGACATAGAAATTTGTCATAGAATTTGTCATAAATTGTCATAAAATTCTTGACATAGAAATGTGTCATAGAATTTGTCATAAAATGTCATAAAATGTCATAAATTCTTGACATAGAAATTTGTCATGAATTGTCATAAGCCTTGCATAGCAATTTGTCATAGATATGTCATAATTTTGCTATTCTTGATTTGAATTTCTATTCGAATCTCTTTCATGCTAATTTGCTCATTTCTCCAATTTCTCTATAAATTGGATGATTTTCAATCAAACCTAGTCCGAATTTCTATCAAACTACCGTACTTACGCTTCTAGTACTCTTGAACTTTTCATCAAATCTTGCTTTCAATTGTGTGTGCACTTGTAGGTGAGATCCACAAACCCATTGAAGAGGAAAGAACAACAATGGAGCCGCATGGAAGAAGCATCTGAATTGTTATATGGTTTGCATGATATTCTCTTTTAGATGCTTTGTTTTTATGCCTCTATTGAATGTGCTTTGGAATTAGGTTCATTTCAATGAGTGTTCTTTTGATTGAGTTATAATGTCTTGTGTTTTGATTGATATACTTATCTTGTGATGAATCCTAATTTCTATGCTACAATAATAATTCCAACAATATCTCCCTTTGGCATTGATGTCAACACACTTGCAGAATCATTCACATACCAGTTCTCCTACCATTTCTCCCCTTGCATAAGGCACCATTTCTTGCCCTTTGAAAAGAATGGAAAAGGGTGCTGCAACTTAACTGGCAACTATACATAAACACCCCCTTTGATTTTCTATAGCAATGAATGGAACTTACAATTTTGATCATGAAACATTTGCAATACATTAGAAATTTCCTCTTCAACGTCTTGATTTCGGCTTCCTATAGCTAGATGAACCGTTATTACAATATAAAGAGTAGTGCCATTACTACTTACAAACATTCAACATTTCCCCTGAGACTGTACATGAGGTTCAAGGCGGCAAGTGTAGAAACAATATGCTCCCCTTGAACCATAGACCTCAAATCAATGCTTTAAGTGTAGAAGGAGGGTGAGACAACACCCAAATTTTGTCTCAATTACTCAAAACTGTCCTTGGGCAGTGGCTTAGTAAAGATATCAGCTATTTTCTCACTAGTACAAATATATTCAACTTTCACTTCTTTCTCTACAACCTTTTCCCTAAGAAAATGATATTTGATTGGAATGTTCTTTTTCCTAGAATGCATGACAGGGTTCTTTGATATATTGATTGCACTTGCGTTGTCACACATGATGGGAATAGGATCCAAAAAATCTACCTGAATATCCTTGAGAGTTTTCTTCATCCACAAAACTTGAGAACAACATGTGACAACAACAATATACTCTGCTTTAGCTTCAGCAGTTGATAGTGAAATAGAATCTTTCCTCTTGTTATGCTATGACACCAATCAATCTCCAAGGAAGAAAGATCCACCACTAGTTCTCTTCCTATCATCTACATATCCTGCCCAATCAACATCAGTATAGGCTTGCAAAGTGAAATCTCCTTTCTTTGGATACCATAAGCCATTAGTAAGTTCTCCCTACAAATACTTGAATAGCCTCCTTACAACATTGATATGTGAATGCTTAGGAGCTGCTTGGAATCTAGCTACCATGCACACTTCCTGCACAATATTAGGCCTTGAAGCTGTGAGATATAATAGGCTACCAATAATGGATCTATACAAGGTCTGATTAATGCTAGGTGAGTTATCATCTTTTCTCAACTTGCATCCCATCACCATGGGAGTACTAACTGGTTTGTTGTCTTCCATTTGAAACTTTTTTAGCATGTCCTTTGCATACTTGGTTTGTGATATAAATATCCCTTTATCTAAATGAGAAATCTGCAAACCAAGAAAATATGATAGCTCTCCAAGCACTATCATCTCAAACTCAGACTACATTTGGTTAACAAACTCTTTTCATAGAACATCTTTGTTACCTCTAAAGATTATGTCATCTACATATACCACTACTATGATCATGTGGTCTCCATCTACCTTGATATATAAATTGCTGCCAGCATTTCCTTTTCTGAAACCTTGCTGATGGAGATACTTATCCAACCTAGAATACCATGCTCTAGGTGCCTTCTTTAGACCATATAAATCTTTCGTCAATCTGCAAACAAAGTTGTCATCTTCATGTAGCTGAAAGCCTTCAGGTTGCTCTATATACACTTCTTCTTCTAGATTGTCATTCAAGAATGCAGATTTTACATCTGTTTGATAGACTTTGTATCCTTTATATACTGAGAATGCCAAAAACATCCTTATAGCCTCAAGTCTTGGAATTAGTGGACATGTCTCCTCAAAGTCTATTCCTTCAACTTGAGCATATCCCTTGCACACAAGTCTTGCTTTGTTCCTTATCACCTTGCCATCTTCATTCATCTTGTTCCTATAGACCCATTTAGTCCCAATGACATTCTTATTTTCTGGCCTAGGAACCAATCCCCATGTTTTGTTCTTTTCTATTTGTTGCAATTCTTCTTCCATTTCCTTCATCCACTCTTCACTCTTCCTGGATTCATCAAATGTTCTGGGTTCCATCTCTGTAATAAGGCATAAGTTTACTTTCTTAGTGTTCCTAGCTTTCCTTCTAGTTTGCACACCATCATTTTTGTTTCCAATGATTTGATCCTTAGGGTGATTCTTTTGCACATATTTGTTTGGGGATTTTCTAGGTGTTTCTTCTTCATGTTCACTTTCAGATCGATCTTCATCTTCAATATATGGTACTTCAGTTTGAGTAATTGAGTTTTTCCTTCCTTTATGTATATCTTCATCTACTTTCACATGTACACTCTCAATTACCTTTTTTAGTCTTTTGTTGAAACACTTGTAGGCCCTGCTGTAAGTAGAGCCCAAGAAGATACCTTCATCACATCTTGAATTAGAACTACCTAATCCATCTTTATCTTTTGATGAAGCACTTGCTACCAAACACTTTGAAATACTTGACTAATGGTTTCCTATCATACCATAGCTCATAAGGTGTCATTCTGCTATTTACTCTTAATTGCACTCTATTTAGTGTATATACACCAGTGTGAACTGCCCTCTTCCAATAAACATTAGGTAAATTAGCTTCATTCAAGATTGTCCTTGCCATCTCCTTGACTGTTGTGTTATTCTTTTCCACAACATTATTTTGTTGTTGTGTCCTAGGGGCAAAATATTGTCTTCTAATTCCATGTCTCTCACACTAGTCTTCAAACTCATTTGATGTGTTTTATGTGAACTCATCTTCACGGTCTGATCTTAGACATTTCGTCTTGTAACCACTCTCCTTCTCAACCATTTTCTTGAAGATCTTGAATCTCTCAAATGCTTGTGATTTGTCTTGCAAGAAGGTGACCTATGTGATCCTTGAGAAGTCATCTATGGGCAGCATGAAGTATCTTTCTCCATTTAGGGCTCTTGTTCTTGTAGGCCCTCACAAATCTTTATGCACAAGCTCTAGTGGCCTTGTAGTTGAGTATTCTTTAGTCTTGAAGCTTACTTTAGTTATCTTTCCTCTTTGAAACTCATCACAAAAGGTGCTTGCTGGTTTGATAATCTGAGGTATGTGCCTAACATACCCTCTCTTACTTACTTTAACAAGATTATCAAAATTGATTTGAACTAGTCTTCTATGCCAGAGCCAACTCTCATCAATTTGTCCCATCATACATTGAGACTCAAAGCATTGCTTAAGATTATATACATTGCCATTTGTCCTTTTTCCTTCAGCAACAAGCTAACCATTGCTCTATTTTCTAATTTAATAGCCCTTGTAATCAAATGTGAACTTATATCCTCTGTCACACATTTGACTCACACTGAGCAGATTATGTTTCAAACCTTCCAATAATATACATCTTGAGATTTTAGCTTGCCATCAATATTTAGTGTGCCTTTGAGTTT
Source organism: Cryptomeria japonica (assembly GCF_030272615.1). NCBI lineage: Eukaryota > Viridiplantae > Streptophyta > Pinopsida > Cupressales > Cupressaceae > Cryptomeria > Cryptomeria japonica. The sequence goes on from NC_081411.1 coordinate 622,231,554, forward strand.
TATCTTGATTGAAAAGTTGTCTCCAAACTTCATAGAACCACCATTTCAATCTTCTAATTTGATGAACTTCTTCTTATCTCTAGTTATGTGGTTGGAACACCCACTATCAACTACCCACAAGTTTTTCCTTTAAGCATGTAGGGAATTTTGAGCAATCAAACTTGACTCATCCTTATCTTTATCCTTTTCTACCCAAACTTGTTTGGTTTCTTTCTTCTTTTTTGTTGTGCCATCCTATTTTGATTTTGCATTAGGTTCAACTGTTGACATTGTCTTCTTTTTCTTAGCTATCATAAGCTTACAATGTCTTGCATTGTGGTCCAAGTTTTGACAATGATATCATTTTACATTTACATTGAATGACGAGTTTGAAAATCTATTGTAGGACTGAGATACAATTCTCCTACATTCATAACTTTTATAACCATACCCATTACAATGATAATAAATAACATTCATATCCCTTAGAGAAGAATATTGATTTCTACTTTCAAAACTAGGAGGAGACCTATGCATAAGCTTATAATCAACAATTTTATGACCATACATATTATATTTATAGCAGTAGCCATGAAATTGAGGTACATACCAATCATTATTGAAGTTGTTTCTCATTTGTCTCCTTGGAGCAGCATAGTTCGGTCTTCTTGAGCTCACCCTTCATGTATACTTGACCTTTGCGAAGCCTCCATCATCAATATTGGCTTTTTTTTAGGATCAACATGTTGGTTCCTTGACTGATTCTTTGTAGCAGCAACATATGTCTTCTTCTCATTGGGCTTGTTGATTGTGAAGGTTTGTTTGACTTCACTTTCACTTTAAGAGGTGAATAGTATCTCTTTGTCTAATGAATCTTTATTGTTAGAGCATTGACCAACGTCAAATCCAACACCCTCTGTGTCTTTGGAGTGCTTTTGTTTTCTTAGCATTTTATCCAAAGCATCAGTGCTGCCCTCATACTTAATCCTCATGTTTAATTCATCTTTCTTCTTTTCAAGTTTATTTCTGAGACTCAAAATAGCTTCCTCCAAATTTTGATACTCTTTATCCTTTCTTTCTAAATTTGACTTCATTACTTGATACATCCTTTTTGCTTCTTCCAACCGAATCTTCAAATCAGAAATTGTTTTCTTTGATTCCTCAAGAGATTTGTTTAATACCTCTTATTTTTCAACAACAACATTCTTGCATTTTTATATTCTTTTCTTATTTTTCTAAGTTCTTCTAGTGCACTCACAAGTTCACCTTCAAGGTCTACTTCAACTTCTATTTCCTCTTCTTCATCATCAACAATGTGTTTATCAAATAACTCTCCTTGTGCCATAAAGAGATTAACTTCTCTTTCACCTTCACTGCAACAATCTTCAGAGACACTTTCTTCATCAGAGGTATCATCTTCAAAAGTGTAAAGACTACTCTTATTCTTAAAACTTCTTCTCCTTGGCTTATTAGAGTTCTTCATATTTTCATTGCCAAAAGACTTCATGGTTTTCTTTCCATCTTCATCCTTTTTTCCATAAGGGCATTTAGATGCAAAATGTATAATCTTTCCATAATTGAAACATTTGAAAGGCAGCTTACCTTTGTACTTTCTAGAGCCTCTTTTGAGTTTCCTAACAAAATTTTCTATAGCAACATCATAATCATTTTCATCCTCATTTGTGGCTTGTTCTTTTTCTTTTTTCTTTTATGTGGCATTGAAGGCAACTTCTCTCTTTGAAGTTTCAACATTTATTGTTCTCATCTCACAGGCAGACATAGAGCCAAACAATTCATCCATAGAGAAAGTTGTTAAGTCTTTAGCTTCCTCAATAGTTGAGACTTTTGTATCATATTGCGAGGTTAAAGATCTTAGAACCTTTTTGACAGTAACTTCATCTTTGACTTCTTCTCGGAGTCCTCTTACAATACTCACAGTCTCATCCACTCTTTGTAGATAATCAACTATCCTCTCTTCTTCTTTCCTTTTAGAATTTCAAATTGAGCTCCTAGATTTTGCATTTTGGCTTCTTTCACTTTGACATCTCCTTCATATATCTTCTGCAACTTGTCCCAAGTTTCTTTTGCTGATGTGCAATGCATGACTTTGAAAAACTCTATATCTGATAGACCACTTAAGATTATATTCTTAGCTTTGGAATTGTTCTCACATTCCCTTTTAGCACTAGGGTCGGTAAGAGGAACTTGAGGGATAGTATAACCATTTTTTACTGACATCCAGACATCAAATCCTAGGGAAGATAGGTAGGTTTCCATTCTTCTACTCTAGAAGGCATAGTTAGTACCATCAAACATAGGTTCTTTAGAGGAGGATTCATTTCTAGCCACTGTGTTCAGAAAGTATGATCTACCCAAGCTAGAGAAATCTTTTACTACAAGGGAACCTAAGCTCTAATACCAATTGAAGAACACAAATAGACACTGAGAGGGGGGTGAATCTGTCTATTTTAAATTTTTTAATTATGTGTGCTAATACTGCTACTGCAAATTAATTGAGAACATACACACAAAGACAAACCACAACACCAGATATACAAGGATAACCCAAAGTGGGAAAAACCTCGGTGAGAATAGCTAGTGGAGTCTATTGCTCCAATCCAGCCTCATAGTAAATAATAATTTATAATTTAAGGGCACCAACCCAAGGAGTACCAACCCTTGAAACTTTAGGGCACCAATCAAAGGAGCACCAACCCCTGATTTTATGAGCACCTACTCAAAGAAGCACCTACCCCTTCTCTGAGCACCCACTTAGAGATTTACAGTATTTGTTCAAGATTACAATTACAATGACAAATCCTTGTTACAAATGAGTTTTTGTAACATTTACAAAATTCTCATATCTTGAGAATGAATTATCCTGCCTGTTGAAGTTTTCCTCTATTTCTCCTCCTTCCTCTGTTTGATTATCTTCTTCTCTTTGTTACTATATTATATTACAGAATACTCTATTCTTTCTCTTCTTTCTCTTGACAACTATACACTCTATCTCGTACTCAGCACTTCACACAACAAAACACTTCTCTTTTTTCACTTCACTCTACCTCACTATAGACTTATGGAGTTATCTTTCTTTTTACCTTTGTCAGTATCTCAACAGCTACACCTACCAATGTCGAATCACATTTACAACTACTACTGGATTGGATTGATTCAATAAACATTGGATTTTCTTCTACCACAATCTTGAGTATTTTATTCAAGTTGAATGTCTTGGAGATCTGCAACTCTAGAGATTTCATTCTCTATCCTGAATATGATCTCATACTTGCCATCTATAGTAAATGAATCCAACCTTTCTTCTCATCAATCTCTATACTAAGTTTATATTTTTAGCAACCTGTATCTGTCTAACAGATTTGATTTTGCCTCTATCAATTTCCTTGAGCCCATCAACCATCTGCAATTCAGTCACCATTAATGCATTTTCTATTCTCTCTGAAAAGTTTGACAACTACCACACTGAAATCCACCATCACCAACTTGAGCATATCAGGTATCTTCTTCAACTAGCCAAGGAGTTGTATGTCTCCACATTCTTCATCCAGATTAGATGGTCAAGGTCGGTTGACCACCATGTAGATAATTTTACCTATCGACATGCAGACATCTTCTTATTGAGCATCCAAGTCATTTGGTCAATCCTGGTCAACCGTCCATGTGGACCTCTGAGTCTATCGGCTTGTAGACATGGCCATAAAGTCGATCATAAAATTCAACTCTATCGGTAAAATACCCTTTCATCATTTTGACAATTGTCCTCTGATTTTATCCATACATGCCATGTCATTGTGTCAAACTTGGTCAATGCCTAGGTGGACAATTGAGCTACTCAGATCCATTGAACTTCATGCATGACTTACCCACGTGGGATAAGCTTATGTTATTCTCAAGAAGACTTCCTCCTATTTGTTATCCCTCACCTCATTAGGATGGTCTCTCAACACATGTGGGATAAGATTTCTCCCTTTTGTCCTTTCCTATCCTTGTCCCATGCTATATTGCTTAACATTCTTTCCCCTCACACGATAAGCTTTGTCTTTTTCTTTGACAAGCATCTTCTTGTCCTGTGACCCTTTCCTTATCCTTGTGGAGATGCTCGGGATAAGAAAACCTTTCCTTTTCCTCTATAATCTTACTTCGTGTAGGATGAGGTTTCTCTTCATAATGCAGGAGCACCCTTCTAAGGGCTCCCACCATTTCTTTTTGTTGTGATTTTGCTTCTTCATGAAGCCATGCAATGCAATAAGAGCCAAGAGCTCATTGGTTTTGTTTAGGTCCTAGGTTCACAGCTCTAGGTTGAGTTTTCTCTTGGGGTTGAGGGAATGTGGGTCTATTGATGATTTTGGGGTCCTTTTGGCATGGTTGTGTCCAAAGGATAGCCTAATAAAGGCCTAAAAGCCAAGAAAAGCAACATTGCAAAAGTTGCTTAAAAGTTGCAAAAAGTTGCATGACAACTTTTCAAAGTTGTCATGCAACTTTTCCACCAAATTGGTCATAACCTTAACTTGGTATTGGGAACCCTAACCTTGGCACACAAACTGAGGCAAAGACATTATATATTGTTGCAAACCCTAAAATGAGGGTTAGATGTCAGATTGTACGGCCAAAGGAAAAACACCTTGACTGTGATTGTGTTTTTGTTGCTAGTTGGCACAAATGGAGCATTAAAGGATTGATAATGGATTGATCTAGAAACTAAAATATATTGAGAGTCTTGTATAGTGTTTATACTTCCATTTTGAGCATTTAGATTAGGTTTTTTTTTGCAAGTGTTGTGTGCTTTGTAAATATTTTGTAGATACATCTTCACTGTCCAGTTTTGGACTGCCTAAGAAAATGGGTTGGTAACTCTTATCCCCATTGTGGAAACACCATAAAACCATGGGGTATAGGATTTTAGACCCTATATAGTATCTCAGAGGAAGTAGGGCCCTGGAGAATGCAAGAAAACCTTTCAAAAATGGTGAGACTGGTCTGTGCCCGACTAGGAAGGGTCAAGGTTGCAGAGGTCCGTGAGAGCAAGGAAGGACAAGGATGCACCCTTTGGAGGAGTTGCAGAGGGGTGTGTGGAGAATAATTGGTGAGAAGGAGGAGCTTCCACCAATCCATACAAGATGGTGAGGAAAGAAAACCAACTCTATGACCCTGGCAGGCCTAAAAAACCCTTAAAAACCCTTAATTTCACCTAGGGCAGTGTACGGACACGTGGGGGCCAAAAACTAGAAAAATACTTGAGCCTTTGACAAATGAATAGTAGTCCCTTTGGGAAGTTTTACAAGTTTTGGCATTGTTTGCAAGAGGAAGCCCTAAAAGTCCGTAATGGAGGCCTAATAGGGGCTCATTCCTTGTAGCCCTATTTTGTAGGAAAAAAGAAAAATTGTGAAATCGGTAAAAAGAAGGATTGTCAAAACCTCTTGGGGGCACATGATTGGTTGGAGAAATATGTCAAAGACCTGTCCTATCCTTGCTAGGACCTAAGAAGGTGTAGGAAGAGTTAAACCCTTATTAGCCTATGTGAGGGTTTTGAAGCTAGTGAGTAGGTGAGAGCTTAGGAGAAGAATCACATGTTGTTGGTGGGTGGATTGGGCAAGGTCAAGGGATCCCACAAGTAAGGGAAGACCTAGAGACCCTAGGGTGTGGTTGGAACACCTGGTGATCCAAGGAGAGGATCAAAGAGCATAGACTAGGCTAGTCTATCCCAAGCCCATTCCCATCAGATTGGTATTAGAGCCAGGTTAAAGATTCGGTGGACCGTGAATGTCTCTATATTCTGGTGAATCAGTAGGGGAGAACATAATGGTCACTAATGCAGAGCTGGCTAGGGAGGTAGAAGAACAAAAGGAGAAAAATAGACTCCTTGAAGATGCTATGAGTGAGATAAGGAACAAGCTGCAAGAAGTGGTTGATCAGAGAGCACAAGAACTCTGGGGTGCGGACACCAATGACAAAGGCAAGAAAGATATTGATATAGATGACATCATACCTAAACCAAACCCCTTAATCAATGAAGAACCTTTTGTAAAGGCCATTAGGGATTTGAATACAAAATATTTTGAAGGATTGCCACTTTTCAGTGGAAGAATGGATATTGACACCGTCATGGAATGGATTGAGGGTATGGAGAACCATTTTGAGTGTGAAGGTGTGATAGAAGCCCAAAAGGTTAAGGTTGCCAAATCAAGACTAAGGGGAGCAGCCTTGACATGGTGCAAATACTTGCAAGAGGAGAGAATTAGCATGGGGAAGCTACCTATAGGAAACTGGAAGGCCGTGGTGAGTAAGATCAAGGAGAACTACTTGCCAGAGGATTATGAAGTCCAACTTCATAAGAAGATACAGGGATTGAAGTAGAAAGATCTTGATGTGGCCTCTTACATAGAGGAGTTTCAGAAGCTTTGTCTTAGATCCAAAGTCCAAGAAGAGGAATCTATCAAGGTGGATAGGTATCTAAGTGGCCTAAAGTGGAACATCCAAGAGGAGATAAGCCTATGGACTCCTACCACTGTCTAAAAATGTCATCAGCTTGCTGCTAAGGTGGAAGAGAGGAACAAAAGGAAGGGAGATTCCAACAACAGGGGTAGAGGTAGAGGTAGAGATCAAATGAGTCACCGAGGTGGTTACCAAAGAAAGGCAAGTGAGCAAAGGAATCAAGGAGAGTCCAAGTTGACTGAGCATAACAGTGAAACCACTCTTAGAGGAGGCCATTCTAGAGGAAGAGGTACACAAGGGGGTCCAAATAGGGGCAGATGTGCTGGCAGGGGTAATTCCTACTTTGCAACCATGAAATGCTACAATTGTGGTCAATTGGGACACCTGACCTATAGATGCCCTGACAAGCCTACCTCATGAAACAGTGGAAAGAGGGTTGCTTATGCCCATGAAGACACATCAAGCAACAAAACACCTGAGGTGGACCATATTGAATCAGAAATTGGAGAAAATCTGATGTTCAATAGGGTCTTGATAAGACAACCGGTTAAGGATGAACCTAAGCATAGGAGAGCATTGTTTAGGGTGAGATGCAAAATCCTTGGTAAGGTTTGCAAGGTGATAGTTGATTTAGGGTCAACTGATAACATCATATCAGATGAGGTGGCCAAGAAGTTGAAACTCACAAAGATACCCCACACTAGTCCTTACAAGGTGACATGGTTGAATCAAGAGCAGAGTGTGCTTGTCAATGAATAGACTTGGGTGGAGTTTTTTTATTGGAGGGTACAAGGACAAGATCCTTTGTGATGTGCTACCCATGGATGGTTGCCATCTACTACTAGGTAGACCCTGACAATTTGATAGGAAGGTGATTTATGATGGAGAGGAGAACTCCATTTCCTTCAAGAAGGACAACAGAACCTATAAGATTCAGTCTTTGATAGAGAATGATGAGGGAACCTCAAAAACACCTAGTGTCTTACTTAACACTGGTAAAGAGTTCTTACACCTGCTGCATGAAGAGGAGACAATGGGATGTGCCATCTTTGTGAAGCCAAAGCAGGAGGAAGGTAAGTTGCAGATAGAGGTACCTAAGGAGGTAAAGCAAATGTTGCAAGAATATAAAGACATAGTGAGTGATGGAGCACCTACAACACGTCCACCAAGAAGGTCTATAAGCCATCAAATAGACTTTGTCCCTGGTGCATCCCTACCCAATAAAGCAACATATAAGCTCACACCTGACCAAAATAAGGAGGTGGCAAGGCAAGTGCAGGAGTTGTTGGATCAAGGACTGATCAAGAAGAGTATCAGCCCATGTGCAGTCCTGGTAGTGCTAGCAACAAAGAAGGGAGGCAAGTGGAGACTTTGCACTGATTCAAGGGCAATAAATAGGATCACCATAAGGTACAGATTCCCTATTCCTAGAATAGAGGATTTGATGGAATTTTTAGGGGGTGCCATGTATTTTACTAAGTTGGACCTTAAAAGTGGTTATCATCAAATTAGGATCAAGGAGGGTGATGAGTGGAAGGTTGCTTTTAAGACCACAAAAGGGTTGTATGAATGGCTTGTGATGCCATTTGGACTTACCAATTCCCCAAGAACCTTCATGAGGTTGATGAATGAGGTGTTGAAGGACTTCACAGGTAGATTTGTGGTGGTGTACTTAGATGCCATACTTATCTATAGCAAAACCAAAGAGGAGCACCTTGAACATTTGAGGTTAGTCCTAGAGAGGTTGCATGAAGAGAAGTTGGCAATCAACTTAGAGAAGTGTGACTTCTTGAAGCAAGAGTTAGTCTACTTGGGGTCTGTGGTGTCTAAGGGAACCTTGAAGATGGATCCAAGCAAAGTGGAGGCAATCTTGAATTGGCCTGCCCCTAAAACAGGGACTGAAGTTAGGAGTTTCCATGGTTTAGCCCAATTCTATAGAAAGTTTGTGAGGAACTTCAATGGCATATGTGCACTAGTACTTGAAACTATAAAAGGAGGCCTTAAAACTAAGTTCAAATGGACTGAACAAGCTGATGAAGCATTCCAATTATTGAAGCAAGAAGTAGCCATAAAACCCATCCTACTCTTACCTACTTTTGACAAGCTATTCACATTGGAGTGTGATGCAAGTGGAATTGCAGTAGAGGGTGTATTGAGTCAAGAGGGAAGGCTTGTGGCATTTTTCAGTGAGAAGCTTAATGAGGCAAAGAAGAGGTATTCAACATATGATCTAGAGTTGTATGCACTAGTCCAGTCTCTCAAGAAGTGGAGGCATTACCTACTCCCAAAGGAATTTGTGGTGTTCACAGATAACCAGGCTTTGAGTTACATTAACACTAAAGAGAAGCTTAGAAACATACATTTGAAGTGGATGGAGTACCTCCAATCCTTTACCTTTACCATCAAACATAAAAAGGGGCAGCTCAACAAGGTGGCAGATGCTTTAAGCTGGAAGCTATTGCCTGTCCAAGAATTACAATTGCAGAGCATAGGGTTAGAAGGTTTCAAGGATCTCTATGAAGAAGATGAAGACTTCTCATCAACCTAAAAGGTCTGCAAGGAGTTTGAGAATCATTTTCATGGTCAGTATGCAGATTACACTCTTCAAAATGGTCTCTTGTTCAAAGGCAATCAATTATGTGTGCCTAGAGGATCCATGAGAGAAAATCTCATACAAGAGAAACACAATGGAAGCCTAAGTGGACACTTTGGAATCAATGAAACTTTGGATCTAGTACAAAGATACTACTATTGGCCTAGGTTGCCAAGGGATGTGAGAAGGAATGTGGAGCAATGTGGTGTGTGCCAAAGGGCAAAAGGAGGATCAAGCAATGCAGGCCTCTATCAGCCATTACCGGTCCCAAATAGGCCTTGGGAGTGTGTGAGCATGGACTTTGTGGTAGGACTCCCCAATAAAAAGATAGGTATGGATAACATCTATGTGGTGGTAGATAGGTTTTCTAAGATGAGCCACTTCATTCCATGTAGAACTACTCATGATGCTAGTTATATTGCACATCTCTTCTTTAAGGAGATTGTAAGGATTCATGGACTCCCATTAAGTATTGTTTCAGATAGGGATAGCAAGTTCATGGGCCATTTTTGGCAAACCTTATGGAGAAGACTAGGAACTAATCTATCATTCAGTTCAACTTACCATCCACAAACTGATGGTCAAACTGAAGTCATTAATAGGGTGTTAGACAACTTGCTAAGGTGTCTAACCAAGGAGTATGGGCAGACTTGGGATCTAGTTATTCCACAAGCTGAGTATGCCTACAATAATAGTGTACATAGGACCATTGGAAGGAGTCCTTTTGAGGTTGTCTATGGCAGACATCCTAGAGGGGTGTGTGAACTAAGAGAACTTAGTTCAATGGAGATGAAGAGTGGGCAAGCAGAGGAATTCACTCAAACCATCAAGGAAGTACAAGAATAGGTCAAGAGAGCCATCCTAGAGTCTACTAAAAAATTGAAAGCTAAAGTAAATGAGAAAAGGAGAGAGGTTCAATTCAAAGTGGTTGACTATGTGATGGTCCATTTAAGTAAAGCTAGAATGCAAAGCGGAAAGCCTACTAAGCTGCAAATGAAGAGGGTAGGACCTTGTAGAATTCTGTCCAAATATGGTGAGAACGCCTACAAGGTGGATCTTCCTTCAGATTTGGCTATATCACCAATATTCAATGTTGCTGATCTGATATTATAAAAAGGTGAAATAGCAGGGTAGACTGAGAATCAAGCCAAGGTGCTGCAGGACTTAGATGTGAATGCCTTGCCTCAAGTGGAGCAGCTAGTAGCAGAGCAGATCTTGGAGTCAAGGGTGAAGAAGTCTACTAGACACCAGGTCTACTTGGAACACTTGGTGAAGTGGGCAGGTCAACCTATGTCTGAAGCTACTTGGGTTGAAGAGGGCAAGTCAACCTATGTCTGAAGCTACTTGGGTTGAAGAGGGCAGGTCAACCTATGTCTGAAGCTACTTGGGTTGAAGAGGGCAGGTTCAAGAAACTTGGGATTGATCCGGCTCTACTCTCTCCCCTAGTTCCTTAGTTTCATGCAAAGGGGGGGTATGGTGCAGGAGCACCCTTCTAAGGGCTCCCACCTTTTCTTTTTGTTGTGATTTTGCTTCTTCATGAAGCCATGTAATGCAATAAGAGCCAATAGCTCATTAGTTTTGTTTAGGTCCTAGTTTAGGTCCTAGGTTCACAGGTCTAGGTTGATTTTTCTCTTGGGGTGGAGGGAATGTGGGCCTATTGATGAGTTTGGGGTCCTTTTGGCATGGTTGTGTCCAGAGGATAGCCTAATCAAGGCCTAAAAGCCAAGAAAAACAACATTGCAAAAGTTGCTTAAAAGTTGCAAAAAGTTGCATGACAACTTTTCAAAGTTGTCATGCAACTTTTCCACCAAATTGGTCATAACCTTATCTTGGCATTGGGAACCCTAACCTTGGCACACAAACTGAGGCAAAGACATTATCTATTGTTGCAAACCCTAAAATGAGGGTTAGATGTCAGATTGTACGACCAAAGGAAAAACACCTTGATTGTGACTGTGTTTTTGTTGCCAGTCAGCACAAATGGAGCATTAAAGGATTGATAATGGATTGATATAGAAACTAAACTGTATTGAGAGTCTTGTATAGTGTTTATACTTCCATTTTGAGCATTTATATTAGGTTTTGTTTTGTAGGTGTTGTGTGCTTTGTAAATATTTTGTAGTTACATCTTCACTATCCAGTTTTGAACTGCTTGAAAAAATGGGTTGGTAACTCCTATCCCCATTGTGGAAACACCATGAAACCATGGGGTATAGGAGTATAGACCCTGTACAGTATCTCAAAGGAAGCAGGGCCCTGGATAATGAAGAAAACCTTTCAAAAACCCACTCCTAGGCGAGACTAGTCTGTGCCCAGCTAGGAAGGGTCAAGGTTGCAGAGGTCCGTGAGAGCAAGGAAGGACAAGGAAGGAGGCACCCTTTAGAGGAGTTGTAGAGGGGTGTGTGGAGCATCATTGGTGAGAAGGAGGAGCTTCAACCAATTTAGAAAAGGTGGTGAGGATAGAAAACCAACTTTGTGACCTTGGCAGGCCTAATAAACCCTTAAAAACCCTTAATTTCACCTCGGGCAGTGTACGGACACTTGGGGGTCCAAAAATAGGAAAATCCTTGAGCCTTTGACAAATGAATAGAAGTCCCTTTGTGAAGTTTTACAATTTTTGGCATTGTTTGCAAGAGGAAGCCCTAAAAGTTCAGAATGGAGGCCTAATAGGGGCTCATTCCTTGTAGCCGTATTTTTTAGGAAAAAAGCAAAATTGTGAAATCGGTAACAAGAAGGATTTTCAAAACCTCTTGTGGGTACATGAGTGGTTGGAGAAAAATGTCAAAGACCCATCCTATCCTTTCTAGGACTTAAGAAGGTGTAGGAGGAGTTAAACCATTATTAGCCTATGTGATGGTTTTGAAGCTAGTGAGTAAGTGAGAGCTTAGGAGAAGAATCACCTGTTGTTGGTGGGTGGATTGGGAAAGGTCAGGGGATCGCACAAGTAAGGGAAAACCTAGAGACCCTAGGGTGTGGTTGGAACACCTGGTGATCCAAGGAGAGGATCAAAGAGCATAGACTAGGCTAGTCTATCCCAAGCCCATTCCCATCACTTCACGACAACTTTCACTTGATAGCCCGTGCAGTATTTAATGTGCATATTAGCCTGTGTGGGATAAAGGAATCCACAAAATTCCCTTTAGTTTCTTGTCTCGCACTATATTTGTTAGTCACTTTTGACACCATGGGATAAGAGGGACCATCTCTCTTCTTTGACCTCCTTTGACTTTCTTATCCTGAACAACCATCATTGATCACTTTTGACAACACGGGATAAGAAGGACCACTTTGCATAAGTTATCTTCACTTAAGTGTTATCTTGCGAGGAGTTCTATGCTCAGCCAACATGTTGCGCAATAAGAGGAAACATCATGTGCACCTCATAAGTGCTATCCTGCAAGGTAAAAACTTTCTCTCAGGAACGCCATGGGATAAGAGGATAGCCCGATTGACAATTCAACAAAGTTATCCTACAGGGTCATTTAACCCTTATTCAAATACAACACATGAACCAAACAACTGCTACCACGTCGAAATCATGACATGTGACCTGATGACTATTGCTGACATGACCAATATGTGAAGAGGTGAATGTGGTTGACACCTCTGCAGAAATTGGTTGAAACCCCTACAGCATAACACGACATGTTATGCACAATTGCTGCTTGCATCACTGCAACCTTTAGACACCCCTCAACATCTACCTTTTTTTTTGCAACCATTGGACATCCTTTGACATCAATGACAATAATGCCAACAATTACATCATATTTCACATGAGGTTAACTTGTCATTGAAAGGACCAATTCGTAATAGTTTAAATCCAAGTCCTCTAGTCTGATGTTGTTTTCTTGGTTGGATAGGTTCTATAATTCCTTGCTTGTTTGTGCCAAGACCACTGTGTCCATCATAACCTATTTTCTACATGATGGTTAATTCTTTGTACCATAGTTTTCTACTAGGAAATATATAGGTGGAACATCTTCATCATCCTTATAGAGCCACTTGGATACATCTTCTTCATTTTTTTTTCATTATGGTCTCCCCATTTTGTGAAAGTGGTAGGAGACTGATATTGAATGATGACTTTGGGTTCTTTGTGCATGGGATGTGGTTTTCTATAGGATTTAGGAGAAGTGGGTAATTTTCCAATGTGGAATATTTGTGCCATAGTGTATTCTTAGCATCCATGATCTTCAACTTTAAATTTTCCTTTAAATAATTTAGCCAATGTTTGAGGATCTGTGTTCTGAGAAGTGTCATTGGATGACGAAGCTTCTCTATTTACAGGAACTTGTTCAAAGGTTCCTTTGAGGTTAGCACAAAATTGAAAAGGATCTGGATCTCCTGGAATTGTGATCTCTATTCCGTTGTATGGGAATTTTATGGATTGATTGTATGTAGATGGGACTGATTTCATAGCATGTATCTAGTAGTGACCTAGAATCATGTTGTAAGGAAGATCAAGATCTAGGAATTGCAGTTTTATATTTTCAATACCACGTCCAACTCTGATAGGTAATATAATAACACCCTCTAAAAGGTGTTCTGCATCATCAAATGCCTTGATAGTTATCTTCCTAGAGGAATCAATGTCAGTTTTAGAGTAACTAAGAGCTATGACAACTCTCAATATATATATGTTTATCCCTACTCCACCATCAATCAAGACTCATTTTATCTTGGTATTGTGGACAAATATCTCTAGATGCAAATGGTTGTTGTGATTAGGCTTTTTGTGTGGAAAATCATCCTCAGTAAATGTAACTGGATGTGAGGAAGAAATGTGTCCTATCATAGGCTGAAATTGATTGACATTTGTGTTAGTAGGAACCATGGACTCTTTCAATGCTTTATCAAGGACTTCTCTATGATTAGGAGAAATGCACAACAAATCTACAAGGGTTTTTCCTAAATGATCAAGGATGTTATATTGACTAGTAGCTTGTGACACAAGGGGAGCTCCTTGTAAAACAACCTTAGATCGCTAGGTAGTTATCACACATTGGGAACTTGGATTTTTAATTCTTATAGTAGATACATGGCTACCTAACATTTGGAGATAATTAATGGTATATTGATGGGAAGCATTGGTGTAATTAACATTTTCTTTTGAATTGGAATTAGATGTAGAAGCCTTTCCTTTATCATGATCTAGTAACAGAGTCTTAAAGATGGTATGATCTATGTTTGAGGAAGGTGTGAGAGAACCTATCTCAATTAAACCTTGTTCAATTAAGTCTTGTATCAAATGTTTTAATTGGAAGTATGAAGGAGTTTTATGTCCTTTTGTGCAGTGATATTCACAATATTGAGTATCGTTCCACCAATGATGTTTTACTACTGGTTCATTTATAATCTTGGGTAGTCGTATAAGGTTTGTTTTCTTGGAGTAACTGTTTTAACACATATTCAATGGGTTCCCTTAATGGTGTAAATTGGCAAGGAGGTGTATCTCTATTTCAAGGAGGTCTTAGTTGTTGATTTTGTTGCATGGTATTGGCCACTTGATGTTGTTGTTGGGTAGATACATTTTCTTGCTGAGGAGATTGATTATTCATTTGAGTATTTGAGGTGCAGCTCCTTTGAGGATGCATTTTGTCTATGTGCTGTTTATTGTTTTCCCATCCACAGCCCCATCATTGGAAACATTCTTATTTATAGCCTAGAATTTTCTCTTATCATTGTTTGTATTGTCTTTAGAGATTTTGATTACCCCTTTTTGTACAAGAGATTTCTCAATGTTTGTCCCTTTCTTGACAAGCTTGTCAATAGAACTAGGACTCTTGATCTTTAGTTTGTATATTAGTTCTGGTACTAAGTTTTCAATAAATAGGTTGACTTGTTATTCCTCAGTGATGTCAAATGGATAATGGCTAACTAAGTTTTTCCATCTTTGTAAAAATGTGACAAATGATTCTCTTGTTTTCTATTTGGTAGTGCAAAGATCAGTCATAGTGACTTCATTATCTATGTTGAAGGCAAAATGGGAAATGAATTTTTCAGCTAACTCATTCCATGACTTAATATTACCAAGTAGTCGAGCATACTGATCCATTGTTTGTTCAGATAAACTTTATGAGAATATACACATGAGATATGTGCCATCATAGTGAATTTATGTTCAAGCGGTGTAGAATTCTCTGATGTGATCTTTTGGGTCTCCTTTTCCTTGGTACTTATCAAATTTAGGGACACTAAAGTTTTTCAAGAAAGGAGGCATGTATAGAATTTTGTCAAAAGGATTTGGACATTCCTCTTGTCTGTAATGCTTCAACTTGTTTGGATAATTTATCAATTTTTTGCATCATGGTGTCAGAAGGTCCTTGTCTAGGAGGTTCATCATTCATCCTTGCATGCCCTCATTGTCTATATGTTGTTCCTTTGAGGTGGTTTTGTTCTTGATATTAGATAATAGTGGATCGAGGTGTACTTATGATTGGTGTATCTTGGTATGGGTCGTTATATTATGCTGCAATGGTGTCATAGTATAGGTTTTGTTGTTGTGATTGTGTAAACTGCATTGCAGTTTGGACTTGAGGTTAAAATTGTTGCATTTGTTGGACAGGTTGTTGTTGAGTTCAAATTATAAGAAATGGATGACGTTGTTGTTGCATTTGTGCAACTAGTATTTTTTTTTTCATTCTTGATTGTGTCATCTGTTGTTGGAATTGAGGAACTTGAGGTATTTGTTGTTGATATTAAGGCCCAGATTATTGTTGGTCTCATTGATGTGGTTGAACAATTGGTTGTTGTTGTATCACTTGATGTGTTAGTCCAACATTTTGAGATGGAATAAAAATTTGCATAGTTGTTTGCAGTTATTATTGGTAATGTGTAGCAATATTTTGTTCTTGAGCAAATGATCATGTATATCCTAATTGTCCAAGCGTGTTGTCAAGTATGTCTATTTTCCATTTTTGATGTTTACATGGCCTAGATTGGGATATCATGTTTTTTCTTTCTTGGGGTATAAAATTTCTTGGTTAATTTTGTTGTGTATTGGCATTGATTCACATCGTGGGAATGTATATTGGTGTGCTAGTTGTTGGTTCATGAGAACGAGTTTGTATTGGATATATTGGAACATGAATAGTTGTTGTTTGCGTAAGGGAAGTTGTTTGTGTATTCTCATCCAAGGGGGGAATATATGGTATCCCTATTGTATATGTAATCACTTCTTGGACTAGGGTTTATTGAAAATTTGATGTTGGAGGTCCGATAGTGTTTGCAAAGATTTGTATCATCACTTTATATGGATCCATTTGTTGTATTGATGATGCAATACTGAATAAGGGATTATCAAACTTTCTGAATGATGTCTTTGAAGGATTCTGGACAATGCAAGTTCTCTTCCCTAGGTCTTCCGTAGTGCATTCTTTGGTTTGATCTATTTGTCGAGGGAGATTCGTTTGAACTATTTGTTAATTCTGTTGTGTATGTTCTCGCATTCGAAGTTGGGATACACGTTATTCTATCGTGGTTTGGTATTTAGTTGTTGAGGCTAGTTTTTCCTTGAGTTGATTGAAGAATCGTAATGAGTCTCCCAAAATTAATTTGTCTGAAGTTTCAATGATTCTTGGGTCACTTAAAGCCTTATCAATTTGTTTCTGTGATACTTTTCTTAAATAAAGGTAACTCTCTTTTGAGGACTCTAAATAGAATGATCATTCTGAATGCACATTTACGTTTAGAGATGATTCAAGTTTGATGTAACTAAACTCTAGATATAAAATAGGTTCCATTCCTAAAAACAATCCTAGTTGCATGTAGCCTTGGGTTGATGGGTCTAAGTCTAGAATTGGGGGTAAATTGATTGGTGTTGTTATGGGACTATTTCCTTCTCATGGTCTCATTGTTTGGAGATCAAGTACTACCCTTACTTTCATCATGTCAAACTGAGGTGGTGGGTTCAAACCTATCTCTTGAATGAAGATGGGTTGAATGATATTTCCTGATTGCATTGATTATAATTGGGATCATTTTAAAGGTGTCTCATCGATTATGTCTCATTGTCTCCTAGAGATTTGAGAATGTGTTTCAACCATATGCACTATGATTTATGCTAATGTTTTTGGAATTTTTGAAATTTTGGAGTGCAAATGGAGTGAGATGACCTATGTTTTTCTTTTTAGAGATTTGGAGGATCTAAATGCAAAATTCAATTTGGTAATAAGAAAATGAGGGGATCTATGATGAGATTGAAAGGTATACCTATGATTATGCAAAAAATAATCTAAGGGAATGATGCAAAAAATGAAAGATAAATCTATGCTAAGGAATCCTATTAAACTTAAGGATTTACAACTATTATGCAAGTGCAAACTATTTGGGATGACTTGTGGGAGATGAAAATGAAACTAAAGACTTATGCATGGGAGATGAAACTAAAGATTTTATGCAGACCTATGGAACCTAGATGGAATGGATTTAAGATATATGCAAAACCTATGACTTTAGGATGATGGATATGCAGTTATGCAACTCTAAAATGAAATCTATATGTTGATTGAAACAAGTTTTGTGATGTTTGAGACAATTTTGGGAGGTCACAATGTTTGAGTGACGATGTTTGAAATCTCTTGGACAAGTTTCAGACCTTGAAGATGTTTATTTTTGTTTTGAAGTGATCAATAAACACAAAATATAGAATGGCAATTTGATTTTTAAAATAAGAGCACATTCTATTACAACCCTAGGTTGGCTAGGACAATATTTGCTATATTCCCACTGCAGAGAAATCCAAGCCACACTTATTCAGAATAGATAGTGTTGTCACAAAAGTTGCACCCTGTGATGATCAACCTTGATCATCAACCTTGTGAAATATGGAAACAACCTCCCAAGTGTGGGACTTGCAAAAGTGAGGTTGAATCTCCAGAGAAGGCCGACTTCCTTATCCAATTTGAGTGAAAAATAGACCTAACCTAGTGATTTTGAAGGGAGAAAAGGGAGAAGGAATACTTGCAAAGGAAAATAAGGTTCACACCTAGATTGAATGTTGATATTCCTACCTATATCTACACAAAAATATCAAAATAATTGCCTTGAGTATGTACAAATTCTATCCAAGTCTGTCACGTAAGGAAATGTGAAGGTGAGGATTGTTATAAATGACAAGAGGAACTACACTTAGTTCACAGATGACATTCAAAGAGGAGAATAACATAGTCACATATAACTTAAGACCACCCAAAAGGGATGCATTCACATAAGAAGGTAAGAATTTCACAAATTGTGAAAATTGAATAAGGCAAGATAAGAAAATTTTATTCATTTGAAGGCAAGACAACTTTTACGAATCATGAAAAGAAGTACTCAGTTGAAATGAAAAGAAAGAAGATCCTTTTGAAGGATACAAAAATTGCCTTTATAGCTAAGGTATAAGTCAAAATGAACTACAACTAAAAAAACCCTAACCCTCTTAGGGTTAGGTTACAAAATATCTACAAGAGGAAAGATCAGATTGAGATAAAGGATCTGATGGCATGCAAAATATCCTCTGTAAGTGTCCTCCAACCTAGGAAAAGGCGAGACTATACTGCTGATGAAGTAATCTCCTGCACATAAGCATGGTTGAGTACATTTAAGGGCCAAAAGTCTTCAAAACTACATTGGGAAAGTGTGGCCGAGTCCAAAAGAGTTACAGAGGTCATGTCTGGAGTAATTACAAAAATTCTAATAGAAAGGTTGAGATATAATCACATTTGGGGTACCGAATGAGCATAATAAATGTCTCAACCACTAGTCAACAACCGCCTTTGTAGAAGCGTTTAAAATTAATGTCTCTTGCAAGTTTGGACTCTGATCGTCGATTTGAGAGACTTGTACAAGGATGGATGCGTGAGATATCTGCATAGTAGCACCATTAGGTCCAACAAAAGTTTAAAACGTAACCGACCGATTGAATGCTTAGTGAAAATCAATGACCAATGATTACTCCTGAAAACCCTCGGCCCCACCAACCTCAATGCTGACCTCCAGATGATCCGATGACCAACGTGCCTCTATGGGGGAAAATGCTATTAGAAGAAGGAAGGCCATGAAGCCACGATCATTGTCAAATCAAAAGGTGGACCTCACAAGCTCTGACAATCATAGAAGAAGCATCCAAGTTAGTAGACACACTACCATCCAAAAAGAACTCAGCCCTCAGGCAGACAGAAAAGTGCACCTTGCCGAGTCCCAAGCAAACACCATGAGAAAAGCCACGTTAGGCCACCTGTCCACCTGGGATAGCTTGATGCTCACCCAGGCACAAGAAATCACTCCACCGAGGCCCGACTAAAAGGCTAAAGACCTTCAAGTCACCCAGGCCCCACCACATTCTTATCACTTGCTAACCCGCAACATAGAAAGCCAGAAGCTAAAAAACCATGCGGGGAAGCGGAAGTCGGAAGCCTTGTGCCAAAAGAGTGGAAACTAGCCGCCAATGACCCCACGAAACTCCAACTAGTGGAAGATAGGTGATTTGACTGACCGATAGAGTCGAATTCAAAATAGAATTTCAGAGCCCGAAAAGGATAGAAGGCAAAAATGCCTCAAGGTTTAGGGTTTTAGGACTCATTTAGGATTTTTTTGCAGGGTTTCCTTAGGATTTCTTAGCGAGAAAGGTATCTCAGATCGGATATTTGAAAGGCTAGGGTTGACAGGGATTTTAGGTCAACATTTTGGTGACTTGGAGGGGGCCCTAAGCCTACTTAGGGAAAGACCAAAGACCTTAAGGTATCCATTGGGCAATGAGTCACAAGAGGGAAACAAAGAGGGGATTCATCTCTATAACCTGCAAAAAATCAAAATTTGGCCATTCTGGAAGAGATGACTTGTGCACGCGCACTTCTTGGGAAAGATTGAAAAATAAAATCTAACTAATATTTATATTATTACAACTTAGAGATAATGAATGCCTTTTCCCCTATCAAAGATAAACCTTATGAAGGAGCTGATCTCCCTCAAAGCATGGTTGCAGTCACCAGGCAACTGCAATAATTGAAGTCTCCTACATGCATGCATCATGTCACACATGTTGCTCATGTGGTGCAAGAACACCTCACCATTCACTTTGCTTCCATAAGGAACCCATATAAAATAAGCCTCTGAGGTGCATGGAGGCACATAAAATGCATGTTCAACAATAAAGGGAAGATGCATAAGGGGGAGACCAGTATCAGATTTAACTGTTATAAGAGAGAAAGAAACCTCTCCACACAAGGGAGAGTCACTGTTATCACCATTGTCCTTCTCTAGGTATGGATTGAAACTAGAGGACAAGGCCTCCAACCCATATGAGGATGAAAAAAATACCATACCTCCTTCTTGATCTGCATGGGGGGCATCCCAAATATATCAAGATCAAATGTGCTGACAACCTACTTATCAACAAAGATTTTAGGCTCATGAGACACCTCACAAACTACAAAAACTTCAGGTTCATGGAATGATCCATTCTCCATGCCATCAATAGCAAAAACATTACCCCCTGCGAACACCTCAACATGTCCTTGATGCAAATGAGCTACCACTGAGGAAGGTGTAGACATATCCTTTCCATCAAGCTCAATGAAGGAAGGAAGATTGTTAAATGAGAGGGTTGAGTCCTCTTCCGCATTGACTCACACTCCTGTATATCAACAATTGGATCTCCCCTGAGACTTGGGAATTTAGACTTGGGGCTCTCTTGGATAGTATGTGAGAACTTTAGGAATGCCAACTTCCTACAGTCTTCCCTGCTAGCAAAAGAAATATTCTCTGCAAAGAAGTTTTTATGTTGTTCCCTTTGGGCCTTTAACTATTGTTGTTGTTGTTGTTGAATTTGATGAAATAGATCTTCCTACGATATATCCCACTCCTGTAGCTGATCAAGTTGAGCCTGAAAGGCCTTCTCCTCCCTTTTCATATCCATTAGTTGTCTCAAACTAAGCGTCATGCTTAGCAAATCTGTAATTGGTACCTCTTCATTGTCTTGAGGTTGATTGGGCTACCAAGAACGTTAATCAGGGGTGGGTGTGTGACAAGCATTAGAAAAATTTCACTTGCTATTGGAGCAAGGCTACTTGGAATGAAAATAGGAGCAATTGTAGTTTAGTCTTGTTGGTAGGGGGAATGCTTTGCATTTTCAAAATAGGGGGGGTGAATAGAAGTTACCCCCATGATATGAATCCATCTTTTAAAGCATTGAAAGAAATAGATCTTGTTACACAAAAAATGCTTAAAAGGAAAAAGGATCTTCCCAACTAGAGGTTGATGACATACCAAAACTTATATAGTTGCTAGATGCTTGAAGGAATGATGCCTCCAAAGGTTGAGAACAAAAGAGCACACCAAATCTTTAGTTGTTTGAGCTCAGGACTGCTTAATTGGTAGATTTTTCTATAGAGTTTCCAAGTATGTGAAATGTTGCCTCCAAAGGAAAAGATTGCTAATAGACACACCAACCATAAACAAAAGATAATAAAGCATGAACTAAGGATAGTTCAATCAGTCCCATTGAGCAGGCCAAAAAATATTGTCACAAAAGTTACACCCTGTGATGATAAAAAACCAACAAACTTAGAGAAAGAGGGGAATGATCTGATGCAAAGGGGGAAAATCCAAGAATAAAATGTAACCTCAAACTTTAAATGGGAAGGAAAGGGAAAGATATGGATAGGAAATGAAAAAGGTGACATAAGAGGACCAAATCAGGAGCAAAAAACCCTAATTGGGACACAATTAGGAAAAACGTCACTATAAAAGCAACAAAGGAAAGATATGACATAAGAGGGACAAAGTTAAGGGTAAAATATAACCCTAAATCTGAAATGGGAAGAAAATATAACACTTTGGACCAAAAATGGAAAAGGGAAAACAGGGCAGGATCGTGCAAATAATGAAGATCATACATGCAATTAGATTAAAAATGGAGAACACAGGCGATATGGTTTTTTAGTGTCTACAATATTTTTTATTGCTTGGTGTTGTGCACTCATGATAATCTTGTTTCCCATTCTCGTTCTACTCAATAAATGAATTATTTGATAGGTATTTCCCATTTGGTTATCATATGCATTCTTTATTTTGTATCTTGTCTTCTCATGTGAATTAGTTTTGAGGACTTGTTAAGAAGAAGATGCATGATCTTATCGATTTTTGTTATTCTCCTCATTGTTGGTCTTGAGCTATGGATATAGTTTTTAGGACTTATTGGGAGAGGTATGCAAGAAATGGTTTGGGGCTTTGGGCTTATTCCCTTGGTTATGGGAATAAATGGTTTGTTTGGTTTACTTTCAGTATGAGGTATTTACATCTATTGTTGCCATGTTCTATCTGATGTGAAGCTTAGATGTTGGTATTATTTTTTCATGGGAATGGTGAAGGAGATCTTGCATTACATATATTGGTACATGTTAGTGTGGGACAAGGATATGGTTTGATTAACACGTTCTCTATTTGCTTTTATTCTTCTTCTTAGATTTTTGTATTCAAATGGTTGAGTGTGAATAATTTGGGAGAGATATGAAGACTGTGATGAGAGAGGTATTGCAGCTTTTTTTTTTATTTACAAGAATTTGTAAATCAATGAATGTATCCTTGACACTATGTAATAGATGAGGTAGCCACATCCTCTATGCAAAGTATTGTATATAGACTTGATATGCTTTGATCTATTTTTAGATTTGACATTACTCATGCAGTGGGAGTTTGTGGATATATGTCTTATTATCTTCTTTGATATCTTAGTTTTATTATTACTAATGTGATGATAAGTTTTCATGTTTCATTGGATTTGGATCTATGAATTGGTATCAGAGCTTGGTCCTCTATTTTCAAAAGCCTAATAGCTTGAGGAAGATTCTGACACCGGTACAAATGGAGAACTTAAGAAAGAAATTATAAGGAGCTCTTGTGGACTATGATTCAGAGAAGTTGAAGAATATCAAACTTGAAGATGATCTAAGGACTACACAGGAATTCATTCAAGGACTTTAGGAGAATCTTACTATTGATAGAAATAAGAGAAAAGAACTTCATGAGAAGATGCAGAGTGATGATGATGAAAAGGAAACTCTTAATGAGCTTGTAAACAAGATGAGGCAAGAAACATGACTATGAGATTTTGTAAAGAC
This sequence comes from Cryptomeria japonica, assembly GCF_030272615.1. Lineage (NCBI taxonomy): Eukaryota > Viridiplantae > Streptophyta > Pinopsida > Cupressales > Cupressaceae > Cryptomeria > Cryptomeria japonica. Next base: position 622,254,684 of record NC_081411.1, read on the forward strand.
ATTGAAGACATAAAGAAGAATGAAGATGACTTGACTAGGAGACTCAATCATGCTAGAAATGAAAATCTAAGACTCAGTCATGATAATGATATGTTGAAGACAAATTTGATTCACATGGAACATGATAAAACTAAACTTATGAGACAAAAGGGAATTCTGGAAAATGAGTTGGCTACTGCAAATCAACATAAAGAGAAATTCAAGAAAAGTTCAGAAGAATTTGATGATATGCTGAAAAGTGAGAAACCTCATGGAGATACTAATGGACTTGGATTTGAAGTTGGAGAAAGTTCCGGTACTACAAACAATCATGATCACAGTAAACCGGTAAGACAACCTAATGCTTACAAATTTAATGGGAAATGCTTTAACTGTAACAAGTATGATCATAGAGAAAATCAGTGTAGATCCTGATACAATTAGAACATTAATGCACCCACCGGTCAATGTTCCAAATGCAACAAAATTGGTCATAATTCAGAAAATTGCAGAATGAATGTAAGATGTTATGTTTTTGGAAGATTTGGGCACTTATCTAATCAATGCAGAACACAAACCGGCATAGGATATGGAAAGGCTATTTAGAAGAATAATGTGACTTTTATTGCTTGTAACAAGATTGGACATATTGCAAAATTTTGTAGAAGCAAGACTTCACTGACAAACAATAAAGGACCCAGTTTGAAAGGCAAAGAAAAGGTTGATGAGGTAAAGCAAGAATTTTCAAGACAATGGATTAGAAAGATAGATCAGAATGCTGATGAGACTATTCCTTCATTGGTAGAACAAAGTATTACTCCACTGGAAGGAGATTCTTCATCCAACTGAGAAATAACCCTTGGGGGTATTGCAACAAGTTGAATATCATGCAAATTACCCTCGGTAGATGGTGAGAAGATAGATTTCTTCTTTATCGGCAGATGTGTTAAGTTTCACTTAACCAACAAGCATTTAATGTGGTTGTTGGAAGAAAAGACATTATAAAGCATCGATTATCCCTCTTTTTCAATTCTCCGAGCATTCAAACTTTTAGAGAGAGCAAAATCTGAGCGAAGGCATCCAAGGCAAAAAAGTGAAGCGATTTCTCTCAAGCACTCAACCATTATTAGGTAGCTTAAGGTATTTTTTCAATGGCTTCTTCCTCTGCTCCGGAATTTATTGCAAACCCTACTATTGTGCAAGTTGTGAAATGCCCTAAGTCCATTTTTAAGATCATTCCTGAGATAGAGAAACAATATGATTCAATAGGTGTTTTTTCTAAAATTCCAAAAGGTGTTGCTTATGCTGAAGACCTTAGAATTTATATTCATTGCAATGTTGAGGAATTAGGTTCTGAGGAAATATTGAAAATGTTTAAAACTATTATCTATGATGAAATGGAAATGTCAAACCTGAACACAAGGTAATTAAAACTATAGGTTTTGTGGAAATATTGGACATCCTTGAATTTCCTAAGGAGGTAGTGAGAATTGTCCTTAGCAGAGTTCATGGAGAATTTTTTTGGATAGATTCAGTTTGCAAAATCACCAAAGAAGCAATTAGGGCAGTGACAGGTTTACCCTCCACCAGTAGTAGGCCAAATAAGACTAAGAAGGTTCCTAATAACGCTGTCATGACATTAACGGGAGCAACATATGACAACAGATCCCTGAGAGTAAATGATGTCAAAGATGAAAATGTCAGATTCATAAGCATGATCCTAGGTTATAAGACCACACATGAAACCGAATTAACTTAGTATCCAGTCTTTGCATTAAAAGTGCTTATGATATGGTCAATAATGATGCAAAAATAGATGTATGTGAGTGGCTAAAGGATGAAATAATAGATAACCTAAAAAAGAAAAAAGGAGATAAGAAAGAAACATTTAGTTTTGGCAATCTTTTGGCATGTCTTATGTTATATTTCACAAAAGAAGTTCCTGGTATTGGAAAGAAAGATTTTGGATATGATATACTGGTAGGAAAACAATTGCTAGAAATATTCACCGGTATGGGCACTGACAAGGAAAACAATATAACAGAGTACTTCAAAACCTTCAAAGAAAAAATGAAAACAAGGGAGAGACTACCACAGAGTGTAGTGGATAAGTACAACAAGGAAATATGTTTTGTAATAAAAAAGGATGAAATATGGATGGAAGCAATTTTTCCTAGAATTGCATGGGTAACTGAAATGGGGTATGAGGTAGATGTAAACATTATTGAAACTTATGCTAAAGCCTTATTAGAGGCACCTAGAAAACCAGAAGAAAAGGTTTTTGGTAGTGCAGAAACAATTGAAAGTGGTGTACAAACATTGAAACAAAGAAAGAGAAGAGAAAAGTACATAAGGAGTGCATCTAAACAAGTAAAGGAAATAAAAGAAAACATCATGAACATAACTAGAATAAAGGAAAGTGATCTAGAAGGATTATAACCAGAGGCACATATCTCATCGGTTGGTACATCATCTGACAGTGAGATATCTACTGAGTTTAAAAGAGTTGATAGGAAGAGAAAACCTTCACCGGTACCCTCTCCTCCACCCAAGAAAAAAAGAACACCAAGGCAGAAGCAACCCTCAGTGAGACCACCAGCAAGTAAGTTGACACCTAAGAAGAAACAACAACAAGTTATTCCACCTCTGGATAACTTATTGAGTGAAATCACTAATGAAGGCAACTTGACAAATGTTAGCAATCTGTATAATACATTCACTAATGCAGAAAAGGAAAGTATTGAGAATAGCATTATTCTACATCTTGACATTTATAATAAAGTGTTAATAGAAGTTGTAGATGATTTGCCTAATGAATTATAGGGAAGGTTAGATGCTAAGAGGATTGCAGTTATGGAGCTAGATAAGAAACTCAATATTGAAAAACTTCTAGCGGTACATCCGATTAACTCTGTAGAGGAAATTGTTGAACTAATTAGTGAAGCTAACAGATCAGTTTTTGCAAGTGGACACTGACATGTGAGCCTAATGGCTGGTAGAGTCAATGAAATTGGAGAGGAAACAATAGACAAATGGGACATCTTTTTTGTAGAGAAGGAAAAATAGGAAGAGTTGAACAGACCTAAGAAAACTTTCAAGGTTTATCAAAAGGACAGAGACAAAGGAAAAGGCAAAATTGGTGGATTACCAAACATAAAAGTAACTGACAACCTACCACCACCTTTGGTTACTTCACTGGTACATACTGAGGATACACCGGCTACTAAAAATGTTGACACAACACATGAGGATACTAACCCTGAGTCAGAAGTTTTGTTCACCATGAACATTGATACTCAGGAAGTGAACATAGTAGTGGACAAGGATAACACTAAGGTGAAAAATAATACTGCTAACACTGAAAACATTAAGCAACCGACATAAAATATTGAAGTTGGAATACAAGTAGAGCAAACAATACATATAGAGAAACAATTGGATAGTAGAATAAATATTGGTAATGTAGATGTTGGCATAGTAAAACTGACTGAGACATAGATACCAACAATGGATAACACCGAGATACCGACAGTAGATAATACAAAGAAACCATGAGAGAAACCTGTAGATACATAGGTACACATTGAGACAATACAAATGGTAATCATTGAGAAGCCCAAACCATTGCTAGTTGAAATGCAAACTTAAACTGATCCACTTGAGGTTGATTCAAGCAAATTGGCTGCTAGTACTGCAAGCACTGAGATAGTAAAGGCAGTTGGTTAGACATCTGATACTTCACTGAGCAAATTTAGACCTACAAATGTGGTTGAAGTACTTCTGGACTCAATAAAGAAGATAACGGATTGTAATGCATTGGCCTATAAGGTAATTGATGACACTATTCCTATTCTTAAGATGATTGCACCAAAATGCAATTTAGATCAAGTAAAGGATTCTTTAGGATAGTTAGACACATTGTCTAAATTCATTACTAGAAATATTTTAACAATTGATCAAATAAATGAGGAAACATTCAAAGAAAAAATGGAAAAGGAAAAAGAAAAATTCTTTGAGGAAACAATAAAGAAGTGCACGAAACACATTAACACACTTTTACCGACATTGAATAAAACAACTTTGGAGTACAAGGAACTATATAGGGACACATGCAAGCCACATCTGTTAACACAAGATATTGAAAAGAAAATAAGCACAATACAAAAGGAGATAGATGATATAGCTGATAATATCATTGGTTCATCTGAACCTATATCAGTTATTGAGCAAGAGATAACAGGATTTGAGGAAAAAATGGAGAAATTAGAGAAAGAGAAAGAAAGGATCAATGCAAATGCCAGAGAGCTTAAGCACAAACTCAGTCCTAAATTAGACAACCTTATCTCTTTGAGGAAAGAGATCTCTGAGGCATTAATTCAAGGACAAAAGTCACCGGAGGAGCATATGCATCACCTCACCGGTACAATCCAAAGAACTAAGGCAACCATGAAGGACAACAACAAATTCATACAAAGTTTAAACTTGGTTTTGGCTGACCTATTTCAGATTGTAACCAACCGGTTACAAACTTCAAGGTGACATTCTGCACTCGTTTGACAATTTTTGACAACCTTTGTCATTGATGTCAAAGGGCGAGTAGTGGACAGAGAAAAATGGCTAATCATAGGAGATCATCTGCTCAGGGGAAGCACAGATTTTTGGTAACTTTTTGGACTTCATTTTTGGAAACAGATTTTTAATTTTTCTCATGAGTATTGCCATCAATGCCAAAGAGGGAGATTGTTGGCATTCTACACTCTAGTGAGAAATGATGGTGTTGTCATTGATGGCAACCTACTAGCAACCTTGTGGCATTCATCTGGTAAACCACCGGCAGGCACTGACATCGGCAGACACTTCACTGACAGTGACAACAATGTATACCGACACTCCAGCCGACATGAATAAACTTTTGTTTATTGTATTTAATTGTAAATATCTTTTTGTAAAGCCGACATGGCATATTGTAATAGACTCATATATGTGTGAGATCTTGTAAATCATTTTGATATAGAAGATGGATGAATATATGATGGTAGAAGTGATGAGCGAATATTAAGGTACATTTTGTATAATGTTTATGGTTATAGTATGAGCTTAAACTAGTACTGAACCTGGCAAAGCAGATGGTGAATTGTAGTAGTACATTATATTGGATTTTCATAATCCATTTTGTAGATTGAGCAGTGAGCTCTAAGCAGTTGGCCTTCCTGCATGTGTAGGCCCCTCTTGTAAGTAATATCCATTCATTGGCCAGTGAGTGAATATTGTGGGTCACAAATCCCACCGAGGTTTTTCCCACATCGGGTTTCCTCATTAAACATCTTGTGTTATGATATGTTTTCTATACTGTCTTTATTGTTCCTATTTAAGGCATTAATTCTTGTTTACTAGTACATTGTTTTGGAATGCAAAATACTTAATAATGTTAAATATTCTATCAACCGGTTAGATACTGATTCACCCCCCCTCTCAGTATCTTTGGGACTATCATTAATCCTAACACTATGAGTTGTGTAGTTGTTTGGGTTGATCACCTATTCTGTTGTAGTGGGATGAATTATATGTGGATTATCTATATCCATGAGATTATTTAAGTGTTGATGTATTCTTTGTTCTGATTAGTATGAAAAATAGGTTTTAAGGACCCAAAACCTTTAACATAGGAGCAAAAGATAGTTCAACAGAGAACAACAAGTCCAACAATAAAACAACATACAAAAGACTAGCAAGAAGGCTAGTAAACCAAATGGATAACAAAAGAAAGGAACATCAAAGCGAATAAAACTAGATAAAAGGCCTAGATAGCTAACAACAACTACAAAGACTTGAGAAGATCAGCCGCCTTGATGACCAATAGGTCATAATTTGCCGAAGCAACTTTGAGCTCTTCAATTTCCTTGTTTGGCTTTTTCTCCTTCTTCTTGCCTTTGGTCCTCATTCTTGGTCCTTGCACATCTCCTATGCCTTCCATGTCAGGTTCCTGCTCTAGGGATTCCTTCTCATTCTCTAGCTTACTGATTAGAACTTTGGTGTTGTCAGCCAAGGCCTTCAGAATGTTATGGTTTTGTTCAACAATGCTTCTGAGATAGGTTTCAATTTTGTTGAGTTTGTTGTCAGTGTCTCCCATTCTCTGGTCTGTAGCATTGTCATTGGTTTTTATCTCTTCCAGGGCCTTCTCCACTTGCTCAAACCTTGGGTTGAAGGCATCCCTAATCTCTTCAACTTTGGCAACAATTTTTCCCAAATCATCAACATACTCAACCATGGATTTACCTTCACCAATGCTGATTGTCTCTATAATTTAAACCCTGTGGCTTAGCTTCTTATTATCCTCCACAACTTTCTTGTGACTATTAATGGGCCAGTTGAGGGTGTCCACAAACCCCTTCAAACCCTTAGTAGGAGGGTTTGAAGGGGGGATTTTCTAACTAGCCTTGGCCTATTTAGTATTGGGAACATCTCCACCAGTAATCTGTTCGTCATTTCTACCAACACTCTAGTTGAAACCATCCCCTGTAATCTCCTCCTCAACTTTTTGGTCCACATCAGGATCCTTTCTTTGCACTTTGTCCTCCAACTCCAACTCAAAATTTCCCTGCCTTTTCTACTATTTCCTTTTCTGAATGGAAGTTTTATATTTCTTCTTCCAAGAGGACGAAGATTCATTCTTTTTAGAGTCCTCAGAGACCTCCTGCTCCGAGGAGGAGTGTATCTGGAAGACCTTATCTTTGCTTTTTTTCTTTCCCTTGAAGAGGAAGACTTAATGCTCACTCGTTTTCTTTTCTTATCAAGTTCAGCTTCAGAGTCTTCCACACTCTCCTCAATCTCACTTTTTGAATCACTTTCAGACTCATCACCCATAGAAAAATCAGAATACGACCCTACCTGCTCAGAATCAGAGATAGAAAGATGGGGGCGGTCAATTTGGTTAGCTTTTAAATGGTCATAGATTAATACCATAAGACCTTGGTGCATGGTTGTGTCGCTCTTAGGGTTCTCTCTATGGGCTTTGATAGTAGCATTCATTGAACAAATCAGGAAATAGGGTATGTTAACTTTGTCTGCATACTTGAAATGGCTGAGCAACACAAATGGTAGCCATAAACTTTGGTGAATCTGTCATCCAAGGTTATATATTGCATAATAGAAAACATAACCTCCCTCCAAGGCTTAGCAAAATCCTTGGGAGGGTAGTAGGTCTTGCTAAGCTTAACCAGGTGCTTCTTCTCCTTAGTAGTTTTAGGGTATCGCTTGATGGCCTCCTTGCTAAGCTTTCTGTCCCTGTAGAAATTAATTCCCTCCCTACAAAGACCCGTCACCTAAGTAATGAGGTCTTCATCAATGGGGATAGTTTGATCTTCCATCTTTAGGGTGCCCTTCCTCTAATTTTTTCTGAAAAAATTAGTGATTTTGGCATCCCTCCCATGGAGTCTCTCCATATACTTGTAAGCCTGCCCTTCTACAAGATGCTCCAAATTTCCTCCTTTTGTTTCCACTCCTTACAATTACTAAGCTCATAGTGATGCCTGTTACCTCCCATAGTTTCATAGCTCAAAATAAAAAACTGAGAGTTGCAGATAGCTACAAGCAAGAAATTTCTCGAAGTGACCCCAAAGACCCAGAAAGCATGGGAGAAGGTGGCATTCGTCTTGTCATTAATGGTACTGACACAATGATAAATAGTAATAGCCCTCCAAGTCATGCTATTAATCATTACGTAATCCATTTAAGATCTTTGAAGTGCAGTTATATCAATCCATGAAAATGATCGATCTAGCGTCATTGAGGAGATCCTCTTCACCCTTCTAGGTAACCATGTTGTCATGAGTGACCGCCACATTGGCTACCCAATCAGTGGGGCCATTTGCTTCATGATAAATGTGGGAAATAAAACATTTATCGAAGGTGTTAATGAGATCCCTAGCAGCCTTTATATTGATAGTCCATGAGGGCTTAGAAATTCCTTTAAGGCATTTAATGATATTATTAGAGTCCCCCTCGATCCATAGGTAGGGAAAATTTCACCTTTTAGCCAAGAGGATGCCTTGGAGAGCTTCCATAGCTTCCACCATGTGGTTAGTTTGGCAACTTATAGGAACAACTACTATTTCCTTACAAATGCCATTTTCATCTCTGAGAATTTCACCACATCCCGCTAGTCCAGGATTGCCTTTGGCAGCACCGTCAAAGTTGATTTTGAGCCATCCATGAGGGGGAGAGTTCCATTTAGCTTCAAGTCTCTTACTTTGTTTAGAATAAATACTAACAACACTCTTCAGGTTCCAGGAGTTGAGGATTTGAGCTTCCAGGCAATTGATAGGATTGCATGGTTCTCCAATGATTCTGAATTTATCCACAATAGCCCTTTGAATTTTTTGAAAAACAACAGCCTGGGTGAGAGAAGTATCCTTGAAGATGTAGTTATTTCTTTCTTTCCAAATCCCCCACAGGATGTGAGGGAGAGAGAGCTGCCACAAAGATCTCAAAGAGGGATTAGACCAATGATAACTCCAAGAATGGAACAAATCTTGGATAGGAAACACCCATTCCATACAAAAATTCTTAAGAAAGCTTTCCCAAATTGAGATAGTGGAAGAATAGTGGATTGCCAAGTGGTCCACAAAATCTTCCTCCTCAAGACACAAAGCACACCTATTAGGGAAGGTAAAACCTCTAACCTTCAGGTTGTCTAGAGTCAAAATTTGTTTTGGAGGATGGTCCAGTAGAAGATATTGATCTTTGGAATAAGACCCTTTATCCAGGCTTAGGACCAGAAGGGGTTCTCTAAGGGGGCTAGAGTCAACACTCCATACATAGAAGAAACAGTAATGTTGCCTTTGGGTTCAAATTTTCAAATAAGAATATCTTCTTCATTTTTCAACCAAGCAGAAGACATGTGTTTCTTGAGATTGATGAGGTCAGGGTAAATACCTTCAATATTCTACCATTTATCACCTATCCAATACCCCTCAACCAAGGAACCAAAAACTCTTTTACAAGCGACAGCAAAAGGGGCCCTATTAGGGATTTCCAGCAAAGGATTATCAAGCAACCAGGGATCTTCCCAAAATCTAACTTTCCTACCATTACCAACTCTCCATTTCACCCCTTTGGCAATGTTGTCTTTACACTTAGAGGCATGATTCCAAATGTGAGACTTGTTGATACAAAAATCAGAATTAATGAAAGAGAAAAGACATGAAGACAGAAGAGGATACTTACTTCTCCAAATTTCACACCACTCACCATCAGAGTGGAACAATCTCCAAACTTGTTTAGATAAAAGATCTTCATTGAGGGTCCTGATTCTCCTCAGACCTAGACCACCTTTGCTTTTTGATCTACAAACCTTGTCCCAAGCCACTAATGCCATTCTTTTCTTTTCCTCAACCCCAGACCAAAGATTTTTTTTTTTGAATTTTTCAATAGCATCAGCAAACTTAAATGGAATTCTAAAGAGACTGAGGCATAAATAGGAATGCTTTGAAGGGATTCTTTAAGAAGTTGTAGCTTTTTTAGCCTGACTTAAGAGAGCACCTTTCCAACTAGCAAGCTTTCTTTGAAATTTATCCACCAAAGAACTCCAAAAGGAATCCAGGGGAGCAATGCCCAGGGGGAGGCCAAGGTAGGTAGCAGGGATTTTAGTAATCCGACATTCCAGAATTCTGTTAATTCTATGGTGTCTTCTCTCAGGAGTGTTGATAAAAAAAACTTCACTTTTAACTCAGTTGATTAGCTAGCCAGAAGTAGACGCAAACTTGCATAGGGTGTCCTTTAGGATTCTGGCTTTTGAAATGCTTGAATCCCCCATAATAATGGTGTCATCCATAAATTTTTGGTGGGAGCAAGTATGATCTATAGAGGAGGGTTGGAGAGCTTTAAAAATACCTCTAGTCATCATGCTTTCCATGAACCTACCAAAACATTCAGCCATAATGATGAAAAGAATAGGGGAGATGGGATCCCCTTGCCTCAAGCCTCTGGAGGCTTTAAAGGAGGAGAGAGATCCGTTAATAAGAACAACAAAGGAGGCAGAGGAGATCCGTTAACAAGAACAACAAAGGAGGTAGAGGAGATAAGCTGCTTGAAGAGGTCCACACATTTGTTAGAGAAGCCAAAATCCAAAAGAACCTTCATGAGGAAAGACCAATAAACCCGGTCATAGGCCTTAGAGAGATCAAGCTTGAGAATAAAACCCTACTTCTTAGCCATAAAAAGGGAGTGGACATTCTCATGGACAGTAATGATGGAATCAAGAATTTGCCTTCCTGGCACAAAACCATTCTGCTGATGATGTTGGTATTTTGGATATGTTGATATGGTTTTGTCATTGATGTCAACACCTATCATCACTTGAAGATCCTTGGTTATATTCACCGGCAAGTCAGAGACTTATGCACAGTCATCGATATTTGGTTCACTGATAGATTATATTGTTCACTAGCACTTGGAATGACTTGGAAACTACTTGGTTATATCAAAGACATTATTCGATCACTTGGTTTTGGTGATTTGGTTATTTGTTTATTCGGGTTTGTATATTTGCTATTACTGGAAAATAGGTCTAGGATATGCATCGATAGGTATATCTATTCCAGATCAACACGACACATTATGGGGATGATTTATTATTATTGTAAATGCATTGAGCTAACATCATGCATTGAATATTGATTTATTTGTAATTGATTTTATTGTAATATCTTTTAGTGAGCCGACCTATTCAATTGGTCTTAGGTTATGGTATAAATATAAGATCTCATTTGTGAGATCGATATGTGATTGGAAAAAGAATTGTAATAAGGTATATTCAAAGATAAGAAGAGCTATACACGCAGACAACATTTGAAGGTTGAAGGAAGGTTTTTGTGAAGGCATTCAGAACTAAACCGTGAGCTCTAGGCAACTGGCCTTTTTGCATGTGCAGAATCCATATTGTACACAAATACTATCTGCAGTAGTATCATTTGATTGTGGGTAAGGATTCCCACTGTGGTTTTTCCCATTATAGGGTTTCCACGTACAAATATTTGTGTTGTGTTGTGGATGTTGTTGTCTTTTTGTTTCATGCATTAATCTTTACCGATACTGCAATTAATTGATAAAACTGTCTATCGACATAAAGTTTGTTTTACCAACATTAAGCATTAAGTTTTGGTTAAGTTAATTTTGGTTGAATTTATTGGACAACTGATTCACCCCCCCCTCTCAGTTGTCTCTGGGACCTAACAGATGACTAATCAAAGAGGGAAGGACATTCAAGAGTCTGGAGGCTAGGACCTTGAAGATTATCTTATAAAAAGAGTTGCATAAACTGATTGGCCTGAACTTATCCATGGAGTCAGCTCCTTGAATTTTGGGGATCAAAGTAATTAAGGTGCCATTAATTTCTTTCAGAAGTTTTCTTGCCCCAAAAAATTCTTTAACCCCATTGGAGACATCTTTCCCAACTATATTCCATAACTCTTGGAAAAATAACACAGGGAAGCCATCAGGTCTAGGGGCTTTGTTGCCTTCAAAAGAAAAGACAACATTTCTAATCTCCAAGTTCGAAGGGATGGAAGTTAAGAAAGACTTCTTCTACTCATCAATAAGGAAATGGATGTTCTGAAGGAAGGAATTTTGAACATCATCATCCAAGCTTTGATCCCTACAAAGAAGATCAGAGAAGAAAATTTTGGCCTCATTTCTTATCTCCTCCTCCTTGACCAACTCCACATTGTCCACCATTAGTTTTTTGATTCTATTAGCCACTTTATGTTTGATAGTCTACATATGGAAGAATCTGGTATTCTTATCCTCTTCCTTCAGCCAAATACATCTAGACCTCTACTTCCAAAAATCTTCTTCTTTAGCAATGATATCATGGTATCTTTTGAGGATCTCATTTTCGTCAACAATAGTGACAGTAGAGAATCCATCCTTCTGGATTTGGACCTGAATTTTGTTGAGGTCTTCTTGAATTTTTCCTTTGGCCTCAAAAATATTCCCAAAGTTGGATTTATTCCAGGTCCTTATGTTGTCTTTTATGCTTTTAAGTTTATTCACAACTCTATACATGGCAGTACCCTCAACTTGAATGTTCCACCATTCCTGAATTTTATGAGTAAGATTCGGATGTAAAGTCCACATTTTTTCAAACTTAAAAGAAAAATTCCTTCTCCTGTTAATGGGGTCAGCAATAAGAGTTATGGGATAGTGGTCAGACCCAACATGAATGTGAGCAGACAGAGAGCAGAAGTTGTGTCTGTACCAATCATTAGAAATAAGAGCCCTATCAAGGTGAACTTGAATAAGGTCATTTCCAGCCCTCCTGTTAGTCCAAGTGTAATTGAAACCCTACATCTCCACATCATTAAGAGCCTAAGTGTTTATAAAATCCATGAGGGCTAGTCTGCTATCCAACAGAGAAGGGCATCCACCAAATTTTTCCTCCTCTCTCAACGGGGTATTGAAGTCTCCCATGACTAGCCAGTTGAGGTTCTTGAAGTTGTCCCTTATTTCCATAAGTTTTTTCCAAAAATTGCTTCTGGCTTTCAAGGTATTAGGAGCATAAATGTTTGTGAGGACCCAAGAGGTTTCATCTTTTAAATGCTCAAATTTAATGCAAGAAAAAATGCTTTCTTGAATAAGAACTTGACCTCTAACACTATTGAGATTCCAAATTATTGCAATGCCTCCAGAGGCACCTTCCGAGCTACCACCACAGATGCTCCCAGATTTTAAGAAATTCAAAGATTCAACCCTTTCTCTACTCATCTTAGTTTCTTGAATAAGAAAAATATTAGGTTTACTATCCCTAATCATATTCCTAATAATATCATGCTTGTGGGGATTATTAAGTCCCCTAATGTTCTAAGAAACAATCTTCATAATTACTTACCAGTTCCTAGCTCCTTCAGAGTCCTCTGAGTCCCATCTGCTATGTTCTTGCTGGCCTCCTTATCTCTAACATTGTGGTTTGAAGGTCATCCTGGGGATGAGGAGACATACCCTACATCAACTTGAGCAATTCTACTAGACTTCCTTAATTGGGTGGCAGAGGGAGTGGATCCTTTCTTGTTCCTATGTTTTGGAATTTTCCACTCAGTTTCTCTCTCAAAAATCACTCCAGGATTGCTAAGGATTCTAGAAATTTCCTCTTCATTACCCCATTTAGGTGATATGGATTCATGTGAAGAGCTATCGACTATTTTAGAGGCTTGATCTGAATCAAAAAGGTTCAGACCCAAAATAGCACATTTCTGGGCCTCTTGAAAATCATAACTGTTTGTGAGAGGGGAAGAGTCAGCCTTTTCTTCCTGTGATCCAGTGATCTCCCCTTCCTCAGATTGTTCCACTTCCTTAATATCCTTATCCTCCTGATCCTCTTCATTGGAAGCTTCCTTACTAGCCAATGTGTCAGCAATCACCATTTGGGTATTTTATTTAGAAGATTCATTCTGATCTATTATTTCCTCTCTTCGGATCTGTCCCCCCAGGAGGTTGTCTGCTTTCATTCATTCCTTCCTTAGAGCTTCCTGGGGGGGAAGATGTTTAGAAATAGAGTCTGAGGAGACCACATCCTTATTCTCCCCCAAGGGTCCAAAACAGTTGATCTCAACTGGGTCAATTTCCTTATTTTCTATATTTTTGACTTGCTAGACCTTTTTCTCCAGAGCCTTTCTACTTTCTACTATAGTTTTGGCTTGCTTATTCTCCCCTTTGGGCTTGAGATTGCAATGTTTAGCCCATTGACCTTAATTTTTATAGTAGAAGCAAGCAAAGGGGATGGATTCATATTCAATCTGTTGTTTCCAAGTACCCAACTTAAACACAATATCTATCTGCTAGGGCATATCTGTATCATGGGCGATCCCTACACAAAATCTGGCATGAGTGAGCCTCCTTCTTGAGGCTGTGACTGGATCAATTGAAAGGAGCTCACCAAAAGAGCTTGCTAAATCTGAGAAAATACTTTTTGCCCAGTATTCAAGAGGCAGACTTGGTAGCTTAACCCAAACTAGGACTTGCACCAGAAGAGATTCATTCATATTTAGATTCGGGTGCCATTTCTGGAGGACCAGAGTTGTCTTTCCAACCAACCAAGGGCTACCACAGAGGATCTTTATTTTTTCTTCTTCACATGAAAAAGAAAATGTGAGAAGACCTTTGGGTAGAGCCAAAATTTCAACATTGCCTTTCAAAGCCCATTTTCATTTAACATAGGCCCTAACAACCTCAATGTTTGGGCATGGTCCCATAAATTTACCCACCAGAGAGTTTGACATGCTACTTATGTTATGGTCCACAATCGAGTCAAGGATAGAGATGACAAACTTACCACCATTCGGATCTGATATATTCTTGATAGGAGGCAGGGAAGATTTCCCAGATAGTCTAGTTCCAAAGACGGCTGACCACTTTCTAGTTTCTTTTCCATTCTCCAAAATCGCTTCACATGGGCTGGACCCCCCAAACGCATTTCTAGGACCCACATTATTCTCTGGTAGAGTACGGTCAACTTGCAGAATATCCAGAGGCTTGTCCTTCTCCCCCATCTGGCTAGCTCCATCAATCTAGCCACTTCTTCCATTGGAACTAGAGTTCCCACCTTGCAGAGAATTTAAATTTTGAATTCTAACATTGCCGCCTTCTCCTCCTCCATGCGAGCTCTCCATGTCCAGTGAAGGTATTAGTTGCAACTGTTAATAAAGATATCTATGTCATATTTTTCCTATTCTATAAATGCATGTGTACGTATTGTTTTCTAGTTGGACTTGTTTGTGGTCATTTATGCATTTTTTAATGTTTTTGATTAAGGAACAAATAGGTTTTGAAGGGACCCAAATCCCTAATTACAACAAGCTACCAATAACAAACAATCAGTGAACAAGTAGCCAACCATAAACAAAAACTATGCACAACCTAGAGACGAAGAAATAGAAGAAAACACCTAAAGACCAACACCAATGCAAATTATCTAAGGCCTTAGCCAATTCATCTTTGAGATGGGAAGAAATAAGGGTAAGTTTCTTAATGTCCTGAAGGTCTTGAATAGAATGGAGAGTAGACCTCTTAAGATTGTCACATGTATGCGTACATGGACCTTTGTTATCATTTGCAAGCATATGTTTCCCCTTATCAAAAACATCCAAATCAACCACTTGATTTTCGCTTTGATATATTTTATCATACTTTTCCCCTAAAATATTGATTCTTTCAACACTATCCCTACACCACTTGTGACTGAAAGAGACCAAAGTAATGAGGTTATCATTGATATTTTTCATCTTGATCTCCAACCCCTGAATTATTCCCTCATATTCATTCTTCATGATCTCAACATCCTTAACCACTTTTCATAAGGAAGAGAAAAGATTTTTGCCCTCACATTCACCCCACAGAGCCTCCTAATTTTGAAACTTATCCATTTTACTTTGAATGGAGTTCAGTTTAATATGAATTTTGTTAATCTCATGAAAGACCCACTTGTTCATCCTAAAATAATCCACAATTGCATTCCTAGAAATACCAATGAGGTAAGGTGGGCTCTCATAATTTAACTTAGGGAGTGGGGAATCTTTAGCTAGGTCATGAGGAAAAGAGGGTCATCCCTCATGCTCAGTGGTAGGCAAAGACTCACTAAAACCACCCCGCTAGGACAAATCACTTGAAGCATCACTAGTAGAGGCCGAAAAAGGAGAATTCATCTTCTTCTTTGGATTTTTCTTACTAACCTCAAGGATTTTCCCTTCCCGTTCTAGGTAAATGGGGTTAGAGTCAGTCTTAGTACTCTATTCATCAGCCTATGAGAAGGAATTATCAAAACCCTCATCACGAGTCTCCTCATTATCCCTCGAAGAAATAGGGGAATATCTATTCTTTCCTTTCAAAGGGGAGGGGAGAGTTTTCAAATGTTCAATAATAAGTAAAATCAAAACCTCATGAAAAACAAGATTCCTAGGGTTTTTTCTATGATCCTTGATGCTCACAATTAGGGAACACAAAAGATATAATGGAAAAAAAATTATAACCTTATGCTTGAAGTGGTTGAGTAGGTTGAAATGATGATCGTACACAATGGTGAAATGACTGTTTAGAGAAAAATATAGCTTAACAATCTTCAGAACAATCACCCAAATCCTCTTAATATGCTTAATGTCATAGCCATTTCTTATCTTCTTCACCAAGCATTTACCCACTTTAATTTTAAGAAACTTATAGACAATAGCCTCTAAATACTTCCTACTCTTGAATATTTTCTTACCCTCAATCAATAATCTAGTATCCTGAGCAATCAAGTCCTCAGTGATATCAATCTTCTACCATATATGAACACCCAACCATTTTTCCATCCCTGATCAAATATTTTTATGACCTTAGGGTCAAAGAATAGGTGTGACCCCAACCCTTTTTTATAATTCTCTAAATGGTGCTATTTTCTCACCTCATCACAGTTAATGGGCTCCTGGCAATTTTTGTCTGCATCTATATCTCCACCTCTATAAACATCAAAATCCTTTGCACCACAACGATATCTCTAGAATAAAATCCCTATTGTAAAGTGAGGGATAACACATACACAAAAAGTGAGAGAAAAAAAGATCTCCAGTCTGTATCCTCCAAACTAAATCTTGAGAAATCATTCTTGATTAAGATATAAAGTTTGTGCATGTAGATTTTTATAATCTATCATATTGGCTACACCCCCTAGGAGTTTATCCCCTTTTTTCTAATTCATAATTTTGTCACTTTGAACACCAACATTGGCAAAAAAATCTGCCATCAAATTCCCCTCTCTAAAAACATGAGAAATATTGTACTTTTAAAGTAATTAATAATATCAATAAAGTCCTTGAGCCAATTTTGAATAGTCTACATATGATTTTGGGTTTCATTGAGGCATTGAATGATGTTATTAGAATAACCTTCAATCCACACATATAGTTCATTTGTCAAACAAGGTATAAGACATGGTAGGCTACAACAACTTTATTAAGGTGACTAGTGTGACTTTCCAAGAGGATTGCCACTGCTTAAATAAACTAACCATACTTATCTCTCAACACTCCCCCATAACTAGCTGACCTAGGATTCCTTTTAGCCTATTGGAAACAATAATGAAATAAAACTGAGAGGGGTGGGGGTGAATCATTTCTCACCGAATTAAACAATTTAAGCACAATTTTAGATTTGATCAATGCTGGGATCCAATAACACTGAGAGGGGGGGGGGGTGAATCAATATTATGCCAGAATGATTAATTTTAACCTGATTAACACAACAACTGGTAAACATAAAAGAAGATAACAATAAGTAACAATGCAACCACAAAGATGAACACCATAACACCACAAATTTATACATGGAAAACCTCAATGAGGAAAAACCACGGTGGGATTAGAGACCCACAATATCTATCCATTGATTAGATGAATAACTATTACAATAAGGGGCCTACACATGTAGGAAGGCCAACAACCTAGAGCACACCACTCATCACAAAAGGAGTCTCACTGACTACAAAAAACATCAGACTACAATCCAGAATGAAGATTAAACTGCAAGTGTAGCATCTCCTATGCCTGAGTACAGTTCTGGTTAAGCTCAATTCCAGAGGTATAAAACCTCTTATACAAACCCAATTTGATCACCTATGATCGACCAAAACATCTGCATATGATTACAACTTTATTCACACATAGATAGTCCCATAACCTTTACCACGATATACAAAGAGATCTTACATCATATTTATACCAACTCAGGACCTAAACAATTAGGTTGGCCACCTAAAAGATAATAAAATAGATCCATTATATAAACCCACAAACTAATGATAAATCAAGTTGACCTAAGACCGAAACAACATTAACCAAACAATAAATCCAACTGGTAATGCATCAGGAGCATCCACCAACACGTTACATAAAGTGGTCCATAACCTAGCAAAATAAGACTGGACCTAAAATAGGTCGCCATAAACCAAATGCAACACCACCAATCAACTGGAACAAAAACATGATAACCATCAACATTCAAAGAACCTTCTAGAATCCGCACCAACACCACTTATTGAATCCATCAAAAGATCTTCAATGAAGCTTTGCCAGTAGAACCCTTACTGGTAACCAAAAGGCTTACTAGAACATATGATAGCTTCTGGATCACCAAATCCCAAACCAAATGAATGTGACACACTCCTAAATAACATAAATGACCAAACCAAACCAATTCCACCAATCAGAATATACCAGAGACAAATCTCTTGATCATCATCAAAGTCCAACCACTCTATTGGAATTTGGTAGACAACCAAATATGCTAGTGTTGACATACATGACAAACATCAATGCAACACATAATCAATTCCTCCAAACTGCCAACAATCTCCACCTTTGGCATTGATGGAAACACTAGATGTGAAAAATATCCAAGTGCCAAACAAGTCTCCCCCAATGTAAGACATCCAATCAAATGGTATATCAATGAAGTTCTGAACCAAATAACCAAACCATAGACCAAACTCCCCTAGTGACTGATATCTCTGTTAAGCTCTATTTTTCACATGTATATCTTGCCCCCTTTGACATCAATGCCAAAAATATGACATAAAGATCAAAGAAAAATAATAAAATCTCTAAACCATACAACTGACTACTCTCCCTGAGTAGTAGCACCATCTCATCAATCCAGAGTGAATAATAATTCTAATAAATGCATACCGGACTGATGCCAATTAGCATCACTCAATTCTTTACTAGAGGGGCATAGACCCCCAACCTGTCTCTAAAAAAATCAAATGATTCCTTAAACCAATCCGACATCATTTGCTTCCACATTTTCCTTCAAAAAGTTATACTTGATTGATATGTGCTTTGTCTTAGAATGAAATACCGAATTATGTGATATGTCAAAAGCAGCAAAGTTATCACAATGAATAACTACCAGTTCATTGCAATCTACCCTTATATCCTTAAGCATTTGCTTCATCCATATAACTTGTGTATAGGTAGTAGCAGTAGCAACATACTCAACTTCAACAATAGATAAAGAAGTACATGACTATTTCTTGTTGATCCATGAAACAAGTTTCTTTCCAAGAAAGAAAGCTCCATCAGATGTGCTCTTCCGGTCATCAACATCTCCAACACAATCTGCATCTGTATATGCACATAGTGTAAAGTCATAATTTTTTGGATACCATAAACCATATTCGATTTTTCTCTATAAATATGTTGGTAAACAGATTTGTCACTGCGGTCTTTTACCTGAAACTGACCCTGTTTGCCCGATGAGTAGTGACAAACATTCCAACAGTTGGAGAGATCATTCTGTGAAACATGATCTTCCTCTGCATTTGAGAGGGGCAACTCCCTCGTATGATAGGGGTATTTAGGATTTTGTGTACTTTTAACCTGAAAGTACATAAAGGAGAAAACATAAAACTAAAAAGAAATAAAGATAGAAACCCCAACAACAGACATACGACCATCAACTGAGATTTCTCAATATTAGAAACACATTACAAGGGGAGTCTATAAGGTTATATGCTTAGTCATGAGATGATGATAAAGAAGAATGCCGAATCTCAACATACGGAGAGATAAGATACTTCAACACATTCAAACTGAGATACCAAAGGTTGCTTGTGTGTCATCACATCAATTATACAAATTACACATGCATATAAAGACTACCAATTTAACATACGAGAAATTGGCAATGATAACACATGAATACATTTAGAACACACGAACTAAGATGTATTCTTTATTATCCTTTTGGAAATATACAAGTCCAAAATCCTTTCTATACATAGTGCAAATCAAAATCTCATTACAAGTTTCTCCTAGAATTCTACCAGAGTTTTCCCCTTTGTCAAAAGTCCCCCCGTACATTTACAAATAGCCTTGTATTTATAGGCTTCCCAGAATAACCATCTTAGTAACTAACTTTAATCCTGGGTTGATAACTAACTCTTTTCTATGTTAATTTCAAAGAGTTAGTAACTTACACACTTATGCGCAGAAAAATTCAATTTCCTAACCTTTGGTTACAATAAGCGACATAAGTCACTTTTTACAAAAAGAACAACTTGAAACTTTATAATTTTGATGAAAAACAAAGTACTAAATTATGTTGAGGTACTTCTTTGTCTTCATCCACTTCATTTGGACTTTCAATATGTCTTCCCATTTGAAAGGAAAAGACAACCTTGAGGTTCTCCATAAGAATTTAAGGGATTGATTGTTTCAATATGCCCATGCATTAATAAAATGATCATTGACACGAAGAAATACTTGTCCACCAATAACCTATCTTTGAGGAGATGCTACCCAACCACCTCTACATCTACTAAGTATCTTCACTTGATTGTTATCACTTGACTTTATTCAAATCCTTGCGAGTTGGTGTTTGCCATCATTGGAAGTCTTAAGTCTTATTTAGAACAAATTTGATGTTATTCACAATATAGAAAGTAGTGTTTCTTTAATGAATCCATTTTCAAAACATCCCACTTGTCTGTGCAATTATCTCACCATCTGACCACTATAAACTTTGATCTCCATTCACCTAGAACTTTACATCTTTCCATTCTTTGAGTGCCCTCACATGCAATAATATCTATTAGGTCACATGTAAAGAAATTCAAAAAAACTTGTTTAGGATAAAACTCAAGCATGCTACATGTAACTATACATCATGAAATGGAAATGGGATGTTGTGGCTTGTGAAAATTTCTAACAATCAACTGTAATTCACCACCACTCATGATCATCAATACACGAGTATCATGCATATGCACAAATGTTTCCACCCTTTTCATTCTTTCTACCATTGAATACATCTTATTTGGCTTTTGACTTAGCCTGTTGCAATGCTCATAGATAATAAAACCGTGTCACTTCTTGATTTTGTTTGATATCAACAACTCAATGTCCTTCGCTATAATGCAATCAGTGCTCAAATTTCCATGTTCTCATGGGTTCTTCAACATAGCTCAAGATGATCTCATCTACTTGTTTTGTCAAACAATTCATAGTATAAACCGAAACTAATCTCCTTTGTCTGAATAAGCACTTGATGATCTCTTCTATCACTTCACATAGGATGCGATATTTGTTTATATCTGTGGATGCGATCTGTCTTTTGCACAAGAAACACGTGCCATTTTTATGATTTCAATCCAACTATCTTTTTAATTTCTCTTTCTTTCTTCAAACTCTATATCTTTTGAACATTTCTGTGAGGAAATTTGTTAAACAATTGGGGTGCAATGTCTAAGATTCCACATTTCTTCGAGGCAATCTGTCAAATGCTTCTACATTTTCCATATAATTTTCTAGCAGAACATCTGATCATGATTTCTTTCTGTAATGCTTTGATGGATGCCGCTGTATTATAGTGTGAGCCTATTTTTCAGATTGTTTCATTTATCATCATCACTAATTTCACCGCAAGAAAACCTTCATTTGCTCAGCTTATCTTCATTAATGCTCTGTGCATATCTGGCAATCATTGCATTATGTGAGATGACATCTTTTTGAAACATTTTGTCAAACTATTAGTGTACCTTGTGCATTACCTATGCTCCCATGATCTACATCATATGACACATGTGCGTCACTATGCTTTGATGGATGTAATACCTATTTAAAAATCCATTTTGTGGATAGCCTACAATCATCACATTTCGTAAGACCACATTTCTGCAATCAACACATTCCAGGAAATATGTTTCAATGCAGAATTCTGTCAAACAGTTCACGTGCGTTGTCTGTACTTCCATGGTTTGCAGCTTGGGTGACACGATATCCTGCAACCATAGCATGTCATGAGACCATAGTGCTAAGATTAACGCTTGCCAAAGAGATGTTTCTTTGAGAGATTCTGTCGAACAGTTCGCACGTTGCTATGTTTCCACCATTGCATTTCATGTGGTGTTTTTCCTAACACGCCATGTGCATTGTCTAAACCTTCCACATTTCGCAACATTTCTACCAGAGTAGTGGCAATCACGACATCTGAAGAAGTTTCTTTATCTCTATGCAGGCTGAAAGGATGCTTGCAAAGGTCATGGAATTTGGCTATATACCTGCCGATTGCATCTTGTTGGAGCATTCTATCATATAGTTCACTTGCCTTGTGTGAACTTCCACGATTTGCAATTCTATCATATACCAGAGCAGCTGTGACTATTATGTCTAATGCAATTCCTTTATCTTCTATGCTTTACCTAAACCATGACCAGTTTGATGACTTCCCTGTTGGTTTGTGGCAGAAAGATCACCATCTTTGATTTCTATGGATTCTCTTATAAATTATATTACGTTTCTTCAAGGCATTCAGTCAAACAACTCGCATGTTGTTAGTATTCTTTCCTCATCCTGCACACAATCCTCTTGAAACATCATGTGATATACTTCATTTTGCTCCCATGGTTTACATGCATATCAAACTTCAATGTTTGACAAAAACAACCTGTATCTTCAATCTGGTTCGAAGCTTCCATTGGCGAAGGCGTGGGTGATTGTCACTATCGTGTTCCAAAGTTCCCTTGTTGCACAGGCTAGGATGATGGAGTCAAAAACTTGATCAATTACAAACATCTACAATTTTATCCAACACAGATTCAAAACCTAGAATTTGAAGCTCTTTCCTCTCTTTTATTCTTTCTTTTTGATAAAATCTATAAGAGGTTAAGAATGCTCAAAAACTGAGCATTTCTAACCTTCTTGACAAGGCGGGCCCACAAGGTTAAGAAATGAGGTTAGAAATGCTCAATTTTTGAGCATTCCTAACCTTTTTTTTGTGATAGGTTAGAAATATGGTTTAGAAATGCTCAAAAAGTGAGCATTTCTAACCTTTTTGACAAAAGGTTGAAAAATGAGGTTAAGAATGCTAAAAAATTGAGCATTTCTAACCTCCTGCTTCAACGAACAATCGAGTACATCTTGGAAACCATTGGCCACCAAGAGGAAACAAGGGAGAGTGCATCTGATGCTTTTGAACAACTTTTTAAGCACAAATGACTAGACATATTAAAATAATTTAAAATATTAAATTATTATTTGAGAAATAATTTAAATATTTTAAATATATTGCTTTGGCTGGAGAAAAATGGCATAACTTTCAAATGGTAGGGAGTTAGGTCCTAAAATTTGAAACACGTATCAATGAAAGGGAAAAAGGTCCACACGATTATTTACACCTCATGACGAAGCCTAGGATGAGATATTTGATCATTTTGGGGGCAACAGACACAAAAAATGGAAAGTTTAAAATATGCCAAAGTATGAACTGGGCTCAGGTGAAAATTGGCCACACGACATAAAATGATGTTTATATCCTATCTATCATGTGATTTCCCTCAATTTATGGTAATTCTCAAAAACTCTTCCATTTTTGGGTTTTGGCTAGCAATGATCTTGGACAACACACTCATTACCTATGCGTAAACACTCATTAGATCTCTTTCCAACCTTGGGAACAATTTGAAATTCAAATAATAAGTACACCAAATATGAGGGCAACTGTTGGCTCTGACTAGGGACAAGGACTGCAAAGGACACAGGATGAACTCAAAAGCTCTAGTTCGTAGGCTAGTGCATTACTCATTGGGCAACAGAGTCACAGAGAAAACATCATAGGGAAAAGCTAGAGAAACCAGACTCAAACCAAAAATGGGATGAACACAACAAAACTAACTAAATTATGTACATGGTGGAAAATCCCACCTAAACGCTCTCCACGATTATCATATAAAACCATTCATGGGCTGAGAGAAATAGGCACCTTTGCGGAACAGTGGAGTGCATCCATGTGATACCTGTGAGCTCAACAGGCTGGTAAGATCAACATGTAGAAGATGAGAAATATCTTTGAGAAATGAACCAAGCAACCATATCTCATCATAAATCTGCGAGCTCTCTTGAAAGATTTGGGTACCATTTTGAACATTATTGGCAATCTGTGGAATATTCTCAAGCATACCTATATCCTCTATCTAAAGATCCCTTTGATAGTCTAGTTTGCAATAAATTAATCCATGAATTGGACAACCTTCATAAAATTTGTGATGTGAAGAAACTTGAGTAGATGCAACCATTGAATCATGTTCATGAATATCAGCTTGGAAAACACTTGTAGAAATACACTCATCTGAAATCAAAGGATTGAGACACACACTTTTACCATAAGGGAAGTCATCATCTGAAGCCTTCAAACACCAATCTAGAATACAAACATGATGAGACTCAACTTCATGGGCTTCCTTCATTAGATCATCCTCTACCTCATTTATCTCTGCATTCCTGGTATAGTTCCCAAAACTATCGTCTTTGATAGGGAAGTCTTCTTGATTTAAAGATTCAAAAGGAGGATTGCTTTGAACCTTGGAAACTTCATAAGGCATACGTTGCAATTCCATCAAGATAGGGACATTTGTTGATATTCCTACATGGATTTCATTTTCAACCTACTCATAGACGTCTACATTACTTTTTGTGTTCTCTTGTCCCAATGATTCCTCTTTATCACACTCTTCGTGAAACTTGAAAAATTCATATTCAAGTGGCATGTATGATAAAAAGTGGATGCTTGATGGTTCATCTTCTTTCACTCAGGACTCATCTAGGGGTTCAGTAAAGGTCTCCATTTTTGAAAATGAAGAATATGTCTATTAAATTTACCTATGGTTGCTTCTCTGTTGATCGTATCTGTACAAGATTGTCCACTAGGTATCGTACCTTTGATTTCCTCAAAAAAATCTTCATCTTCCATTGTTAATGATGGATGAATGAGAATATCTTCTCCACATAGAAAGTCATCGTCAGAAGAATTGAGACACCAAGTTGGAATGATAACTATAGGAGATTCATCTTTATACCTCTCCTCTTCACCATTTTCTTGAAGCTTGGGCTGCACAGAAGTCTTGAAATCATTTATTTCTCCTTCAAGCTCCTTGTTTTCAGGTTCATGGAAGACTTCATCCTTGATATCATGATCTTCATAATGCTCATGACATACAAGAACACAATCTTCTTGTTCTTCCTCACAAACTTCATCTTGATCTTTCTTTTGACATGTATCCTTATGAGCTAATACGGCTTCACCTTCCTTAACACATGCATAATATGATGGATCTCTTTCAAAATTTGGATAACAAGACATCTCATCAGGAGCATGCACATCTTCAAGAAAACAATTTTCTCCTTCATTTTGTTTAATCTCTTGCAACGTTTGAAGCAGAGAAGGATGTACTTTGGCATGATCAAATTTCCTATTTCCATAGAAGCTTTTCAAAAATTTGATATGTGAATCATCGAGAATCTGATTTTGTTGCAAAATGGGTGGAGGAGAATGAGCATCGGTATTATTATCTATTGTTGATTCAAGAATACAATCACTAGCAAAAATGTGGTTCTCTCTTCCATCTTTTTCCTCAATCTTTTGTAGAGTTTGGAGTAGAGAAGGATTAGTTTTATGAAGATCAAGTTTCTTTCCACTGTTAAAACTCTTCAAGAAGTTGACCTGTTCAGGTTCACCATGACTTTGATTCAGTTGAACAATTTGTACAAGAGAAGGGTCACTTTTGTCTTCATCTTTCTTGATTGTTAACTCGGGTAAATGATCGCAAGTGAGAAAACCAATCTCCTTTCCATCTTTTTCTTCAATATTTTGCAACACTTGACATAAGGAGGGATGAATCTTATCCAGAGTAAACTGCATGCCACCATAAAATTTCTTCAAGAAGTCAACTTGTATAGGTTCATCAAGAACTAGTCTCTTTGGATATATATAATCTTCATCATCACTTTCACTATCACTTTCCAACTTTCCTTTGTACCAAACCATTGTTCTAAATTCAATCTTTCAAACAGAGTCACCAACCTTCATTCTGAAGAAGGTACCTTACAATATCTGAGGAACAAAGTAGACTGGTATGTTGCTCCCCAGTAGAGTTGCCAAAAATCTGTTGGTAAACAGATTTGTCACTGCGGTCGTTTACTTGAAACTGACCTTGTTTGCCCGATGAGCAATGACAAACGTTCCAACGCAGAGGAAGATCATGTTTCATAGAACGATCTCTCCAACTATTGGAATATTTGTCACTGCTCATTAGGCAAACAGGGTCAGTTTAAGGTAAACGACCGCAGTGACAAATCTGTTTACCAACAAAATATCTGAAAATCATTTGCAAACCAATCAAACCTTGTTCTAATAATATCCAAGTCTATGTATTGTTCTTTTCTATCTAATCCAATTCCTCTTTCATCCAACATTCATGCTTCATCTACTGATACTGATATAATTAAAGAAATTAAGCATACCTCATCAACTAACAACCTTCTCTTTGTCTAATTATCCGATCTTCAGAATTATTCAACCTAGGAGTCTTCTGACTTTTTGATTCTCTGATTTGATCTTTAGCTACTGTTGAATTTTCTTATATTGTCAAAGTAATTGGTTCAACATTATGTTCTAGTATAGGTGTTACCGGTTCAATTATGATATTTTCCACTTCTGGTTCTCTCTCATAAGTTCTAATTTGATCTTTGTACTGCTCATCCACCTTGACATCAACACTTTCCATAATTCTCTACAATCTCTTATTATAACATCTATATGATTTGCTTTGATTAGAATAACCAAGAAATATTCCTTCATCACATCGGTAAACCAAACCAGATCCAAGATCCAAGATCCAACAAATCTACACCAGTTAACCTTCAAACTGACTTCTCCAAAAAAGGCTTTCAAACCACTACCATGGGAAATGCAAGATTTTTCATTAATTTGCCTCCCCCTAAGGCGAATGCCTTAGACCCCAGATGAGTTTCCTGTTGGTGCAGGAACATTTTGTTCTACCGGTTGAGTAACTGGGGTATATGCTTCAGCCAAATGAACATCTAGGGCAACTTATTCTACCGGTTGATCCTCATACTTCCTAACCCACTTCTTCTCATACTCCTTCCAAATATCTTGAACTTTTTGTTTTCCCTTTTCACCATTTCCTGCTGGTAGGTTCTTGCTTCTACAAAATTTAGCAATACGTCTTACATTATTGCATCCATAACAAATGACATTATTCTTTTGAATTGCCTTACTATAACCTTGACCATTCCTCAACCTACATTTATTAGCTATATGTCCAAACTTTCTACATGAATGACATCTCACATTCATTCTACAATCTGTTGTCTTATGACCATACTTTTTACAATTTAAACACTGACCGAGAACTGAATTATTATTCTAATTGACTCTATTTCTGCATTGACTTGCCATATGACGAAACTTATTAGAAACAAAGCATCTACCATTAATTTATGTGCATCGGGTTGCCTTACCAATGACCTCTGATTCCAGTTATCTGGTGGATTCTCCTGATTGCTCTTCTGACTAGATGTATCATCCTGATTTGCAATACCAGAGCTTTCACCATGCTCAAATCCAAGACCTCTAGTCTCTCCAGAGTCCCTCTGATTCTTCAATAATTCATCAAGCTTAGTAGAACTAACCTTGAACTTGTCTTTGTATTCATTTGCAGCATCCATATCACTTCTTAGGACTCTCACCATTCTTTCCAACTCTTTCTCATTGTTTTGTGATTGCACCAATTCAGTTCTCAACACATTATTCTCATGCTCCAACCTAATGCATTCATTAGATCTATCTTTCAGAGATTTGACAAGATTTTCTCCATTCTTCTTTCAGTCTTCAATCTCCTTAAACATCCTCATAGTTAGGGCTTGCATTTCATTCTTCATGACACCATTTTCCTAACTCAATTTCTGACTTAGTTCCTTTAAAGCATTCTTCTCTTTATCATCTTGATTTTGTAATTGACCACATAGTTCCTTCCTTTTAGCTTGTGCAGATGACAACCTCTCTTGCAGAGTAAAAATGAATTCCTTCGTAGATCTCAGCTCATCTTGCAACTTCATTTTCCTCAACATTTCAACATCATAGTCTTTAAGAGATACTTGAAGTTCCTTCCTCAAACTTATCTCCATAGATTTTGGATACAAGATCTTCCTCAAGTTTTTAGACTTACTCCGAGGCACCAGGCTCTTATACCAATTGTTGGGATCCAAGAATACTGAGGGGGGGGGGGGGTGAATCAGTTTTCTACCGAAATGATTAATTTTAACCTTATTAACACAACAACTCAACAACTGGTAAACATAAAAGTAGATAACAATAAGTAACAATACAACCACAAATATGAACACCATAATGCCACAAATTTATACATGGAAAACCTCAATGAGGAAAAAATATGGTGGGATTGGAGACCCACAATATCTATCCATTGATCAGATGAATAAATATTACAATAAGGGGACTGCACATGCAGGAAGGCCAACAACCTAGAGAGCATTGCTCATCACAAAAGGAGTCTCACTAACTATATAAAACATTAGACTACAATCCAGAATCAAGATTGAACTGCAAGTGTAGCATCTCCTATGCCTAAGTACAGTTCCGGTTAAGCTCAATTATAGAGGTCTAAAACCACTTATAAAAACCCAATTCAATCACCTATGATCGACCAAAACCTCTACATATGATTACAACTTTATTTGCACATAGATAGTCCCATAACCTTTACCAAGATATACAAAGAGATCTTACATCATATTTATACCAACCCGGGACCTAAACAATTAGGTTGGCCACCTACAAGATAATATAATAAATCCATTACATAAACACACAAACTAATGATAAACCAAGTCAGCCTAAGATAAAAACAATATTAACCAAACAATAAATCCAACCAGTAACACATCGGGAGCATCTGTAATGCCAGCCAAAGTACCCTAGAGAAATACACTAACTAACATACAAAAAATAGAGATAACAATTTTTTTTTAACATAAAATAAACTAATGCAACATTTATCATCAACCACTCGTATACTTTCAATATTCATTAACTTGATACACAACTACTCATCATGAATATATTCACCAATCATGTTATGCAAGCATAAATGAAATACAATACATCAATAGCCATCTAACTTCCCTAGGGTAAATCAATGCCACTACTTAACTACACCCTTAACAATTCCTAATTATGATATCATTCAATGTCGATAATCCATGTGCAATCTAACTTACTATCATGAATTCCTTTCACATAATCATATATGATTGATTACTTAATACTAGAGTGATTGCATCCTTTTATGAATACTCAACCATCCCATAAGGTTCATTTCAAGTGCCAATACCAAATGTTCCTAATCCCAACCATTATTTTCTTTAACATCAATTAACCATTTAAATAACAATTACTATATTATTAAACCATATCAATATGAACTAATTGCATCATCACACACATAGCAGTAAGTACCCATCCATGGATTCTGTTGGCATTTGCATGAAGATTGCATTGATGAACTTTTACATTGTCATTAATGTCAATTATAACCAGTAATGATGTTGTATTAATGTTGTTTTGCAACCGGTAAGTGAGTTTGTGAAGGAAATTGGTATTACTAGAGAAGAAGTGAGTTCAACCGGTAAACCCTACCTGCTGATATGTTAAACCCTAACGAATGGAGCTTGGTGAATCGGTTGTATTGGTTTATGATCAAATCATGAGTGGTAATGATTAGGACACGTATGCATGTTGTATGAGAAGCATTTCAAATGGTTTTTGGGGCATAGAGATAACAGTTTTTTATCTTGGGAATGATCAAGTTCATTGCATGTAATGGAAACCGCATGATGAGTTACAAAGATCGATGAAGCGGTGATCAAGGAGCGGTAGAGGTTGTCTTGAATGATGTGCAATGATTTCTATGTAATCCAATGGTCATACTTGAACCAATTTGTTTGTAATCTCTATGAGATCTTAGGTTTGTGATGTGTTACCAACCTATTGTTTTGTTGTAGTGTTGGAAATTTTGGTTGAATGTAAGAGTGATCAGTTGCCAAACCAGATGATGTATCTATAGTATGTGTAAAGGCAGATAGGAGCATGAAAATGATCTGATCAAGTAGAGTAGTGCTATTCACCAGATCCACAAACCCCTGTTGTTCTCTAACAGTTACAATAGTCAAATCCCTTAACCAGGTAAGATCTAAAAAGCTTAGTGTTATCTAAATCCTCTATCTAGGTGATTCATTAGCTTGGATTTAAAATCCTTTACTGAGGTTACTCCTAACAAGGTATTGCTTCTAATAGGGCATTATAGTCAATCCCTTAACAGGGTGGTCTCTAACATGATCTGTTCTTAACATGACTTATTGTAAAGCTTTAACAGGCTTGGCTCCTAACATGGCAAACTTTAGAAGAGTTTATAATACTTGTGGGTATTCATCCCCATCGTGGTTTTTCCCATTTGTGTTTCCACATCAAAATCATTGTGTCAAGTGGTGAATGTTTTTGTGGTTATATTTGATATTGTTAATTTGCTTTAAAACTAAATCCAGTTAGATATGATATGATGACCGACAACAATCTGAAATATGCTTTTACTTTTGTCAGTAGAGTATTTGGATGTTTTGTTAAAAGGTTTTGAGATTTTCAGAGTTTTTTTACTATTATTCTATTATGACAGTCAATTGGTTTACTTGATAGTGATATTGCAATTTGTAGTTTAGTGTTTGAACCAGTCAGTTCTGAGTTTGTCTGGAGAGGTTGTTTTTGTTTGGTGAAAAGTTTATGTCAGTTTTCTATCTACTGACTCACCCCCCCTCTTAGTAGTTTACTAGATCCTTATTGATTCATCATACCATCAATTAGTATCAGAGCATTTTAAGTCCTCTAAGGTCTAAGCCTAACAACTTGAGGTAAAGATCTTGAAGAACATGATGGAGAAAGAAGGTCCAAAGTTTAATAGGGAAAACTAGAGAATATGGAGTGATAGAATGAAAATTTATATCAAGAGTCTAAGAAGTGAATATTGGGAACATGTTGGTACTCAATATGTTGCGCCTAGTGGGACTATGACTGATGATCAAAAGAAAGAGCAACAAGAAAATAATCAAGCATTGGAGGCCATTATCAGTTCTTTGTCTGATTCAAAGTATGTTGATGTCCATGGTCTGGAGACTGCTTATGAGGTATGGAAGAAACTTGAAGAAATATATAGCAATGATGAGCATGTAAAGATTGCCAAAGAAGAGAGTCTGAGAGGTAAATTTGATGACATGCAGATGGCTGAAGGTGAGAATATACAAAAATATGGTCAGAGGATCAAAGAGATAGGTGGTGAGATCAAAAGCATTGGTGGTAAAGTGGAAGATGCCACAGTGGTTAGTAAGGTGTTGAGAACCCTTCTACCAGTCTACACTATCCGAGTTGCAGCCATTCAAGAGCTAAAGTATATTGATAAAACTAAAGCAAATCTTGACTCCATCATTGGTAAGCTTACTGCATTTGAATTAAAAGGTTATGATGGTAGTGCTTAGAGATCTGAATCTGCATTTAGAGCTTTAGTTTCTAACCCTTCTATGAGGAAAAGTAGAGATGTTAGTCACAGTTATGAATCTATATCTAGCAGAGAAGATGATGATGAAGACAGTTCTATTGAGATTGAAGCATTGTTGGCCAAGCGGTTGCCCAGAGGTACTGGTAAGTACAGAGGTAATGAAATCTTTTGCATGTAACAAGATTGGACACATTTATGCTAACTGTCCTAATGGTGACAATGATAATAAGCGTGAGAAGTACAAGAAGTACAAAGGAAAAGGAAAAAGAGATTGTCTCCTTGCAGTTGATGGTGGTATAATTGATGAGGACTCTGAGGGAGATGCTAATGAAGATATTGTCTTTGTAGCCATTAAAGATGAGAAATATGATTAGAAGGCATTAGTTTCTCGCATGGATAGTTCTGATGATTGGATCATTGATAGTGGTTGTTCACACCACATGACTGGTGACTAGAGTAAATTTCTTACTTTGAAGGAATTTGATGGAGGAGTTGTAAGATTTGGAAATGACTCACCCTGCATGGTAAAAGGAAAGGGAACCATTTCTCTTAATGGACGGAGCAGTGCAAATGATGTTTACTGGGTTGAAGGATTAAAGCACAATATTTTAAATGTAGCTCAACTCAATGACAAAGGTTATCCATTGGAATTCAAGAATGGAATATGCAAAATCTATGGGAGCAAAGGTGAACTAATTGCAATTGACAAGCAGACAAAAGGTAACTTGTTTCACCTGAATCCTAAAGTCAACAACTATTTTAATTGCTAAAGTAGATGATAGTTGGCTTTGGCATCAAATATTTTGTCATATAAATTTTGATAACATTGTTAAGGTCAATAAGTCCAAGTCGGTAGGAGGTTTGCCTCAGTTGGACAAAGTGGTGAATTCTCTATGTAAGGAATGTTAGTTAGGAAAGATACCATCCTCAACTTTTAAGAGAAAATATTATTTAGTAGAACATTTGTTAGATTTGGTTCATACAGACCTCTATGGACCAATAAGAACTAAGAGTATTCAAGGTGATAGATATTTTATGATCTTCACTGATGATTTCTCAAGAGTGACATGGGTCACATTCTTGAAGGACAAAACATAAGCCTTTAGTAAGTTCAAGGCATTCAGGGCCTTAGCTGAAAAGGAAAGTAGTAAGAAGATAAAGTGTCCGAGGACTGATCAAGGTGGTGAATTTACTTTAGAGGAATTCACTAGATATTGTGAAGATAATGGAATCAAGAGGCAATTTTCTGCACTAAGGACACCACAACAGAATGGTATTGCAGAGAGGAACAACTGGTAAGTTGTTGAAGCTGCTAGAATGATGCTTATACAAGGAGTAGTAAAAACTTTTTGGAGAGAAGCTGTTAGCACAATAGTCTACACTATGAACTGAATATTGGTAAACAGAGGTAAGGATAAAAATCCTTATGAATACTGGTATGGTAGATTGCCTAATGTCATTTATTTTAAGATTTTTGGCAGTAAATGTTTTATCAAGAGAGGTGACTATATTAGTAAGTTCAAGGCTAAAAGTGATGAAGGCATATTTCTTGGTTACTCCACCAAGAGTAAGGCCTACAAATGTTATAACAACCGGACATAGAGAATCATTGAAAGTGCTGATGTTTGAGTGGTTGAGTATCCTGAAGTCTCATGACAAACCAATAAGGAGAAAAAGGATGAAGAACCTTGCATTCTGATTTTGGAACCAGAACCAGTGAAGCCAAAAGCTGTTGAAGTGAATGTTGTTGTATGAGTTCAACCAGAATGGGTAAATTTAGAAGAAGATGATGATAGTGAAGAAGAAGAACCTGAAGGTAATGATCATGTTATTCCAAGGTATGTGTGACTCAATCATAATCCTAACCAGATTATTGGAGATAAAGATGCTGGAGTGTTAACCAGAAGAAGAATCAGAGAATTCTTGCATGATCTCCACTATTGAGCCTAGAACTGCTAAGGAAGCATTTGGAGATGATCACTGGATTAAAGCTATGGAGGAGGAGCTTGACCAGATTGAGAAGAACAATACATGGACCCTAGTACCCAAACCGATGAATAAAAATGTAATAGGTACTAAATAGGTATTCAGGAACAAACTAAATGAAGATGGAGTAGTAGTCAGAAACAAAGCTAGACTGGTATGCAAAGATTATGCACAGGAAGAAGGTGAAGAATATGGTGAGACATTTGCACCAGTTGCTAGATTAGAAGGTGTTAGGACTCTACTTGAATTTGCAGCATATAAGGGATTCAAATTATATTAGATGGATGTGAAGTTAGCATTTCTAAATGGAATATTGGAAGAAGAAGTATACATTAAGCAACCAGATGGTTATGCTTTGACTGATGCAATGGGTATGGTGTGTAAATTGCACAAGGCACTATATGATTTGAAGCAAGCATCGAGAGCATGGTATGAAAGACTACATTCACACCTAATGAAGATAGGTTTTCAGAGAACCAGTGAAGATAATTATTTATATCTCAAATCTGAAGGAGATAAGATATGGGTTAGTGAAGTGTTTGTGGATGATATCATATTTGGAGGCAATGATGACATGAGTGATGACTTTGCAAATAAAATGAAAAGTGAATTTGAAATGTCTCTAGTAGGAGAAATAAAATTATTCATAGGTTTGCAAATTCAGTAGATTAAGAGTGGTATTTTCATCACACAATCTAAATATGTGAAAGAGGTATTGGAGACATTTGGAATGAGTGACTATAAACCAATTGGGACACCAATGGTTACAGGTTGTAAATTATCTAAGGAGGATGATCCTGCTTCTGTTGATGAAAAGGAGTATAGGTCAATGATAGGGAAATTGCATTATGTTGTTCACAATAGACCGGATATTGCTCATGCAGTTGGTTTAGTTGCTAGACTTTAGAAGAATCTAAATGAGACACACTTAATAGCAACCAAGAGGATATTTAGATATTTGAAAGGTACTATTGACTATGGATTATGGTATTCATATGTAGGTAACTTTAATTTGAAGGTTTATACAGATGCAGCCTGGGCAGGTAATTTTGATGATAGGAAGAGCACAAGCGGTGGTGCATTCTTTCTTGGAGGAAGACTTGTTTCATGGAGCAGCAAGAAGCAGAGCTGTATATCACAGTCCACTGCTAAAGCTGAGTATGTTGCAACATATATGAATTGTACCCAGGTAATCTGGATGAAACACATTCTGAAAGGGTTTAAGTTGAAGATTACAGATCCAGTAAAGATTTTATGTGACAACACTAGTACAATACATATTTAAAAGAACTTGGTGTTGCATGCTAGAACCAAGCATATTGAGCTGAAATATCATTTCTTGAGAGAGAAAGTGTAGATTAAAGATTTGTTATTGGAGCATGTATCTACAAAGGAGCAACTAGCAGATATCTTTACTAAACCTCTGCCTAAGACTACTTTTGAGAATCTTAGAGGTTAGCTAGGGGTTGTGCCCCTACATGAGGTCAATTGAGCATGATGTGGAATACATTAGTCCCGGAGCTAATTGAAGAATCTTGAAGTAGGATTGGTGTAGAGTGGAGTTATTCCACAAGGGGAGCATCAAGTTGCAAGTTGATGTTGCGGAATAGTGAAGTATGACACTGCATGGTTTACTTTCACTTTGGCATTGTTGTCAAAGGGGGAGAAGAACTATATGATTGGGTAGAAAAACCATATGATTGATAGAGAGAAGATCTATGGCCAGTTACCATTTGAAGACATGGAGACTTAGTTGAAGGAGAGTACATGGTAAAATGTAAACCATGATTCCTATTCACAATCATAGTAATCAAGGGTATTGATACTTGTATTGCCATCAATGCCAAAGGGGGAGATTGTTGGCATTTGCATGAAGATTGCATTGATAAACTTTTATATTGTCATTGATGTCAATTATAATCGGTAATGATGTTGTATTAATGTTGTTTTTCAACCGGTAAGTGAGTTTGTGAAGGAAACCGATATTACTAGAGAAGAAGTGAGTTCAATCACTAAACCCTAAGCGATGGAGCTTGGTGAATCGTTTGTATTGGTTTATGATCAAATGATGAGAGATAATGATTATGACACTATGAATGTTGTATGAGAAGAGTTTCAAATGGTTTTTGGCACATAGAGATAATGGTTTTTATCTTGGGAATGAGCAAGTTCATTGCATGTAATGGAAACCGAGTAATGAGTTATAGAGATCAATGAATTGGTGATCAAGGAGCGGTTGAGGTTGTATTGAATGTTGTACAGTTATTGCTATGTAATCCAATGGTCATACTTGAACCAATTTGTTTGTAATCTCTATGAGATCTTAGGTTTGTGATGTATTACCAACCTATTGTTTTGTTTATAAGGTCAATGAATTGTTTTGTTGTAGTGTTGGCAATTTTGGTTGAATGTAAGAATAATCGGTTGCCAAACTAGATGATGTATCTATAGTATGTGTAAAGGAAGATAGGAGCATGAAAAGTATCTAATGAAGCAGAGTAGTGATATTCACCAGATTAGCAAACCCATGTTGTTCTATAATAATTACAACAGTTAAATCCCTTAACAGGGTAAGCTCTAAAAAGCTTAGTGTTATCTAAATCCTCTAACTAGGTGATCCATTAGCTTGGATTTAAAATCCTCTACCGAGGTTACTCCTAATAGGGTATTGCTTCTAATAGGGAATTATAGTCAATCCCTTAACCAGGTGGTCCTGAACAGGATCTGTTCTTAACATGACTTATTGTAAAGCTTTAACAAGCTTGGCTCCTAACAAGGTGAACTTCAGAAGAGTTCATAATACTTGTGGGTATTTATCCCCACCGTGGTTTTTCCCATTTGGGTTTCCACATCAAAATCATTGTGTCAAGTGGTGAATGTTTTTGTGGTTATATTTGATATGGTTAATTTGGTTAACAACTAAATCCACTTAGATATGATATGATGACCAACAACAATTTGAAATATGCTTTTACTTTTGTCAGTAAAGTATTTGGATGTTTTGGTTAAAAGGTTTTGAGAGTTTCAGAGTTGTTTTACTGTTATTCTGTTATGACAGTCAACCAGTTTACTTGACAGTGATATTGCAATTTGTAGTTCAATGTTTGAAACAGTCAGTTCTAAGTTTGTCTTGAGAGGTTGTTTTTGTTTGGTGAAAAGTTTATGTCATTTTTCTATTTACTGATTCACCCCCCTCTCAGTAGTTTACCGGATCCTTATTGATTCATCACACAATTAGATTCAATATCCACTAATCTCATTATTAAACAATCTCAAGATACACATGATACATCATTTAAGTTCTCCTAATAACATCTACTAGATACATGAATACAAAGTCTTTTACATCAATGAGTATAACCTTCTAAATATAGTTACATCAAGGATAATACCAAAACATATGTCAAATAAATCATATTATAATAAACTGCTACAAGTATCCATCCACGTGATACAATGATAGAATCCACATCCACGCATAAGAGAGAATCCAAGGAAGAACATCCCAATGGAAGAAAGGCACC
Source organism: Cryptomeria japonica (assembly GCF_030272615.1). Lineage (NCBI taxonomy): Eukaryota > Viridiplantae > Streptophyta > Pinopsida > Cupressales > Cupressaceae > Cryptomeria > Cryptomeria japonica. The sequence goes on from NC_081411.1 coordinate 622,291,617, forward strand.
AACCACTTGACCATTTGGAACCAAAGGAACCAACCCCTTGCTACGAGATTACACAAGATCCTACACACACTCTAGATCTAAGCTAACACCTATCAACCAAAGAGGAAATAATTATAACACAACCAAGGAGAAAAATACGAAACAACCAAGAGAACTCCAGAGGCAATTCAACAAGTTAAAAGGAACTAGAATCAACATGTAGGGAAAGAGTGTCATCACATGCTACCACATATGTTACACATGCAGAACCATCTCAACCTTTGAGGAAATCAAGGAGTTTGGTTTACTCGATTACCAGATCCTTTACCTCACTTGGTATCCGATCCATGAGATAGGCACCACTCAACACATTTATTATCTTGCTTAGATGAGTTAATCTACCTAAGATTCATTATTATGTTATCACTTATCAATTACAATAGAAAACCTCCAGTGAGCTATCTAATCAGTCTAGACCTCAACTCTCTTACTCAAGAATCCTAGCAGTCTATTCCTCGTGACCTTGATAGACTCATGGAAGCCCACTCCCCCTACTCAAACAATACAACTTATAAACCAAAATTTGGCTAACCAAGATAGAACATCATAAATACACATTGAGCCAATAACACAATCCAACATGGTTACATAAATCTCATAAAGTAAAGAACCATCATCATAGAAAGGTATTATACATCTTGCAACCAAACGAATAATCAAATATTATATTAAATCTCTACTCTGGACAACCAAGAGCACTCATAAACACGACACAGCCTCTGGGCAGACCCCCCTAAACAATCTGAGAATGCAAAAGATCAAACTGCAAACTCCAGAAGGCAAAATAATACATACAACACATAATAGCGCATATGATAAACAAAATAACGCATATAACTATTTCTTCAGTGCATATGATAAGCATAATAATGCATATAATTATTTCTTTAGCGCATATGATTGATCCTTCAACACATACAACAACTGTTATTGCGCATTCAACATCTATTTCAGTGCATATGATCTACAGTTTAACACATATGGAAAACAATTTAGCGTATATGATAATTTAAGTAGCGCATATGATAGATTAAGTAGCACATATGATTACTATTTTAGTACATATGACACAAAAAGGAAAAACTGTCGAAAAGGCTAAGTTATGATTTCAAATTAAGAATTAGGGAAAAAAGATCTAAGTCTCGAAATCAAACTAAAAAGTGATGCCCAATCAATACCAAAAGAGAGACGTAAAGAAATCAAAATAACATAGAATAATTAGGAAGAATTCTTCATTTCAAAACTACACAACAAATACCCAAACTTCACAAAAATGGAGTTACCAAAAGCCTCTTACAACCCATAGAGAACCCAAAACAAGACAATATTCCATCAAAATGACAACTAAACACATTTCAATCAATAATTGAGAGAAAAGAGAAAGACTCCATCACAGACAAAAATATAGAGCCGTATATTCATGACAACAACCATATCCCCAAATTATTTTTCCCATTTGCTAAAGTTAAATCATAGGTTAAATGTTATGTAAAGAAATATTTTATAAGTCGACTATACAAAGCTATACTAATAAATTATTTTCCCCAAACTCCTGAGAATACACAAAGAAGACAATCTTTTCAAATTGAAAATGCTAAAGTAAAAACCTCCAACTTGGTAATACACAGAAATAAGAATTTGATGAAGAAAACCCACAAGCCAAGCAATCCAAATTCCTTCAAGATCCAAAATCCAACTCCAGCAAAAATTCATTTGAAAAGCCAACCTTGCAAGTGAAAATCCCAGAAAATGCCAACCCGTCAACATCCTCAGGAAGCCAAATAAATAGAAAATAAAAACTAAAACTATAGAAAATCCCATCTAATCAAAATATTACCAAATAATATATTTCCTACCAACCATCTCAATAATGAAGGTAAGAATAATAATATATTATTTACTTTACTTACCCAAAAATATAACCAATAGAATTTAGGGTAGGTAGAAAGAATCTACCGAAGAACCCAAGAGAGTAAAAAAAGAGAATAATAGTAATAATATAAACAACTCATAAAATCATGGGCACAAATAAATAAAAAAGCCCAATAATAAATATACCAAAGCTATATTTAAATTAAAGCCACAATTATAAATCAAAGACTATTTATATAAATAAATATTTAAATTAATAATAAAGCCTTTCCTTAACAAATGATGATATTAACTCCAAAGTAATTAATCAAATAATGGATAATAATTATCTAATGATATAAAATCATTTATCCAATATTACTCTTTCTCAATTATCTATCTTTTTATTACCAACTATAGATATTTAATTTATTATACTATATAGATCTATTCATTTAATTTAACATTATAAAATCATATAACTTAATTAATTAATTAATTAATAATAATTAAATCAAACAATAAACACAATACACCATGCAAGATAACAAAGGGAAACTCAAGAGATCATTGACTCTAAACATCAACTCATACCAAGAAACCAACTGACAAGGGTGACCAACTTAAACCTAGAGTGTAGAATGGGTTTTCATGTCATCTCTGATCAACTTTCCATTGGGATAAGACATGCTCAGACTTGTGAAGCCAGGTGGAGTTGATGTCTGGTACCTACAAATATTGCATCCACAAAGCCACGATACAATATATATGATATATATAATACATGCAAGTGATAGAGAATTTCAATGGCACATCCCGCTTGCAATGAGTGATGTGACATCGTCCCTATCACGAAGACAATAGAAGACACTCGCAAACAGTCAAACAATATCATAATCGATCTCGCATTATGAATTAGGGTTAGTACATTAGAAAATACCATCAAATCAACATTAAGTAGACTAAGTTATAACAAAGAGATCTATTGTTGTACAAAAAAAAGATAGATGACTTAGGGAGAGGCACTACAACATCCACCAAAAAATTATATAAACCAGGCCATAACCTAGCAGAATAAGACCAGACCTAAAATAGGTTGCCATAAACCAAATGCAACACCACCAATCAACTAGAAAATGAACACGATAACCATCAGCATCCAAAGAACCTTCTAGAAGTCGCACGAACACCACTTATTGAATCCATCAAAAGATCTTCAATGAAGCTCTGCTGGTAGAACCCTTATTGGTAACCAAAAGGCTTACGAGAACATATGATAGCTTCCAAATCACCAAATCCCAAACCAACTGAATGTGAGACACATCTGAATAACATAAATGAGCAAACCAAACCAATTCCACCAATTGGAATATACCGGAGAGAAATCTCCTGATCATCATCAAAGTCCAACCACTCTACTAGAATCCGGTAGACAACCAAATAAGCTAGTGTCGATATCAATGACAAACATCAATGAAACACATAATCAATTCCTCCAAAGTACCAACAATTAGTAGAAAAAAGAACAAAAATGAAGATAATAACAACAACACACATAACACCAAGATTTTTATGTGGAAAACCCGGTAAAGGGAAAAACCACGGTGGGAACCTACCCAAAATAAGATGATACTCTATAGTAGTATGTGTAAATATTACAATGGGGAATGAACATGCATTTTGGAACACTACCTAGAGCTCACTGCTCAAAATATAATGACTTGAAAGGCTCCAACCCTCAGAGAAGCTTCAGTGCCTTACAATAACATTCAGACTACAATCCAATTAAGATGAACTGAAAGAATAATATCTCCTAATACCTGATGACATTTCTAGCTAAGCTCATTTGTCTTCTCTGCAATACTCTTTGCTCACCACTTCATACTGAAAGATGAATTCTCTTATTCACACATACACCACTCTCTGATAATGCAGACACACCTACGACACCTGAATTACATGAATATAACACCTATTTATATAGATCATCAACCTTGAATACAAGTTCGACTAAACCCTCAAGAACTAATTATAAAATTACATCACATGATACATAAAGCAACCACCAGATGAATACAATGCCATAGACATCATAGCATGGATCCAAATCAAATCCTCGAACACACAATGCCACCAATTTTTTTTCCAAGTTCAACCACAACATGTTACACCACCGAAAATACAATATAACATGAAGAATATCACCAGACCCAAAATATATTCAATACCATGCACAAAGACCACTACAAACCACCAAAAAAAATAGGATACGATTAGGAAACACCAACAAGTATGTTAGAACCATCCACAATAGCTGTACCAACACCACTTAATCAAATCTTCATCGATCAACATGCTAACACTCAAGAACACTTAACAACAACAATTTGGACTAGAAAGATAACTTGCGGGGCACCAAATCATGAACCATCTGAAATGAAGATAAACACGAGCATCCCAAATACTCTCCCAATTCCATAACCAAAGATATGATCACACCGAAGCACAACGAATCAAATACTAGACTCTGCCAACCACTGAACATAAAAACCAAATCTCAATTTAGATCAAAAAATATGATCAAGTAAATTTCCAAATCAATGAAACCAATAAAGAGTGAAGAATCTCTAGTTGATTCAACATCCCAAATAGATAAAACAACCAGATCAACTCTCTGCAATCACCGGAATACCAAAACACAGGAATTTGTTGACATCAATGACAACAACATATCCTAGCAACAACAATATCCAACAATCTCCCCCTTTGGCATTGATGGTAACATAATAAAGTGAAAAATAATCAATGTAAAGGAATAAATCAACACTAGCAATCTCCAACAAACTTCCCCTAAGACCATGCACAAAAAGCTTCAAAGGTAAGGCAATTTTTCACATGCTTCTCTACCCCTTTGACAGTAATGCCAAAGATCAAAATACAAATGATTATTATCTCTCCCTTACTAGATAATCTCTCCCCCTTAGAATAAACTCACAAATCTAAATATATTCCTTTGAACCACCTAGTGGCTACTCCAACTGAGCAGCAACACCAACTCATCAATCTGGATAAGAAGATAAGACTCTGAAGTCCACCAGATTGATGCATTTCAATGCATCTAGTTCTCACCAGGAGGGGAAAATACCCCTAACTTGTCTCCCAAGTATACAAATGTATTTTAAAAAAAAGGCTTAGTAAAGATATCTACAATCTGATCCTTTGTAGATACACACTCCAATATGACTTCTTCATCACTGACTTTCTCCCTCAAGAAATGATACTTAATTGATATATGCTTTGTTTTAGAGTGCAATACTAGATTATTGGATATATTGATAACACTTTAATTGTCACAATATATAACAGTAGGATCATCATACACAAGTCTAATATCCTTCAACATCCACTTCATCCAAACTACCCGAGTACAATTGCTGAAAGCAACAATGTATTCAACTTCTGGAGTAGATAGGGATATAGTATCTTGTTTCTTATTGGACCATGAAACCAACTTCTTTCCTAGAAAGAAAGCTCCACAAATAGTATTCTTCTGATCATCAATATCAATATAGGCACATAGCATGAAGTCATAATTCTTTGAATACCATAAACCATAGTCAACTATCCCCTTCAAGTATCTGAAAATCTTCTTCATAACAGTAACATGATTCTCTTTAGGATCAGCTTGAAATTTAGCACAAAGACAAACACCATGCACAATATCTAGCCTAGTCTAAGTCAAGTATAACAGTCCACCAACCATAGATCTATACAAAGTCTGATTAACTTTATGAGATTCATCATGCTAAGACAACTTGCATCCAATTACCATAGTAGTTCCAACAGGTTTAGAATCATCTAACCTAAAATTATTCAACAATTCCTTCGCATGCTTAGATTGAGAAATGAAAATGCCTTTGTCAATTTGTGTAATTTGCAATGCTAAGAATAATTTCATCTCACCTATCATAGACATCTCAAACTCTTTTTGCATATCATTAGCAAACTTCATACTCAAATTGCCATCTCCTCCAAAAATAATGTCATCAACAAAAACTTCAACAATCAAAATGTTATCATTATCAACCTTAAAGTATAAATTACTATCAGTAGTACCTTTATAGAATCCCAACTTCATCAAATACCTATCCAATCTAGCATACCAGGCTCTAGGGGCTTGCTTCAGTACATACAGTACTTTCTTCAATTTGCATACCATGTCTCCTTCACCTAATAATGAAAACCCATTTGGTTGCTCAATGCAGACTTCCTCTTCCAAATCACCATTTAAAAAGGTTGACTTAACATCCATCTGATATAACTTGAAATTCTTATAAGCAACATATGCAAGAAGTAATCTAATAGCTTCAATTCTAGCCACCCGAGAAAAAGTCTCCTCATAATCAATTCATTCCATCTAAGAACATCCCTTACGTATCAATCTTGCTTTATTTCTAACCACTTCACTGACTTTATTCAATTTATTCTGGAACACCCATTTAGTGCCAATCACATTCTTGTCCTTAGGTCTCGGAACAAGCTCCCATGTGTTATTCTTCTCAATATGATTCAGCTCTTCTTCCATAGATTTTATCCAATTCTCATCTTTACATGCTTTTGCAACATCTTTAGGTTCAATCTTGGAAATCAAACATATCTCTTCAGTAGCAATCCTTTTCCTAGTCATCACACTTTTATTATTTATCACCAATAATCTAATTTTCTGAATAATTCAATTTCACATACCTCAAAGTCTTTTGATTGTTCTGATTCTTTGGTTTTAGAACTTCTTCACCGGTAACAGCAATATCCAGATTAATTGTCTCTACTAGAGCATTCTGCTTTAAGATCTCTGTTTGCATAGGCTTTGAACTAACATCTTGATCATCAAACTCATATCCACATGCTCTGATCTACTTTTCATGACATTCATCAACCTTCTTATTTGCGCTTTCCACTACCTTATTCAACCTCTTATTGTAACACCGGTAGGCCTTTCTCTTAGTAGAATAACCCAACAAGATTCCTTCATCACATCTTGCATAAAAATTTCCTATATCCTCATCTCTTTTGATATAACATTTACTACCCAAAAATTTGAAATATCTAACTGTAGGAACATAACCAAACCATAACTCATAAGGAGTCTTACCAGAATCACCTTTTATATGCACCCGGTTGAATGCGTATAGAATAGTGCTAAAAAATTCTCTCCAAAAGGTCTGTGCAACATTTCCTTCAATAAACATAGTCCTAGCAACATCCAAAATGGTTATGTTCTTCCTTTCAACAACTCCATTTTGTTGAGGGGTTCTAGGAGTAGATAAATCTCTAATAGTTCCATTCCTATCAGAAAATGAATCAAATTCATTGGATGTGAGCTCTCCTCCTTTGCCAGATCTTAGGTACTTCAGCTTCAACCCTATTTTTGTCTCCACCTTAGCTTTGAATGTCTTGAATTATTCAAAAGCTTCCAATTTCTCCCTTATAAAAGTAACCCACATCATTCTAGAGTAGTCATCAATCACCAACATAAAATATCCATCACCTTGCATTCTTCTCACTCTTGTAGGACCACACAAGTCAGTATGCACAAGATCCAATAAACCACTAGATGTATACAACTTACTTTTGAATAAAATTATTGTTTGCTTTCCCAATTGACATTCTTTACATACAAGATTAGAAGGCTTCACAATCTTAGGTAGATCTCTAACAACTTGAGTAGAACTTATCCTTATCATGCAGTCAAAATTAATATGACACATCCTTCTATGACACAAACAACTTTTCTCACTAGTGTTCAAGTGAAATATATTACCTTTATTCTTTTTCCTTGATGCAATCTCTATACCAGAGGCATTTTGAATCTTTCATTTACCATTCTTGAATTGAAAATCATATCCCTTGTCAACTATTTGTCCAACACTCAAAAGGTTATGCTTCAAACCTTCATCAGTATTATGCTTACCATCAAAAGAAATGGAACCTCTACCACAAATCACACAAGCTTTATCATCTCCAAATCTCACTATACCACCATCATACCTCTCCATATTCAAAAAATTTCTTATATCTATTGTCATATGATGTGAACAACCACTATCAATTACCCATTCATCTTTCTCTTCAATCTTAGCAGCCAAAGCTTTCTCCTCAACAATGCATCTTGTAAAATTTACAAGTACCAGATCATCTTCCTTGATAGCAATAAATACAAATTCATCTTCTGAATTCCCATTCTCAGACTCTTCATCTATCACACCTTTATTAGCAACATAATAACATCTCTTTTGATATCTGTACTTCTGGATAGGCTTATAGGTCTTATCATACTTATCATTCTTCTCATATCTATCATGCTTATTAGATCTATCATATTTATCATGTTTATCTTACCTTGACATTCTTTCAGGACACCTAGAAGTAAAATGTCCTATCTTATTACAAGAGAACCATTTCAAAGGTAACTTTCCATCACAATTACCAGATCCTATATGCAATCTCCTAGAAATAAGTGCTTCAAGTTCATCTAACACTCTTTCCTGTTCTTGCATCTCTCTCATTTCTCTTTCATACCTAGAAACCCTAGATGAAATTTCTCCCAGATCATACTTCTACTTCCTGAATATAGAGGCTTTAAATGCAATCTCAATTTTGCCATGTGATTCTCCAAATTCACTGAACTCAAATGCAACAAGCTTACCAACCAACATGTCTCTTGTCACAGTAGTCACAGTCCATATCTCATCAATAGAAGCAACTTTAGATTTGTAAGAAAAAGGCAAGGATCTCAACACCTTAGCAACAATCTCATCTTCTTCAAGAGTTCCACCGACACACTTGATGTTCATAAATAGTTCATTCACTTTACCCATAAAGGATGTTATGTTCTCATCTTCTCCCATCTTAAACATCTCATACTTTCTTTTCAAACTCTGCAACTTAGCAACTTTGACTTGTGCATCTCCTTCATACAAGGTCTCCAACTTTTTCCAGATCTCATGTGCAGTCTGCAAACCCATCACATTAGTCAAATTTGAATTGGTCAAGGCACTCAACAATGCTTCCTTAGCTCTTATGTTATGTTCAACATCCTTGATCTTAGCTCCAGTAACCAAACCATTCTGAGGAACATTGTAGGTATTCTTTGTAATCTTCCAATAATCATCTCCAAGACACTTTAGATGACACTCCATCCAGTCCTTCCATATAGTATAATTGTTTCCATCAAATCTCAGACTCTCTTTCTTGAACACATAGGTTTCCATCCAATATCTTCTCAAGTGGTCAAGATTCTTCCGGAGGATCTAGCTCTAATACCAATTATTGGCAACAACAATGAAAAAAACTGAGAGGGGGGGGTGAATCACTTTTCATCAAATTAAACAATTTAAGCATAATTTCAGATCTGATAAACAACAATAAGAACAAAAATGAACAAAATAACAACACACATAACACCAATATTTTGATGTGGAAAACCTGGTTAAGGGAAAAACCACGATGGGAGCCTAACCATAATAAGATGATACTTTGCAATAGTATGTGTAAATATTACAATGGGGAATGCACATGCATATAATTACCTAGAAGGCTCCAACCCTCAAGGAAGGTTCACTACCTTATAATAACATTCATACTACAATCTAGTTAAGATGAACTAAAAGAATATCATCTCCTAATTCTTGATGATAGTTTCAGTTAAGCTCATTTGTTTGCTCAGCAACACTCTTTTCTCAACACTTCATACCAAAAGATGAATTCACTTATTCACACATACACCACTCTTTGATAATATAGATACACCTACTACATCTGAATTACATGAATATAACACCTATTTATACAGATCATCAACCTTGACTACAAGGTTGGCTAAACCCTCAAGACCTAATTAAAAAATTACATCACACAATACATAAATCAACAAATAGACCAATACAATGCCATAGACAACATAGCATGAAACCAAATAAAATCCTCAAACACACAATGCCACCATAAATTTTGCCAAGATCAACCGCAACATGCTACACACTAAAAATGCTGCATAACATGAAGAATATCACCGAACCCAAAAGATATTCAATACCATGCACAAAGATCAATACAAACCACCAAAACAAATAGGAATGATTAGGAAACACCAACAGGTACATTAGAACCATCCACAATAGCTGCACCAAAACCACTTAATCGAATCTTCATCGATCAATGTGCTAACACTCAAGAACACTTAACAACAAAAATTCAGACTAGAAAGATAAATTGCAGGGTACCAATTCATGAACTATCTAAAATTAAGATACACACAAATATCCCAAATACTCTCCCAAATCTGCAACAAAAGATATGATCACACCAAAGCACAACGGATCAAATACTAGACTTTGCCAACCACTGAACAAAAAAATTAAACCTCAATCCGGATCAAATGATATGATCAAATAAACTTCTAGATCACTAAAACCAATAAAAAGTGAAGTATATCTAGTTTATTCAACATCCCAAATAGATAAACCAACCATATCAACTCTCTGCAATCATCGGAACACCAAAGCACATCAATATGTTGACATCAATGACAACAACATATCCTAGCAGTAGCAATATCCAACATAGCCACCCCATCAAAATTAATCTTTACCCAACCTAGAGGAGGGTACTTCCAAATGATATTATCTCTAGGGGTATTAAGAGACTTGATAGGGATTGAAACATAAAATCTAAGGTTCCAATTGTGAGCCACTTGAGAATCATAAACCAAGAAGGGAGTACTAGCACGCCATTTACAATTAGAGACCCCAACATGAAAGTTCTCTAAGATAGGTCTACAAAGTTTAGAAGAGACCACATTATTAGGTAGAGGGGTATCTCTAAACACTATATTATTCCTTTCCTTCCATAAATCCCAAGCTAAGTAAGGAAGAAATAGAGACTAGAGGAAAGACAGGGCAAAGTTTGAGGTAGGAGCAATCCACAAGAAGAAAAGATTCTAAATAGAGGAAGGGAAAACCCAATCCAACCCCCAAAGACCTAGAAAAAAAATCCAAAAATCTCTTTCAAAGGCACACTCTTAGAGGCCACACAACAAAGAAAGCACCTATTAATAATAAGAAAGCCCATTTTACAAAGGTTGTCTAGAGTAAGAAATTTGTTCTAAAGAAGGATCCATAAAAAAATATTAATCTTAGGAATCAACAAGAGGTTCCAAACTCTGGCTCAGAAAGGAGGAGGAGAGGGGAAGCAATAGAGAGAAGAGACCATAAAGGATATCAAAAAGCTTGTAGAAGAAGAGGCTGCCCAAACCAACTTATTAGAGGGATAAATCTATGATATTCAAATTGAATTCAAAAGACATTGAAAAGGAGAAAGCTCTTTGCTAACCACCATTAGATCCTTAAAAAAACCATTAAAAATGTAATCAGACACAAAAATGCCAAATCTATTCACACATTCTTCTTTGAAAGGACCAAAATCTAGAGAATTAGGTAAGGGCTCATGACCAATCAAATAATCATTCTATAAATGAACATCCATTCTAGATCCCATGACCCATCTAATACCTATATTATTAATAAAATTTGAATGCAACATATGGTTCAAAAGAATAGAACTTGCATGAAACTCTTGATAATTGATAAAATCTAAGAGGTAGTTCAAATTATGCAAATATTTCTTGCAAATTAAGTTGTATTCCCCTTAAGAGTTGAAAAGCCTCCAAAACTGCTTGGCTAACAAAGCCACATTAAAATAATTTAGTTTTCTTAGACCTAGGCCTCCAAGCTTCTTGGGCTTACAAACCAGATCCCATGCCACTAGAGGGATCCTTTTCCTTTCTTTTGTGCATGACCATAAAAGACATTTTTGAATCCTCTTAATGGCTTGCACATATTTAGTAGGGATTTTAAAAAGACTCATTGCATACATAGGAATATTTTGAAGAGATTCCCTAAGCAGTTGAACCTTCATAGCTTGATTTAATAGGGATCCTTTCCAACCAATTGAACTCATCAATGAGTTTTAGCAAAAGAATTAGGAACTTTATGACACAATGACAACCAAAGATATGTTAAAGGGAGAGAATCAATTCTACATCCCAAGGTCCCAACAATCCTTCTTTATCTAAGATTAGGATTATTGAATAAAGTAATATATCTTTTATAAAGACTAATCTTTTAACTAGAAGCATCTTCTTAAGTAAAAAGGTCCTTCTTAAGGTTACAAACTTCTAAGTGTAGGACTTCAACAATGGGTAGATAACTAGGCATGACACCTCAACTTAGAGACCAAATATCTTCACTAAGTAGCCATCAATCTCATTACTAAAGTTCATTTATCTATCAACCCAAGGATGTAAAGCTTGAAATGGGACAACACTGTTTGTGCACTAATAGCTTCTCAAACTATTCTATCCTAATCCTAATGATGAGAGAGATTAAAAAAAAATAGGAAAGGAAATAATAGAAAGAAAATAAACTTGGTAACCATAAAATACTTTCTATTAAGGTAAGTGCTGCTGAAACATGCTCAAGAATAATAAGATTCTAACCAGTAAAAGAAACTATTATGTTTTGACTTGGCTACAAGAAGAGTCACAAAATAGAGTTTTTCTAGTTGCAAGAATAGTCAAGTATCTAAAGATACACTATGGATAGAATTGGAAACAACTAAAAACTGAATAAATGGAATCCTCACCAAGTGGCCACCCTTTGAAGACTTTTCCTAGCATCTAACTTGAAATTCAAATACCATGCATTCAAAATTCCATCATAAATTACAAAAGATTATTCTTTATTTCTAATACTCAGTTCAATGAAACAACAAAATTACATATCTTATCAACCAACCTTCTTGAGAATAGGATTGGTGAATTTATAAGAGAAAACAACTATGATTAACTAACTACTATAGCCACTCCACTCCTTAGAATCAGGAGGATGGCTTTTATTGAAAGTGTGAAAACTAGTAACAAAAAGGTTGAAATAGAGTAGGAATTTTCTCATGGTGATTAATATTCATTGTATTCTCCTCCTATATTAACTCTACCAATGAACCTAATGAGTAAAGGAGAGGATAACTATTATTCAACTGAATCAAAGAGTCCTTGATTGCCATAACAATTGGCTAGGTATTTGTAATAGTTTTAACTCCCTCCTGGTCTGCTATCTTTGATCTCCTCAAGGCTTTGTTGCACCTTGGCAACCGCATTAATTACTTTCTCAATAACCTAAATATCTTCATAATAGCTGCATTCAAGGGGTTAATTGTGCAAAGATCCTTGTTCATTCAAAATCACTTCAAACACAATATTTATATCATTCATAACCAAAAACACATTCATTTAGCATTTGTGGTATTCATTCAGAAAGGATTCAAGACATCAAAGGTTTGCTTAAAGTTATGGTTTACAATAGACATAAGTCATATAATGCCATGTCTTTTAAAAACATAATGGAGTGTCAAACAACATAAAAGGTCTAAATAAAACATAAAAAATGGGGCTCATCACCCCCCTTGACTTAATATTTTGTTGGTACACCAATAGGAGGATTCTAATTCTGCTACCAGGTTAAAAGCCTAAAGTCCTCCACATTAGTTTCTCCTACAATATTTACAATGGGATGCCAATAAAATCCCTCATCTTTGGCCAAGTTCTCCCACCTTGATTTTTCTTGATTAACATCATAGGATGCAAGATCCTCCCAATATGGAATGGGCCACCAAAGAAGTGGTGTTTGGAAAACAAATGGTATCCATCTTTCCTGCAATGACCTATCTAAATGCATGCATGTGGCTTCCCTTCAAAGTG